>NC_138350.1:27767746-28108174 GCF_046562875.1 Panthera onca | reverse complement strand
ACCATTACACCCTGGAGCAGGTGCAGGCCGACCAGATCTCACTGCACGAGCCCCCCAAGCTCCTTGAGACCGTGCGTTTCCCCCTGATGGAAGCTGAGGTCCTCCAGCGGCTGCACGATAAGCTGGACCCCAGCCCACTGAGGGACACGGTGGCCAATGCCCTCATGTACCACCGCAATGAGAGCCTGCAGCCCAGCTTGCAGGGCCCTCAGACAGAGCTGCGGTCGGACTTCCAGTGTGTTGTGGGCTTTGGGGGCATTCATTCCACGCCATCCACTGTCCTGAGTGACCAGGCCAAGTACCTGAACCCCCTGCTGGGAGAGTGGAAGCACTTTACCGCCTCCCTGGCCCCCCGCATGTCCAACCAGGGCATTGCGGTGCTCAACAACTTTGTGTACCTGATCGGAGGGGACAACAATGTCCAGGGCTTTCGTGCCGAGTCCCGGTGCTGGAGGTAGGCATGGGTGCTTGGCTGAGACTTGGTCTGTGGGTGACGCTGTGGTGCAGGAGTTGTGGGCCCAGGAGGCTGCTTATGGAGTGGGGTCTGCAAGGGCCGAGGCTGTAGCCTTTTAAATTAATCTTGTGGCTCGTCCGGGTAGGTCTGTTTTGTGGAGTAAAGTCCAGGTTAATTTGGAGAGTGAGGGCTGTGGTGAGGCAAGGAAGAGGGGACCCAGCATGCTTCCTTTCGCTGTTCTTTTCCTCTCAAACCCACTCACCATGGGTCATACCCACTGTCTTGTTGGTGAGGGTCTAGGTTGTGATTGTGCACTTGGACTGGCCAAACACAGGGAGGGGACCTAGTTGCCAGGAACACTGGGCAGGGCAGCTTCTCCTTCCATCTCGCCCTCTCCAGCTTTGACATGTATCGTCCAGGGCTCCCTCTGCTAGGCAGCTCTGCCCTCTGAAGCACAGGCGTTGGTGGAGGATGGCTTCCGGTCGTCCCTCCCTCTTCTGCAGTGTACAGTTCTCAGCCTACGGGACCCAAAAGACAGGCATCGCTGAACCTCGTGCCAGGTTTCACCACGCTTGCCTGCCCTGTCGTCAGTGGTGTTGCCGGACATGGGGTCCCCCGAGGTCCTCTGAGGAGGCAGTTTTTCAAGAAGGAGTGGGATATTGTGATGTACTATATATGTTTTTGCTATATGTTAGGTCTATATCCACAGTTTCTGGTTCACAGCTCCCAGAACTCAGAATTTCCTAAGGGAGGAGAGTGCTAATTTTGTCTTGTGTTATGTTAATGAGGTGACTTTGGAAGACCCCAAGTGTAAGGGGGTGCTGGTTACTGGGAGAACCAGCCCTGTGTTTAGAGGGTTGGAATTTCAGGCCTACCCGCTGACCTTGGGGAGGGCAGAAGGGCTGGTGGCTGAGTCAGTCGCCAGTGGCCAGTGATTTAATCAATCGTGCCTATATGGTGAAGCCTCCATAAAAACCCAAAAGAGGGGGTTGGGAGAGCTTCGGGATTGGTGAACACCGAGTTGGAGGTGCTGGGAGATTGGCACACCTGGAGGGGGCAAGGAAGCTCCCTACTCTTTCCCCAGACCTTGCTCTATCTATCTCTTCCTGTCTGGCTATGGCTGTTCCTGATTTATATCCTTTTATAACAAACAGGTAATCTAGTAAATACGTTTTTCTGAGTTCTGTGAGCCGCTCTAGCAGGTTAATTGAAACCCAAGTAGGGGTTCATGGGAACCTCTGATTTATAGCCAGTTGGTCATAGGCACAACCTGGTGCTTCAGAGTGATATTCTGAGCCAGAGGGGGTTATTGGAACCTCCAGCTGGTAGCTCGTAGGTCAGAAGCATAGTAAACAGCCTGAGCTTGTGAGTAGTGTCTGAAATGGGGACAGGTGGGGTGGGGAGGCATCTTGTAGACTGAGCCCTTAGCCTGTGGGATCTGATGCTTTCTCCAGATAGATAGTGTTAGAATTGAGTTGAATTGTAGGACTCAGTTGGTGTTCCAAGAATTGCTTATTAATGTGCAGAAAGTGTTGTGGTTCCCCCCACCCCTACCCCCCGCCACCGCCCTGCCCCAACACGCATTGGAACTGAGTACAGAAACCCAAAAGAGGGGGTTTTGTGGACTGTCATGGTCTGTAGGATGCTTCCAGCTCTGTCAGTCTATGGAGCTATGATCTCACAAATCCACTTTTGAGGGCAGAACAAAGAAACCAACGCAGATCCCCATAGCCTCAGCTACCATTAGGTGTCTAGGGCCCCTCCACTGTGCTTTGGCTTGATATCGTGGGATTTGGTGCAGGTGGGAAGTCTCCATCTTCTGTAGGCTGAAGGAAAGCTGGCATTGCAGAGAGAGAGATTGCCAGCTGCTTCCATGGCTGTGAGGTACTGACCAAGTTCATGTTCATGTTTCCATCTTTGGGGGTGGAGGTGGGATCTGGCCTGGCCATGCCCCATGAGGGCCCCAGCACTTCTGCTGGGAAGAAATCACCTTTGTTAAACTGATGAGACGCAAAGCTTGGCAGCTCAGTTGAGGTTAAACAGGAGGACATGCTGAGTACAGAAAGGAGGAAACAATACTTTGATTTTCTCTCTAACAGAATAACCTCCACAGTGGGTGTGGCAGCACCAGGTTCAGCCTTCCCTTGAAAAGCCTCAAAGCTTCCTTTTTAGGGGCCTGTTTCTTTCACAGTGGGAGGGCCAAAGCCACATCTCCCTGCTGAGGCAACCCACAGACCTACAAAACAGACCTCTCCAGGGTGTTATGGTCACCAGCCTTTAGCATACAACGGGGTGGTTGTATGCCCACTGGGAGGCCAGCCCTGGGGCTTTCCCAGAGGGCCATGCCGGCAACAGTTGGGGCCACTGCCTGCCCTTAGTCTGCCCTTTTACTGCTTTGATGTCCGTTGCACTCAAGACTAGTCTAAATTCCCCATTGGTGAACATGTGCTCTGAGTCCCAAGCCAAACTCTGGAAAATGCTAGTATCAGCACCAGTGTTTGATAACCATGGCCTCAAACTCCAGTGAGAAGGTTAGGTCACTGTGGCAGGTAGGGTTGGTGAGGCCTACCTGGCAAGGGGAGGTATCTCAGAAGGGTTGGGATGCAGTATCTGCCTGGGGTGATGGGGTGGTGGTGAGGGCCCTGGTGTCTGTTCTCTCTATAGGGTGAGAGTTCCTTTAATCTCTTCATAGACTTTTAAAACTGCCAGATGGGTCTTAATTTGAATGGTCTAAGAGTTAGGTTCTCTTCCCTCTCCCCTTCCTTAATTTACCAGCCTTAGGGTCTACAGACTCTCAGAATATGAAAAGACAAAATTTGCAGTTAGTTAGAGTTTGCATTTTGAGGCTTGAGGATTTAACAGATTATATCAGAACACTGGTATAGGAGCTGCATATAGGAAGTTAACTCTCTTGGAGCAAATTTTATTTGTACCCCTCCCCCACCCCGCTTTCAAAAGTCCACATTATTCCACTTTGCTTTCATGAAAGACCTATGTTAGTGCCTATTTTCACTAACCAGTAGAATTCCAAAGAGGATTTTCACTTTTACAAAAACAAGACGAAAAGAGAAGATCATGTTCAGCATTGGTTTAGCAGTGAGCCTTTATAGAGGAGCTTGCACCCTTAGCGAGATGGCCCTTCCAAGTGCCTTCCCCAGGAATGACACCCAGCATCTCAGCATCAAGTGGCCATAGCTTTGAACTCTATTTGTAAGCATCTGTGCTTTATCTCCATTTATTTTGTGCATTCATTAGCAAGGTGTGACTTCAGGTATCAGAAAAGCCCTGAGAACGGTTATTTTTTGGGCCTGGGAATGCTCAAATTTTTTTCCATGTAAACTAATTGTAATTGCTCTGTTTTATGCCATTTCAACTTCTGAAAGGTTTCCAAGAACACCCTACTTTCAGATGGGAGAGGGCAGAGCCTGTACTGATATGCCTTACCTGGGAGTGGCTTTTTGCCCTCTGACCTTACTTAGAATAGCCACTTGTTTTTAACGTGGGGCATTCCCATGTCTGTTTGTATTTTAAAATATATTTTAAACATTTCTTTGATTGTAAGGGACTTCATTAATAGTCATAGGAATGTTGGAGCGCCTGGGTGGCTCAGTTGGTTAAGCATCTGACTTCGGCTCAGGTCATGATCTCACGGTTTGTGAGTTTGAGCCCCGCATCAGTCTCTGTGCTGACAGCTCAGAGCCTGGAGCAGCTTCAGATTCTGTGTCTCCCTCTCTCTGCCCCTCCCCTGCTCATGCTCGTGCTCTCTCTCTCTCTCTCTCTCTCTCAAAGAATAAACAAACATTAAAAAAAAAAGTCATAGGAATGTTGGGGCACCTGGGTGGGTCAGTCGATTGAGTGTCCAACTTCAGCTCAGGTCATGATCTCACAGTTTGTAAGTTTTGAGCCCTTCATTGGGCTCACTGCTATCAACATAGAGCCCACTTCGGATCCTCTGTTCCCCTTTCTCTTTGCCCCTCCCTGCTCTTGCACATGCTTTCTCTCAGAAGTAAATAAACATTAAAAAAAAAAAATAGCCATGGGAATGCTTAAGTTGTGGAAATACAGAAGAAAAACGGTCTGCTCAATTTAACAAGGACTCCAGAGCGTTTTGTATCCACTGTAGCTTGAGCTTCCGAGTTTGCAGTAGGGTGATCTAAATTCTGCCTTAAAGTGACTAGAACTGTTTATATCCTTCTGTAGCTAGTTTTTATTAGAAAAAATATTACTTGAGAACTTATTCTGACAAAGTAGAAAATCAAGAAAGAAATGTGGAATACAGGACACAGTGGGGAGATAAGAAATGAGAGCAACTGTGATTGTGTCTAAATTACTGATGTATGGTGTGTGTATGTATTGCGTGCGTGTGTGTGTGTTAAATCTGAAACTGCAAATCCAAATGAATGCATCTGAGGCAGCTGTGAGGGCCGGAAGGAAGCAAGCGGAAGCATCGGGTGGGTCTTGCTTGTCTCACTCTGGTGGATGATGCTGACTTGCACTTAACTAGAAACGGGGTTGGGGGAACATGTACATGAATGAGTGTTGTACACAGGAAAGGCAGTGGGAAGCGCCATCCCAGTCAGTTGGCAGGGCCTCACGAGTGCCGAGCCCCTGGACTGGCTTGGGCTCCGGTCCCCAGCTGGACCTTCAACTGGCTGGGCCTCTCGTCATTGAGTTCTTAACCGCCACCTTCTTGGGAGGCCCTTCCTGGTCCCCGTGAGAGAGCTCTGACCTCCCGGCCCCCTCTGCCCAATAGATTATGATCTCTGAGTAGATCACCCTCTCTGTACCTCAGTTCTTGTCCTTTGTGGCGTTTGTCATTATATGGAGTGCTTGCTTACGTGTTCTCTTTAGCCTGCTTCCCATCTACAATGGAAAGAAGGGTCCTGGTCTGGAGTTTGCCTCTGGATTCGCAGCACTGAGCA
This sequence comes from Panthera onca, assembly GCF_046562875.1. Taxonomy (NCBI): domain Eukaryota; kingdom Metazoa; phylum Chordata; class Mammalia; order Carnivora; family Felidae; genus Panthera; species Panthera onca. The sequence continues at coordinate 28,102,798 of NC_138350.1, read as the reverse complement.
CCGTGCCTGATCCATGTTGGGTCGCCGGTGAATATTTGCAGAGTGACTGAATGATTTCACCTATGGTAATCTTTGTTCAATTCACTGATCCCTGAGTTACAGCGAAGTCTAGGAATACAGACTTGAGTCAGTCTTAACGAAGTCCCTTTCTGAGCCCTCACGATAGCTTTTGGAGGCAGGTGGCATCCCCCTGTTGGCCAGGTGCGGAAACTGAGTGAATGTCAAGGGAGGGAAATCAATGCCCAGACACACCCAGCTGGATGGGGCAGACCAGCTGTCCATCCTGGGTCTGTGTGACCCACATGCGTGTTCTTTCTCTCCTGTTGGCCCCAACCCCTGAGCACCTTGTTTCCTGTCATTCCTGTCTGTCAGGGAAGAGCTGGCCAAAAGGTGCAGGCAGGAAGAAGCAGCTGCCTAGCGCATCTGGATGAAACTTATCTCTTCACCAACCAGTGTGGGGCACAGACCCAGACCAAAGCAAACTTTGCTCACTCTCTAATGAGCCAGTTGAAGTTCAGCTTGTCTTCTTGGGGTTGGTCTTTCTGTGGAGAAATAACCACTTATCTGAAAGCGGCTGTAATTATGCATGAGCTATTGAGCAAGGAGGCTTCAGAAGCAGGCACTCAAGATGCTGGTGCCTGAGTGGATGTCCAAGGGAAGGGGACAGTTGCAGGTCAGGGGAAGAGTGGGCTTGGCCCTTGGGCTCTCAGGGTCCTGGTCCCTCAAGGTTCTGTAATCGTCTGTATTGACCCAAGTAGCATACTCGCCAGTGTGCCCCACGGAGTGCCAGGCCTAGGGCATGGAGTGCGGCAGGGCTGAGTGCTGGCAAGGTTGGTGTGGACTGGGCTGTAAGGGCCTCCCCAGCTGCTAGGCTAGTGAGGATTTTGGTGTGAGTGGGGGCTTTGCTGCTGAGGGTAGGATCGGTGGGCAGAGGGAGTGTGGGGTTCCGTTCAGGACCGGTGAGCAGCCAGCTGGAGATGGTTAGGAGGCCTTTGCAGTGTGGGTCTGACATGCAGGAGGAGGAAGTGAGGGGTGATAGCTTGTCTCCTGGAGTGATTGAGATCCCGTGGGTTGGGCATGTGAGGCCCCTCAAAGGCAGATGAGGGGAAGCACGACCTCAGGGGGGCTATGGGAGGGGGGCAGCCACACAAAGCAGGTCAGAATGAAGTTGCTTGGGGATACGACTTTTTAAAAAAATGTTTATTTTTGAGAGAGAGAGTGGGCGATGGGCAGAGAGGGGTACAGAGGATCCAAAGCAGGCTCTGCGGTGACAGCAGAGAGCCCAGTGCGGATCTTGATCTCCATGATTTGAGCTGAAGTCAGACACTTAACCGACTGAGCCATCCAGGCACCCCTCTCCATCAGCCTTTTAAAAAATCATATCCCCGGGGTGCCTGGGTGGCTTAGTTGGTTAAGCATCAGACTTGGCCCAGGTCATGATCTCGTGGTTTATGAGTCCCACGTGGGACTCTGCATTGATGGTGTGGAGCCTGCTTGAGATCCCCCCCTCCCCCCGCCCAATCTCGCTCTCTCTCTCTCCCTCTCTTTCTACTCCTCCCCCATTTGTGCTTTCTCTTGCTCTCTCATGATAAATAAACCTTTAAAAAAAGGTTGATGGAGAAAGAGAGATGTGGGAGATGGCTCTCATTCCACCAGCTGGCAACAGGACAGCTTAGGAGAGGTACCTGAAGTGATGGAGGTGTGGTCTGTGACAGGATGCTGGCAGACGACTCTGGAGGGAGTGCTGGCATTGGCCATAGGCCGGGAGGCTGTTGTGCCTGTCCAGGGATGGGCATTCTTCAATGGGGATGGGACTGTGGGGACCATGGATCTGGATAGGTGAGATGGGGCAGCCTGGGGTGGACAGATAGGTGGGCTAGAAACCCCCCATGAGGTCACCCCTAGAATATGATGGCATCATGGGCAGAAACCCGAGTTCCTGGTCATGCTTTCCAGGCTCCATGCTGGGGACATATCCGTGTTCAGGCATGTAGCGGCCTGCTGGTGTGGCTGTGGGTAGGCCTGTGCTGGTGTGTGAGGGCAGCTGGGGTACAGTGATGGAGCAGGAGGTGTGGGCCTGCTGGGCAGGCTTTCTGGCCTATCAATGATCCACTGCCTTCATGTTCCCTCAAAAGGTATGACCCAAGGCACAACCGCTGGTTCCAGATCCAGTCCCTGCAGCAGGAACACGCCGACCTGTGTGTGTGTGTTGTGGGCAGGTACATCTATGCGGTGGCGGGTCGCGACTACCATAACGATCTGAATGCTGTGGAGCGTTATGATCCCACCACCAACTCCTGGGCTTACGTGGCTCCGCTCAAGAGGGAGGTAAGGAAGCCCCTCCAAGTGGGGCCTTCTCCTGTCTGCTTTCCTTAGACGGTGTGCAGAGTGAATGTGTGGCCAGGCCAGGGAACTAGGCCCAGTGGGTACCTCCAAAGACTCTGCACTGTGATTGGGCGGGGGACCCCTGAGGTTCAGCCACCCCCGGGGAGATCCTCCCGAAGCACGCATCAGACTCCATTCCCCAGAATTTCACCTCTGTCTTGCCCATCAAGGGTCTCGCCACCTTGTCCCAGGAAGCTGCTTTAACCCTGCAGTTCAAATGTAGACAGAAGCCTTCCCCTTGTCTGTCCTTCAGGACAGTGGAGCTGAGCTGGGACGTGTCCAAAAATGTTAAACAGAAGGGACACTACCATAGAGGAGGTCTCAGGAGCCTCAGACTTACACAGGCCTCCTGGAGGGTGGGGCCTTTGAAAAGCCAGAAAACCAGTTTAGAAGTCGTATTTCATATTTATTCATTTGTTTTTTAAAATCATGTGCATCCTGCATAGTACTTTGGTCCGATTTGAAGATGTTTAAAATATGGTCATTGTGCAAAGGTGGTGTTTTAGGGATGTGCCTGTCTTATCTTATGGACTTGGGATATTAGGACCCTGGCTGTAAAACCAGGCACAAGTTCCTAGGGTAAGGAAGAGGCCTCAGTGATCCAGGTCCCATGTTTTGGGTCCTACCTCAGAGCGGGGTAGGCACCCTTCCCATATTGGCATTATAACTCGGGGAGCACCTTCTATGGCCCAGGCTACTTTTGGGCATCTCTGAGCCCTCTAGTGGCAGAGGATGGTGTGGGGACACACATGGGGCTATTTCCCAGGCTCTGCCATAAGAGCTCCTGCCTTTCTGAACCTCTTTCCAAACCTCCCCTCTTTATCTCTCACCTCTCTCCCAATTCCCTCAGGGTAGATTTTGACCTCAGGGGGCTGAGGGTCTTCCTGATGGGCCCAGCTCTTTTCCAGGGCCCATGAGGCCTCTGAGACTGGGGTCTCCCACTGTAGTTCTCCCAGGTAGGAAGCTAGCCTGCTCCTTGCTCTTCAGCTTTGGGGAAGGAAGCCCCCTTTGGTGGGGTACTCACTATCCTCATTCTGGAAAAAGGAAAATATTTCGTATGGGAAAGATCAGGGGGTCATTGAGACCTGATGGACACCTGAATTCTGTTCTGGAAAGGAGTGAGTGGGAATGGGGGGCTCCAGGGGTTCTTTGTCTGGGGCTGCCTGGTGAAGCTGTAGTTCTCCGATGTGGCCACAGAGGGGCAGCCTCGATCTTCAACCTGCTTCTCCCCAGAATGTCAGTGTTCCTTCCTTCCTTCCTTCCTTCGTACTGTTTGTTCATTTCAGCTACTTTTTATTAAGCACCTACCATATACCGTGTTCTGGGGATCCAGTGGTGATAAGAAATGAGAAAGGATTTCGCACGCGCGCACACACACAGGTCATGGCGCTCACAGCCCATGTTAAGAGAGACTGCTTTTAACCTCTAAACAAATCATTAAAGTAACTGTCTATTGTGCTAAGTGTGTTGAAGGAAATTGAGAGAATTGAGCTCAGCATTGCTCAGGGAGGGGTCTTTGGCAGGACTAACCCGAAAAGACTGGGGAAGACCCAAGCAAGATGTTGATTAGACCAGGGTCTAAAGGAAGCAGCTGTTGGGAGAGGGAAAAGAAGCTCCCAGGCCAGGAGGGGGACTTCCCAGTTCTGAATAAAGAGGGTTGGCATGAGGAGGGATTGTGAAGGGATGAGGGTAGAGGGGAGCAGCTCCTGAGCCATCAGGTGGTCCACGTAGGGGCCACTGTGGCTTGTGCTAGGGTGGAGGCTATGGGGAAGGAGGGAGATGGGCAGGTTCGAGGTGTAGTTTGGAAGTAAACTGACCAGACTTGCTGATGGATCAGATGTTAGAGAATGAAAGGGGATAGATCATGGAAGATGCCCAGGTGCCAGGTTTGAGCACCTGTGCTGATGACCAGGCCGCAGACCAAGAAGACAAATGAGTTTGGGAATGAAAAAGAAAAGGAAAGGTTTCATCTAGGACACGATAAATATTGCAATTGGAAATGTCAGTTTGGCATTAAAAGTGAGCTCAGGGGAAATAGAAATGTGGGGGATTTGTCAGGACATGATGGTGTGCACATGAACAGCTGTGATGAGCTCAGAGGAGCAGGGATGAAGAGAAGGTTGTGGAGGGGCAGCCAAGGAGGTAGACGAGAAGCCTGCCAGAGAACAGGGGATTTTCTCCTGTGAGCAAAGGGGGCCCACAGGTCCCAGAGAAGGCAGCTATGCAGTCCACATTGCCAACTCAGAACCCACATTCAGACATAGCAAATGGCCGAGAGGAAAAAGCTGTCACACAACCCCATCCATTTGTCATGTCCTCTCACCTGTTTCTTAGGGATCCTCATAATGCTGAGTCCCACCAACATGGCATCATTAAGAACTGGTTGCTGACATGCCCCCAACAGACCATGAACTCTCTGCCCCAGCAGCAGGCAGAGTGTTGCCTTCCTGTGTTCCAGAGGAGAAAAAGGAGATCTCTGCAGGGATCTCTACTCACTTAAAAAACCCCTCCAAGAGAATTCACACTTCTAGGAAGATAGAGTAGATACATTCTTCTTGATTCCTCTGTGCTAAGTACAACTCAAAACTCTGGGCATTATACATAAACTTAAGACTCGGAATGGTTGAGAGAAGGCAGTTCAGCTAGAGATCTCAAGAACTGAGGACAACACCACACACTAATGTGTTCCCTGGGTTTTCTTTTTGCCTCATATATCTCATACTTGTAAGTAAAGACGCTGACAGCTGGTAACACCGATGGGAAGCAAACTTCAATGAATGTATAAAAATTGAAATCCTACAGTGTGTTCTCCTACTCAAATAGACTCAAACTAGCAATCACCAACAGAAATCTCCAAATCATTGGAAACTGAACAACACACTTCTAAATAATCCATGGGTCAGAGGGGAATAATAAAAATACCTTGAAGTGAATGAAAATGGAAAGGCAGCATGTCAAAATTTGTGGCATCCAGCTAAAGCTGTGCTGAGAGGGGAATTTGTGGCACTGAAAGCATATGTTAGAGAAGAAGTAAATCTCAAATCATTTATACAAACTCCTATCTTAAGAATTTGGGAGGGGCGCCTGGGTGGCTCAGTCGGTTAAGCGTCCGACTTCAGCTCAGGTCACGATCTCGCGGTCCACGAGTTCAAACCCCACGTCGGGCTCTGGGCTGACGGCTCAGAGCCTGGAGCCTGCTTCCGATTCTGTGTCTCCCTCTCTCTCTGACCCTCCCCCGTTCATGCTCTGTCTCTCTCTGTCTCAAAAATAAATAAACGTTAAAAAAATTAAAAAAAAAAAAGAATTTGGGGGGGGGGGAGCAAAATAAAGCCAAACCAAGCAGAAGAAAAGAAATATCAAAGAACAGAAATTAGAAGTTAAAAGCAGTAAAATCATAGAGAAAATCAACAAAATAAAGAACTGGCATCTTATTAACAAGATCAACAAAATTGACAAACCTCTAGTAAGTTTGAGAAAGAAGAAAGAGAAGACACAATTTAAAATATCAAGAATATAACGGGACATAATTACAACCCTGCAAACTTCAAAAGGATGTTAAGGGGGATGATACTATGAACAACTCTACACATGTAAACTTGATTACAGATGAAATGGACTAATTCCCCCAAAATACAACCTAACACAACTGACTCAAAAGTAAATAGATAACTTGAATAGCCCTATACCTGGTAAGAAAATTAAACTTCGCAGAAAGAAATGTCCAGGCCTAGTAGTATTGAGGAATTCTAAACATTGAAAGAAAAGCTAATACCAAATCTGCATGAATTTTTTTTTCTAGAAAATGGAAAAGGAGGGAATACTTCCCAATTTATGTTACGGGGTTAATATCGATAGCAAAACCAGACAAAGATGGTACCAAAAAAAGACAAATCTCTCAAATCTCTCATACGTATATCTCTCATATACATATAATATCCTTCACTGAATGTTAGCTAATACAATTAACCCCCTCCAATAAATACATGACAAAATGGAATTGATTACAGAGATGGGAGGCTAGTTCCGTATTTGAAATTTAATCAGCGCATACTTGACCATGTTAAAAAATCACATGTCAGTCAAAGCAGAAAAAGGATTTGACAATATGTTGCATCCATTCGTGATTAAACTCAGGAACTTAGAATAGAGATGCTTTTCTTCGACTTGCTGAAGAACATCTATAAAAATCCTACTGCTAGTAGTGTGTTTAATGGTGAAAGACTGAATTGAATGCTTTTTTCTTAAGTTGGGGAGCAGGGCAAGGATGTCTGTTCTCACCACTCTTATTCATCATAGTTCTGGAGGGTCTAGCCAGGGAAACATGGCAAGAAAAGAAAATAAACGCATGCAGCTTGAAAAGAAAGAAATAAAACTGACCCTACAAATCAATAAATTGTCAAAAATCTAAAGGAATATACAAAAAAAAAAAAATCCTAGCACTAATAAGTGAGATCAGTAAAATTGCAAGATATAAGATAAAAGCATATAAGATATAAGCATAAAAAAATCAATTGCACAGTGCCTGGGTGGCTTAGTCAGTTAGGCATCCATCTTTGGCTCAGGTCATGATCTCGCAGTCCGTGAGTTCAAGCGCCATGTCAGGCTCTGTGTTCACAGCTCAGAGCCTGGAGCCTGCTTCAGATTCTGTGTCTCCCCCTCTCTCTGCCCCTCCCCTGCTCATGCTCGCTCGCTCCTTCTGTCTCTCTCTCTCTCTGTCTCTCAAAAATAAATAAAGATTAAAAAATTTTTTTAAATCAATTGCATTTTTGTGTACTAGCAACAAACGTGGACACTGAAATTATGAAGATGATACTATTTACAATTGCTCAAAAAAATGAAATACATAAGTATATATTTAACACTTACAGGATTGATATGCTGAAAATTATAAAATACTAATGAAAGTTATAAAAGAAGATGTAAATGAGTGGGGAGACATACCATGTATATGGATTGGAGGACTCAAATAATAAAGATGTCAGTTCTTCCCATATCAATATATGGGACCTAGAATACCTCCATTGTGTAAAAGAATAAAGTGGGAAGAATCAATCTGCCTGATTTCAACACTTAACTACATAGTTATGGTAGTCACAACCATGATATTGGCAGGGGGATAGACACATAGATCAGTGGAACAGAATGGAGAACCCACAATAGACCCACACAAAATGCCCATCTGAATTTTGACAAAGATGCAGAAGCAATTGAATGGAGGAAAGATAATCTTTCAACAAATTATGCTGGAGCAGTTGGACATCCATAGGCAAAGAAAGTGAACATCAACCCAAGTCTCATAGTTTATATAAAAATTAACTCAAATGCCTTATGGGCTTATATGTAAAACAAAGAGCTATATTTATTGGGGGAAAGTAGAGAAGTAGAAGAAAATCTTTGGGATCTAGGGCTAGGCAACAAGGACTTGGACTTGACCTTTCCCAAAGGATGAGCCGTAAAAAGAAAAATTGATAAAATGGACTTCAGCAAAAGTACAGAGGGGATGTACAGATGGCAAACAAGCACATGAGAAGATTTGCAACATCATTAGCCATTAGGGAAGCTCAAATTAAATTCATAGTGAGAAAACCACCTATCAGAGAAACTAAAAAAGAGGACTAAAAAATGGCAACACCCAGTGCTGGCAAGGATGCTGAGAAGCTAGGTTTCTCATACGTTGCTGGTGGGAATGTAAAATGGCACAGCTACACTGGGAAAGAACTTCACAGTGTCTTTAAAAAGTTGACTTCCAATATCTTGGGTATTTTCCCCAGAGAAATGAAAATTTTGTACTCAAATATTTATATCGGTTTATTGCTAACAACCAGAAATCGGGGCGAGGGACATAGGTGTGATTACAAATCGGCAACAGGATTACAAATTGGCAAATCCTAGTGGAAGTGGCAATGTCCTGTGTCTTGACTATGTCAACATAAGTGTCCTGGTTGTGTTTATTGTGCTACAGTTATACTAGCTCTTACTACTGGGGAGTCTGGGTAAAGGGTACATATGGTCTGTATTATTTCTTACAACTACATGTGAATCTACACTTCAAAATGAAAAGTTTAATTTAAAAAAGCACCAAAACCTCCCAACCCCTACCACTGATGGGAGAAGACCCAGACCCTTGGTATATGTCCTGCCCAGTGCTCTCTCCCCTGTTCTCCACCCTGTCCACCTCTCCAGCCCTTTACTGTGTCTCCACACAACCTGAATGTTAGTGACTGGCTCTGTAACACAACTCTGGAGCTTCCACACCCCATGGGGCTCCTCTACCCCTAAAACACACAGTGCTCTGCCTTGGGGCCCATGGGCCCAGCATGAAGGGCCTTGCTCAGGGTGGGTGGAGTGAGTGGGTAGGAGAGAGGAGGATGTGGTAGGGACCAGTGTGAGGAGTCCAGCTGGCAGGGCAGGGAGGAGATCCTCTGCCAGGGTGCATGCATAAGGCTGAAGACCAAAATCAAAAGCAGGGTGGTGTATTTTCCTCCTCCACACATAAGTATCACTAAAATGGCATTATTCTTGGTGTTGATTTTGCATCTCACTTTTTTCCTCATCATGTCATTATATATTATTTGTGAACAGATTTTGAAAGTGGGGTCAGCAGTCCTGGAGGATTGGCTGGCCATTGGGAGTGGGGGTGTGGGGTTGTGGGGGGAGGTGGAGGGCACTGAGCGTGGGTCAGGCAGTCCCAGAAGTGCTATCTATTCTCCTGTGTCTGGCTCTGAAAGCTGTGCTTTGACTGCTTTGGGCCCCCCATGCAGACATCTCCTTTAGGGGCAAGGGAAAGAGAGATTCCATTCTCCACCTTGTAGAAACTCAGAGTTACCTCTGGGTCCACAGACTGTCCCCTGTTGGAGTAAGGTCGGGGTGGATGACTTGGACTGTATCAGGGAATATGCTTGCAGAACGTGAGGTGGAAGTTGGGATGCCATGAGGCATGGGGCAGCTTTGGGGGTATGAGTGGCCTTGGCAAGGGCTCCTGGTTGCCCTCCCTCATGGCCCTCTTGCCCCCTTCCCACTGTCCCGGTTCTCTTGGTGGCCCTGAGCAGGTGTATGCCCACGCGGGCGCCTCGCTGGAGGGGAAGATGTACATTACCTGCGGCCGCAGAGGGGAGGACTACCTAAAGGAGACACACTGCTATGACCCAGACAGCAACACCTGGCACAGCCTGGCGGACGGACCTGTGCGGCGGGCCTGGCACGGCATGGCCACTCTCCTGGACAAGCTGTATGTGATTGGGGGCAGCAACAATGATGCTGGCTACAGGAGGGACGTGCATCAGGTGAGCAGAGCTGGGCTGCCCACCTACACATTATTCCCATCCCTTTTAATTGTTATGGATGAAAAATTAATTGTAATGTGTATGCCTTTTTAAAAAATAGACTTTATTTACTAAAGTTTATGTATTTTGAGAGAGAGAGTGGATGTGGGGAAGGGGTAGTGAGAGGGAGAGACAGAATCCCAAGCAGGCTCTGTGCTATTAGTGCAGAGCCAGACTCAGGGCTCGAATTCATGAACTGTGAGATCATACCTGAGCTGAGATCAAGAGTCGGACACTTAAAACCACCCAGGTGCCCAATAGACTTTTTTTTTTTTTTTATGTTTACTTATTTTTGAGAGAGAGACAGAGTTTGAGCAGGGGAGGGGCAGAGAGAGAGGGAGACACAGAACTCAAAGCAGGCTCCAGGCTCTAAGCTGTGAGCACAGAGCCCGACGTGGGGCTTGAACCCATGAACTGTGAGAGCATGACCTGAGCCAGTCAGACACTTAATGACTGAGCCGCCCTGGCACCCCTAGACTTTATTTTTTATAGCAGTTTTAGATTCTTGGCAAAATTGAGCAGAAGGTACAGAGATTTCCCATATACCCCCACCCCCGCACACATGGTCTCCTCACTATCAACATCCCCCACCAGAGTGAGACCTTTGTTACAGTCAGTGAACCTACGGTGACGTGTTGTTACCCCAAGTCCAAAGTTTACATTAGGGCTCACTCTTGGTGGTGTACATTCTATGGGTTTGGAAAAATGACATGTATCCACCATTATAGTATCGTACAGGGTACTTTCATTTGTTTTTATTATTAAAAACATTAATTATAAAATTAATATAACCACCTTGCAAAATGTTTGAATAATGGATAAGGGTGAGGAAAAGCACCCATAATCCAGATCAGTGCCACTATTTTTTAGTCCTACCCGTGCATAGTTTCCACCTAATTGTAGGTAAAGAGCATTCCATTCTGCTTCTGGCTAAAGTTTGTTATGGCTGTTTTCCAGTTTAATTCTTGATCTCCATAGCCACCTCTTCTACCTCAGTGGCTCTGCAGAATTCTGTCACGTTGATGCATCATTTGGATTGGTTCAAGTTTTAACTATTTCAAGTAACATAAGTAATACTTGCTTTGTAGAACTTTTCAGGTATTTTGGATTATTTCCTTAGGTGAGAGCCATTCTTCTCAAAGCGTGGTCCCAGACTACCAGCATCCAATCACCTGGGAACTTGTTAGCAATGTAGGTTCTCAGGACCCACGCCAGACCCATGCCCGACCCACTGAATTGGAAACTCTGGGGGCAGGGCTCAGCAAATCTGTTTTTATTTATTTATTTATTTATTTATTTTTAATGTTTATTTATTTTTTTTGAGAGAGACAGAGTGCAAGCCGGGGAGGGGAAGAGAGAGAGGGAGACACAGAATTCAAAGCAGGCTCCAGGCTCTGAGCCGTTAGCACAGAGCCCGACGCAGGGCTCGAACTCACAAGCTGTGAGATCATGACCTGAGCCAAAGTCAGATGCTTAACTGACTGAGCCACTCAGGTGCCCCTGAGCAAATCTGTTTTAATAGGTCTTGAGTGGTAAGAACCCCTGGGCTATAGTGGATTAGTTTCCTATTGCTGCCATGACAAATCACCACCAACTTAATCACTTAAAACAACATAAGCAAGTGTATTCTTACAGTTTGTAGGTCCTAAGTCTGATGCGGTCTCACTGGGCTAAAATCCAGGTGTTATCAGGGTATCTGTCCTTTATAGAGGCCCTTGGGAAGAATCTGCTCCTTGCTCACTCAGGTTATCAGAATTCAGTTACCCGCGTTTGTAGAACTGAGGTCCCTGTTTCTTTTCTGGCTGTCGGCTAAAGGTCCTTCTTGGCTTCTGGTCGCCTCTGCATTCCCTGGCATGGGACCGCTTCATCCTCAGCCAGCAATGGCAGGTTGTCCTTTGACTTCTCTCGTGTTAGACTTTCTCCCCTCTCCTTTCAAGGACTTGTGCAATTAGGTGGGTCCACCCACAATATCCAGGATAACCTCCCCATCTCTAGATCCAAACCCTTAAGCACGTTGGCAAAGTCCCTTTTGCCATGTAAAGTAACACAGATTTTAGAGATTTAGGGCATAGACATCTTTGGAGGGTCACTTTTCTGCCGACCACAGCTGGAGAACCGAGTGTGATTATTAAGTCAAAAAGTAAGATTTTTGTGGCTCTTAGTACACATTGCCAAATAGCTGTCGTGGAGTGTCAAATGCGCAGTAGTATGGCTTCATTACACATTTGCTAGCACTGGATCTTGTGATTTTTCTTCCCCCAGTGGCTGCCTGTTGTCAGGGACAAATTTAACTCCTATTTTACATTTTTTGGATTATTAATAGGTTGAACATTTTCCCATGTATTTGTTTACTGTTTGGGGTAATTTTGGAGACATGAGAACGTTGATGGTCATCTCTAGTCATCAAGTTAACTATTTCCACATTTTATCTGCACTTCCCTCTGTGTTGGGTACTTTGTGGGGCAGTTACTTAGGGTCCCTGTCCTCAGTCAGTTTCAGTCTTATGGAGGGGAGAGAACCCAAGACCTTGGAGAAGAACAGCATGCCAGTGTGCCAACTGGGAGATGCCCACACACCTGGGGCCACAGGCTGGCTGAGGGCCCTGGAGGCAGGGCAGAGCCTGGTCCATGGACAGGACATTTTGACGCTGGCCCCAAATTCTTCCTCCAGGGGAGCCGGGTTTACACATAGCCTGGCTGCATCCCTCAGCCTTGGTCTGAATCCAGGGCCTGGCTGAGAGTGCCGCCCTGCCCAGCTGGCCCAGGACAGGCTGGCAGCTCTGTCCCAGCAGGTGTCCAGCTTTACTCTGACCTTGGCTTTGCAGGTGGCCTGCTACAGCTGCACGTCTGGGCAGTGGTCGTCCGTCTGCCCGCTCCCAGCTGGACACGGTGAGCCTGGCATCGCTGTGCTGGACACCAGGATCTACGTGCTGGGTGGCCGCTCTCACAACCGTGGCAGCCGCACAGGCTATGTGCACATCTACGATGTGGAGAAGGACTGCTGGGAGGAGGGGCCGCAGCTGGACAACTCCATCTCGGGCCTGGCAGCCTGTGTGCTCACCCTGCCCCGCTCCCTGCTCCTCGAGCCGCCTCGTGGGACCCCTGACCGCAGCCAGGCCGACCCGGACTTTGCTTCCGAGGTGATGAGTGTGTCTGACTGGGAGGAGTTTGACAACTCGAGTGAGGACTAGGGCTCCGGCACCTGGTGTCAGAGGGAAGGTGGCAGGAGCTCTGAGGGCAGCGGGTCCTCAAGTGGTCCTTCCTGCTGGCACCGCCTGCTTGCTGGCTCCTGCCACCTATCCTTCACACCAGCCTGCCTGCCGGCCCATAGCAGTTATTTGGGGAGCTCTGCAGATCTGTGGCTGTAATTACCCTACGTTGGGGAATGCTTACAGAGGGCTCTGGTTCTCTGGAGGAGTTGACTGGGCCCACTCCTCCTCAGCTCGGACAGGGTGTGGCGTCACCAGCTGTCTTGGCCTCCCCAGTCCCTGGTTCTAGTCCCTGCTGGGCTGAGAAGGCACCCTTCTCCAAAGGGACCTGGGAACTGGCCTCACGGGTGAGGGGGCCCGGGCACATTGCGCCCCCTTCCGTGGGCAGGGAGGGGGTGGAGTGAGCCCGTTGCCTGCCTGGCATCTGGGGGTTTGAGCTATTGCAAGCTCCCTGGAGAGAGAACAGAGATACATAGAATTGCCCGAGACTGGTTCTAGTAATAAAAAAGATCCCCTACAGCTGGGCTTTTCTGACCCTATGTTGTTGACAAATGAAATAAATCCTCTTACAAAAGGTGTGAATTGTTTTTCTATGGCCATGGCCACACTCCTTTCATAGCCTGTGCAAGCCTGCCCCACCGGGCTTCCCAGGGTCAGAGCTGCTGAGTGGCAGTGGGAAGCCAGGAGCCCCCCTCTGAGGGAGAAGCACAGTACACCCCCAGCTAGAGAGGCTGTTACTGGGAAACCTGGAAACCTACCCTGGTCTGCTGACAAGTGGTCGCTTGGCCTGCTGGAGCACCTTCTCTGGTGAAGTGCTCTTCTCTGAACCTGGGTCCACCTCGATTAGCAATCTCTTGGCCCCAAGTAAAGCCCAGCCTGACATTGAGAAAACTGCCCCATGCCTGGGGAGGGAAGCCCAGTCACGATAGGCTTCCCCCAGCTTGCTGGATCTGAGTGTGGCCGGGATAGGAACGGGAGAGCTGCATTTCCTGTAGGTTCACTAGCTAGCTGAGTTCTTAGCACACCGTCTCAAGGGTCATGCTGCTACAGTGGATGGGAACCTCTCTGGGCCACCAGCGAATGGGCTGAGCTTCCAGCACCAACCTGGCTTCTCCACAGCTGAGCTTCTACCTGAACATCCTTCCCTCCTGCTGTAGTTTCTGTACTTGCAAACTCCCAACGGCAGGCCTCCCTGCCAGCAACACCCTGCTGGTGATCTGTGACTTCCCAAGTCTCCCGGGCAGAGCATGGGGACAACTGGGGCTTCTTTCTGTACCCCGGTGCCTTGCCCAGAGCCTGAGGCAGCTGGCACCCTGTCGTGGATGGAAGAGAGCAGAGAGGCAGTGTGTGCTACTTGATGGAAGGAAGAGGGTAGGATCCAGGTACCCTAAAGACTTTGGGGTGTGGGGTGAGGCCAGTGGGAATTGCTGTGCTGCTCAACACCATATGTATGATCTTCATAGCTGTCTCTTGGGGCTCGGGTACTCCTGTGCAAATATGCCCCCAATCCCTGACCACAACATGATCTCATGCCCTTACGCTTCGGGTGGCAATCCTAGTGTTGACCCTAATGGGTCACTTCTAATGGGACAGGATGGCCACATCCTTCAGTGTCCTCTCCCCTGCTCCTTTAGGGGCTCACAGTAGGAACCCAGCATTTCCTGTCTCTGCCACTACCTTGCAGGCCAGGGAGGCAGTTCCTACAGACCCCAGAGTTTCTGGGAAGGAGAAGCACCAGAAATGCCAACCCCCCTCTGCTGTCCCCCGGGCTTGCTGGTTCCATCCCCCTACCCAGAGCCATCAAGGTGCGGCCACAGCTTTATAAGAGACCTCTGCTCTTCAGGGGAGGAAAGGAGGATCTGTGAGGCCCTGTGGAACATGGGATGGGGTAGACGCAAGTCCTGAAAGGAGTCTTGCCACTGTCCCATGTGGAGGCATTCATGGCTATCCACCACCACCCCCCACCACCCCCCCACCTCCTGTCTGAGGACCTAGGCAGCCTGGGCTCTCCAGCTTGGCAGGCTCTCAGGCCCAGCATTCATACCTTCACTCAGCTCAATGCTCATCCCTCTCTGTCTGCAAAATCCTCACCCTCTCAAGTACCCCAGGGAAGCCATCCTGGCTGGAATGGGTAGGCCCAGGCTCTGGACCCCATGGTGTGTCTTGTGTGGTTGTTAGTCTGTGGGTGCCTGTGAACCCACAGCTTCCACAGGGCACCAGGCCAGCCATAGGGATGATCACTCACCCGCATTTCTCCATCTCCTGATAGGGATGTGGTGGCTGGGACAGACATGGGCCTTGCACTTGACACCTGAATTTGGCATCGACTAGGAGGTGGCCATGATGGGACACATGTAGGGGACTGTGGGTCTTGAGTGAGATGAGGCTAGGGACAGTTCTGCGGGCAGTGGGGGGCAGTCAGATGTGATTAGAAAGACTATTCTGGGTCATAAACTGATGGGTAGGTAGAGATTTGAAACATTCATGAAGTCTTGCTGATGGCATGGATTGGGGGCATCATCCAGCTGGTGCCCTTCCCAGAGGTGGGAATTTGGGGGTGGCAAGCAGTTCTGAGGGAAGGGAAAGAAGAGGATGGAGTTTGAGATATCTGTACATGAACTCAGCCCAGCTGGGGTGAATGCCCAAAGCCCTGGGGCCTGTGCCTCTAAAGCCAGGAGCTGGGCTACCACAAGCTGCTGGGTAGACCCTGCAGCCACATGGGCCTCTTTTGGCCTCTGTTGCTGGCAGGCTACAGGGGCCTCCATGGGAAGGGCCCTAGCACTGGGAGGGTGCTTCTGAGGTCAGGGCCGTGCCCAGGCGGAGCTGCCCACAAGTGGTCAGCCTGTTTACTTGTCTCCAAGAAGTGTTTGTGATCTCAGGGGTGCAACTTCCCCTTCCAGTCCACCCAGCTCACCTGCCTCTGGCTTCCCTCCTTCACCAGCAAGGCTGAGGGAAGGGCCCCAACCCCTGAAGCTCCCTACCCTGCTCTTCCCATCTCACCCTCCTCTGACCTGCCCTGGACAGGTCTCCCTTCCAGCCAGCTTGGTGATGCCCACAGTCTTGGGCCTTCCAATGGCCATGTTTCCAAGTCCCTCCTTTGGGCCACCTTCTACTTGGATCACCTCCACATAAGTGAGGAAGGACACTGCCTCTCCCTCCTCAGGGAGTCTGTATTCAGCCTGCTCTTCAAGAGAAGACAGGTGCCCCCTCCTGCACAGGTCCTCCCACCAACTCCCAAGTCTGCAAAAGACAAGCTCATCTTTGCTGGGACCAGGATGCCCCCCTTTTATTCCACCCCCAGGCCTGTCTACCTTTCCTGTTCCATGGGTCCTGTGATTGGGTCTGTGCCCCAGAGCACTGGCCACCCCTCTGCTTCCTGGGCCCAGATTTCCTCTTCCTCCCTGTCCCCCTAGGCCCTGTTCCTCTCAACTCACCCCCTCCACCCAACTGCCCCTGCTCCGTTCTATGCTGTCACCCCCATTCTTCCTGATGCAGGAACCCCCAGGCCTCCACCCTTGACTCCATCTTTTGGACTTTTCCGCTGGTGATCCAATAGCCTTCTCAACTAGAATTCTTCAACCAGGCTCACCTTTCACCCCTGGACAGGATTACAGGGTCTCAGTCCTGGAATACTCCCGTCTCCTCCCTCTGCCTTTGCCCCCACCTGCATTTACCTCCACCTTCTATCCGAGCCCACTGTTGGGCCATGCTACCGTCCAGGTACGTGTGCAGTCCGTACCTACGAAGACACCCGTTGCCCAGGCCTCAAGTCCAGAGCGAGTTGACCCATAGGCCTCAAGCATCCTGTTCGGCTGTCCTCTGCAAGGTTTGCACGAAGTGAGCAGAAGGAGCCGACAGAACAACCCAGCTCTACAAGGGCTTTGCGTCGGGGAGCAGAGGCCGGCTTGCGGCCTTGACCCGGGCACTCTTTGGGCCGCCCTCCCCCGGCCGGTTCCGAGGTCCTGGGGGACGAGGGAGCTTCCGTGAGTTGCGTCCTCATCCCCACCCCCTTTCCCACCCCGGGCCTGGCTGCGCATTGAACGCGCAGGGGCAGCTTCTCTGGTGGGTGGTTGGAGAGGGAGCGGAAAGGCTCGCGGACAGGGGATTCCTTGGGCGCCCCCCCTCCCTCGCGCTGGCCCCTCCCTCTTTCAAAGCTCCGCGGGCCTCCTCCAAGTTCGCCCCCAAGTTTGCTAGCGGCCGCGTGGGGGCGGGGGCCGCGCGGAGGGGCGGTGGCGCGGCCGGAGGGTGGGGTCTGGCGCGCGGGGCGGGCGCTGCCGCCTGGCCGGCCGCGGCTGGCCCGGGATCAGGGAGCCGATGTGGAATTTCCTGCCCGGCCCGGCGCCCCTCCTGCCGCCCCCCGCCCGGCCGCGCACTCCGCTTCCGGCCGCTCTCGCTGCGGCCGCACCCGCGCCCGCCCCGCGCCTGCCCCGCGCCGCATGGAGGGCGCAGGGCCCCGGGGGGCCGGGCCGGCGCGGCGCCGGGGAGCCGGGGGGCCGCCGTCGCCGCTGCTGCCACCGCTGCTGCTGCTGCTGCTGCTCTGGCTGCTGCCCGGCCCCGCGGCGTCCCAGGAGCTGAACCCGCGCGGCCGCAACGTGTGCCGTGCTCCCGGGTAGGAGCCCGGCCTGGCTGGGGGAGGGGGTCGAGGGGGACGCTAGGGGCCGAGGGGAGGGGGCACCCGGGACCTTCCTAAGCTAAACGCTCTAGACCTTTTCGCCGCCCTCGCCGACGCAGACTCCTCTCCAGGCCGAGCCTGGGCACCGGGCCACAACGGTGCATCCGAGGATACCCCAGACGAGAAGTCAGTCGATGGGAGAACGGAGTGCAGTAGGCGCCCCGAAGGGTGACAGACGGTGTCTGAGATTTCAGACCTTGAAAAAGGAACCCTTGGGCCGGGTTGTGAAGGCCATAGGGAGAAGTCGGGGAAGGGCATTCCAAGCAGATGGAAGAGTATGTGCAAAGTGCAAAGGCCCCAGGCACGAGTGTGGCTCGAGGCGGGAGGGAGGGTGAGGGCCGAGTGGAGATGGAGCAGCACTCCTGAGAGGTGGGAGCCGACGCATCTTGAGGCTGGCAGGACTCGGAAGGACAGATTTGTATCTTAGAGGCAGGCGCGGGTGGGAGGAGGATGGTGATGGAGCTCGCACTGAGGAGCCTGCGCTCAGAGTGGACCAGAAGCGGGATTCAAAAAGACAATGACGTGCACCACGGTCGGAAAGATGTGGAAATCCCGGTGGGGATTCTGGGTGCGCGGAAGGGCCGCGCAGACGGGACGCCACGAGGTGTCGGTTGGGGAAGCCAGCGTGGGACAGGCAATGGGCAGGCCCCGCGGAAAAGCGGCGGGCCGAAGATCTTGCCTGGAGGGAAAAGAGCGGAGGACAGACGCTAGGAGTGGGCGCAGAGGTCAGAGGACTTGGTCGGCCGGTCAGGGGCCACAGCGAGGTCAAGAACAACTCCGCTCTCGGGATCAAGGAGCTGGCGTATGGGGGTGCCTTGGTGCAAGTTGGGGGGCGCCGCGCGGGTGGGAAGCTGGAGAGGCGGCCTCGGGACTCCGGTCTGGGTTCCGTCGGGGGGCCCTGAGCCGCAGGGCTATGGGAGGCCGCGTCCGGGGGCTTGGCAGTCGCCGCAGACAAGGGGCTGCAAGGGGGCCGCGCGGGGTTTCCGAGCTCGGATCCCGCGGCGCACAGACCCCTCCCCACTGTGAGCCCCGCCTCCGGGGCGGGGGCCGGCCTGGCCCGCCATCTGCTTCACATCGACGCCGCCGCCGCCGCCGCCGCCGCCGCCTCCCGGGCCTCCCCGGCCCCAGGAATGCAGTGGCAGTGGCGGGCGGGGCCGTGCCTGGAGAGGGGGAGGGCGCGATCGCTGACGGCCTTGTCTCTCCGCCTCAGTCCTCCTTCCCCGATGGGGCTCCGTGCTGGGGGATCCGGTGGCAGGCTCAAGCTGTCGGGAGCCTGAGCCCTTCGCTCCATGTCCGGTTGCCTGGACGCCTCCCCATGAGGCGGCCTGTTTCAGTAGCCCGGAGCCCGGAGTTGAATTTCGGAGCCAGATGCCACCTCTCCCCACCTGTGTGGACTGGGAACAAATCGCTTAACCTCTCTGAGCCTGACTCTGACCCTGTCAAATGGGGTTAGTGGTGGTGTCCCCCTCATGGGGTGGAGAGGGGAAGACTGATTTTGTGTGGAGCTGGTTAATGGGAAGGACGGCCACTCTGGGCACTGTCCACTCAGGGTCTGGGCCATCTCTTTCAATACCCTTCCAAGGCTCCCACCCGCGGTTCCTTTTCCCCAGAGGCAGGAGAACCTGAAGAGGGGAGCGGATGGGCAGCCAGTATAATCCCATGCACCTACTGTGATTGGAGCAGCCATACAGCAGCCAGGACAAATGTCACTGTCCTCGCAGTGGAGGAGACTTACAGAAAGTCATCTGATATTTAGCAAGTGCTGGGTAGGAGGTGTTCAGTTGGGGAGCGCTGTGTTCTTTAGGGTGATCTAGGGAGACCCATGGGGAGGTGATGAGTAGTCAGAGGTTTGCAGGAGAGGAGGTGGAGCCCTGCAGTGCCTGGGGCAAGGCTCTAAGTGCAAAGGGCTTGTTGGAAGTGCAGAAAAGAGCCATGGGGGCGGGGCAGAACCTCGGAGGAGGATGGTGGAGGAGAAGCAGAGGAAGAATGAGGATGGGCAGGCCACAGTGGGTCTTTTTCTCTGAGGGACACGAGAGCCCCCAGGGGCTTTACACCCAGGAGGGGTGGGATCTGACCATGTTCAGCTGCCAGGTGGCAGATGAACAGGGCTTACTTAGGCGGGTAAAAGGGAGAACCAGTTAGGAAGTCATCCAGGAGAAACCAGGGAGAGCGAGGTGGGCTCTCACAAGGCTTGGGCAGAGCAGGGAGAAGTGGCTCATCCCTTCTTAGATCCAGTTTGGAGAATAGAGCGGCATGGTTCCCTATGAATCAGGTGTGTGCTGTGAGTGGAGTCTCAGTCACCACAGAGTGGGTGCTCTGGGGTTTCAGCCTCCCCACCTGCAAGGATGGAGCTACCTGAGATGGGGAAGTCTCCTCTGGGGGGAGGCTAGGAGTTCAGTCTGGGGAGGTGGGCCCCACTGGAAAGAGGGCTCTGAGCATTTGCAGTGCCTCATCTAGATGTGACCCAGGGGAGCATCCTGAGGGAGTGGACAGAGGAGAGGTAAGGACAAAGCCAAGGAGGGGGACAGAAACCAGAGGAGGGGTGTCCACGGGGCAGGTGGAAAGCAGGGGAGTATGGGATTCCAGGTGATGGTGGGCAGAGGAGCCTCCAGGCTGGATTGGAGAGAGAATGAGGACAGACATTGGCACAGTGAGCAAGCAGTTCAGTTCTTTGAAACGGGTGCTTTGCTGTGGGTTCAAGATCACACGGTTTGAATCATGGCAGTTTTGTTTACAGTGACTGTGATCTCTAGAGGGGGCAGCCCGAAGCAAGGCGTGCTTGCTAAGGGGCCTGGCCCGACCTGCAGCCTGGCTCCTGAGGGTCTCACCAACTTACAGTTTGAGTGTGGGAACTGTCCCCTGCACCAGGCCATTTTTCTCCTCATCTCAGTTTTGTAAGTTCTTGAGAGGGTGGGCTTGCCACCTGTCTTGTCTGCCAACCCGTCCCAGAAGGAAAAGCAGCTATCCCTTAGGCTCCTCCTCATGCTCTTGCTGAATTCCCATGGGGCTCCCTCCTTGCTGGGGTAGAGGGTGTTAGCTCTGCTGGGGTGGGACCTGGGTGCCTCCCATGGTGGGGGTGAACTTAGGTGAACTCAGGGGGCTTCCTGGAGCCTGCACAGCATGGACTGGAGAGCAGACTACAGCCTTGGCTGAGCTCTTAGTTTGTGCTTTCCGAATACTCCAGCCAGATCCATGGGCCCCTTTCTATAAATAAGGAGTCTGAAGGTCAGAGAGGTTAAGTTCTGTGCCCAAAGTCACACAGGCATCAAATCCAGCTTAGTGTGGCCCTAACACCAGACTCCTAGCCACAGAGCCATGTGGCCAGGGCAGAAAGTGGTCAGTGCTTCCAGGGCCATCACCATCCCAGCTGGCCAGCTGGCAAGGCCGCCTACACAAGGGACACCTACGGAGGCTCCCCACCCAGAAACCTGGGCTCAGAACTGGCAGAAAAGGCAGGAGGGTGATAGGCTGGCAGACCTGGCTCTCCCCTGAAGATGGGCATGTATGCATCCTGCGGCCAGGCTGGGTGGGTGGAAAAGCCTGGTGAGGGGTGCGGGAAAGCCAAGCCTGCTTTGTGTTTCTGGGTCTGGTTTCCAGTTTCATTTGTGGAAAATAAGCTGGGCCCATCCCTTGCAGGCTGGGATTTTATGATTCCTGTTCCCAAGGTTCCTCATCTTTGGACTGAGGGAGAATCAAACTGTTTGGGGGCGGGGGGGGGGGGCATCCCAGGTGTGGCATTGTTCTCTGCTGGGGAAAGGATAGGGGGCATTTTGAAGGGCACAATACGGACATCTGCAGCCTTTCCCTTCCCAGCTGGTCCCACCCACCAGGGTCTCACGCCTCCTCCTTACTGCCTCCCAACACCACTTCCTGGTTCTAGATCAGACTCCTGAAGGGGCATACTCCTTTTCTCAAATAGCAATAGCTGCTCTGTGACTTCAGGATCTGGGTGAAGTTCTAGGTCTGCTGGGACCCACGAACCTGCAGCCTGAGTGTCCATTCCTTCTTCTCAGCCTCCTTTGTTCCCCAAATGTGGACACATCCCCTGTGAACCCCCACTCGCCCTCTTGAGTGGCACCTTTCACTCTGGCAGGGCCTCCAAACTTTTGTGCCCAGGGGTTTGGGAGGCTGTACTATCCTGAAATGCAACAGTTCTGTTATTTACCTCCTACTGAGCTAACGTCATGTACCTTGTAAAACCAAATAAAATTACAATAAGATGTTTAAAACACATAAGTAGATGCTCTAATATCTCCTCCCTCCATTCCAAGTCTTGCCCTTGTGCTCTGGAGCCCTCACTGTTTTGCTTTCCTTGCTGTCATGGAGGACTCCCAGGGTATGCCCTGCCCCTCCACCGAGTGGACACCAACCGGGTATCCAGGTGTGCCTGTCAGGCCCCACCAGTCCCAGCTGTCCAGGTCACAGCTAGATTTTGACACCCATCTGGCCGGACCCCCACCTCCAGTGATGTCACTTTAAGCAGGTCCTGGAGACTCAAGGACCTCTCTCACCAGCCCATTCTGGGACACCTGGGGTTCTTTTCTCAGGCCTAGTTGGAGTGGGGGTGGATCACAGAGGAGTTAGGTGGAATGGGGAGGGGAGGGAAGACCCTTTATAGAAGGGACTGAGAAGTTCTTGGAGGTTAGATCTCTTGGTGGTCTGCCCTCTGCGGCTTCCCATTGTCTGCTCCCCAGGGCTGGAGTGTGTGTCTTATTTGCTGGAAATCTGAACCTACAACAGTACCTGGCATATGGCAAGACCTCCATAACCACCTCCCCAGGGCAGGGTGGATGTTGCTGGGGAGCCCTAGCAAGGACAGGGGTTGGGGCTCAGGCTCAGGAGCTCTTTCTTTGCCTGCAGCTCTCAGGAGCCCACGTGCTGCACCGGCTGGAAGCAGCAGGGGGACGAGTGTGGGGTCGGTGAGTGGGGCACACTGGGGACCTGGGCAGGGGGTGGGGGCACGGAGAGGAGGAGGGGATAGTGTGGGGGCATCACACGCGGCAGCTGAGACCCGTTTTGTCCGCAGCGGTGTGCGAAGGCAACTCCACGTGTTCGGAGAATGAGGTGTGCGTGCGGCCTGGCGAGTGCCGCTGCCGCCATGGCTACTTCGGTGCCAACTGCGACACCAGTGAGCTAGGATCCGGGTGGGCGCTGGGGAGTGGGGCAGAGCCTGTGAGTGGGACGGTCTAATCCGGGAAAGGAATCCAGCATGGGGGGAGGGTCCCCAAAGGCGGAGGGCGGGACGCGGGTAGGTTCTGGCTGGATCTGGGCTCCCTCGAGAGCACCCTGGCCTCACACCCTTTCCGTCCGCTCCTGCAGAGTGCCCGCGCCAGTTCTGGGGCCCCGACTGCAAGGAGCTGTGTAT
Source organism: Panthera onca (assembly GCF_046562875.1). NCBI lineage: Eukaryota > Metazoa > Chordata > Mammalia > Carnivora > Felidae > Panthera > Panthera onca. Next base: position 28,079,846 of record NC_138350.1, on the reverse strand, counting down.
CTGCCACCCGCATGGGCAGTGCGAGGATGTGACAGGCCAGTGTACGTGTCATGCGCGGCGCTGGGGCGCACGCTGCGAGCATGCGTGCCAGTGCCAACACGGCGTGTGCCACCCGCGGAGCGGCGCGTGTCGCTGCGAGCCTGGCTGGTGGGGCGCTCAGTGCGCCAGCGCGTGCTACTGCAGCGCCACGTCGCGCTGCGACCCACAGACGGGCGCGTGCCTGTGCCACGCAGGCTGGTGGGGCCGCAGCTGCAACAATCAGTGCGCCTGCAACACATCGCCGTGCGAGCAACAGAGCGGCCGCTGCCAGTGCCGCGAGCGTACATTCGGCGCGCGCTGCGAGCGCTACTGCCAATGCTTTCGCGGCCGCTGCCACCCTGTGGACGGCACGTGCGCCTGCGAGCCGGGCTACCGTGGCAAGTACTGCCGGGAGCCGTGCCCTGCCGGCTTCTACGGCCTGGGCTGCCGCCGCCGGTAAGCTCGGGCCCCGGGCTGGGGAGGGGAGGAGGGGGGCGGAGCGCCGAAGGGGACCGGGGTGAGGTGGCTCTGGGCCCCGCCTAGCCTCCCGCCCCTTCCCCAGATGCGGCCAGTGCAAAGGCCAGCAGCCTTGCACGGTGGCCGAGGGCCGCTGCCTGACATGCGAGCCAGGCTGGAACGGCACCAAGTGTGACCAGCCATGCGCCACCGGCTTCTACGGCGAGGGCTGCGGCCACCGCTGCCCGCCGTGCCGCGACGGGCATGCCTGCAACCACGTCACCGGCAAGTGCACGCGCTGCAACGCGGGCTGGATCGGCGACCGGTGAGCAAGCAGCCCATGCCCGAACGTATCCCAGGCACGCAGCCCCAGCCCCGCCAATCCCCGAATGCTCTCCGCGGAGCGCAATATGGGCTTTTGGTTTGTTTGCTTCCGTTTCCACTGACTCCCTCTCCCCGCGTTCCGAGGTGCGAGACCAAGTGCAGCAATGGCACTTACGGCGAGGACTGTGCATTCGTGTGCGCCGATTGCGGCAGCGGCCACTGCGACTTCCAGTCGGGGCGTTGCCTGTGCAGCCCCGGCGTCCATGGGCCCCAGTGAGTGCCCAGGGACCCAAAGGGGGTTAGGGGATATGTACTCCTCACAGGGCTCCAGCTACACCCCAGGTGCTGCTATGGTGACCGACTAACTGAGACCCGACTAGACTAGGCCCTTCAGCCTAGGTCCGCTTACCACAGCTAGGGAGTCCTGTCAGACTCTTTGGGGCCATTTCCTGCTCTGGTGTGTAGCCCGTGCTCAGAGAAGGGGTTGGCAACCAGTTCGGCCTGTGGTCAGTGGGCTCCTGAGGACTGCACGACTGAGGTGACCCCAAGCTGGTGCAGACAGAGCAGAGACCTCCACTTATAGCTAAGAGCCTGGTCTGGCAGCCCCTCTTCTCACCCACCCAAGAGTCGGCCCCAGAAGTGGACACTGAGTCTGGGTGACCACAGGCCCTGTCTCCCAGACCCCATCCCACTGGTTGTGCAACATATCATTTCCAAAACATTGATCGTTCAGTGTGTGCCTGGCGGTGGTGGTGGGCGTCAAACCCCAGAGAATGGAGTTAGAGAACCTGGCTCTGGAACCCGGGCTGGCTCGCGGCAGGGGCGAAGGCAGGTGGCATCACGGGGTGGGAGGGCTGCTGTGGCCCTCCCTGATCCCGTGTCCCCGTAGCTGTAACCTGACGTGTCCGCCTGGGCTCCATGGCGTGGACTGCGCCCAGGCCTGCAGTTGCCACGAGGACTCGTGTGACCCGGTCACTGGTGCCTGCCGCCTGGGTGAGTGGTCGAGGGGGACATCGTATTGAGGGGGACGCAAGGGGTACCGGCACCCACGCTGACCCCGGTGCCCTCCCATACAGAGACCAACCAGCGCAAGGGCGTGATGGGCGCGGGCGCGTTGCTTGCCCTGCTCCTCGGCCTGCTGCTCTCGCTGCTCGGCTGCTGCTGCGCCTGCCGCGGCAAGGACCCGGCGCGCCGGTGAGGCCCGACGTCGTCCCGCTGTCTCGGGTTCAGGCCGAACTCTAAGTGGCACTGCGCGCCCTTCCCTAGGCCGCTCCAGGCCCCTGCTCCGCCCGGGGGTGTGGCACTGCCTATCTTTAGCTCAGGCCCCGCCCTTCCTGTGTCTGGGCTCCAGCAGAGATCAAACTGTCCCATCCAGGCCCCGCCCCACCCCTTTACTCAGGCCCCGCCCCCGCAGGGAGCTCACGCTCGGGAGGAAGAAGGCGCCGCAGCGACTGTGCGGGCGCTTCAGCCGCATCAGCATGAAGCTGCCCCGGATCCCGCTCCGCAGGCAGAAGCTGCCGAAGGTTGTAGGTAAGGATATCCGCACGGGGTCTCTGGGGGAACACTTCCCGATGCAGGAGGCTGTTGGGAAATGGGTGTGAAGGAGTCGGTGTAGGAAATGCGGGCCTTGAGTGTTGGTGTGGGTGGGCTGGGGAGGGATGGAAAGAGGGTCTCCTGAGGTAGGCGAGCCCGGGGAGGAAGGACGGAGTCCTTGGTGTGCAGGCAAATGTGGGAGGTTTGGGCCCTGTCTGGGTGAGTGACGGTGATTGCATCTGGAGTGTGTGGACATGCCGGTGGGCAGAACCCCTACAATCTGTAGCAGTGCACTAGAAGTCTTGGTGGGTAGCTGCAGGTGAACCGGGGTTGGGGCAGGGGAAACTTGTGCATGGAAATGCCCTATCACAGGGAGCACTCCTCGCCCACCCCCCTGCCCACCTAGATCCCCTGCAGTGCTCTGGGTCCTTCCTGGAAAGTGGGCAGGCTGGTCTCCAGACTCTCAACCCTAAGTCAGGACTCCACGTGCAGACTCTCTCTGTCTGCACCGACACACCAGGAGTGGACTCCCTTTTTGCTATTTGTTTCTGAAGATGAAGGGAGATAAAGATGGTGACAGCTGAGAAAACCCCTTGGCCCACTCAGCAGAGTGTGATCTGTGGACACAGGTGTGGGGCTGGACCCCACATCACAACTGTGAAAGGCAGATAGGCCAGCCGGCCTCTGAGATTCCCCCACTTGTTGGGGCTAGGCCCCGGGGGTTCAGTCTGCTGAAATGGGCTGAGCCAAATGGTGGCCTCACCACTGCACATTTGAGCTGGGAAAAAAACAAAACAAAACAAAACAAAACAAAACAACCTCATGTCTTTCTGGGTCCTACAGGGCAGGGTCCAAACATGGCTTGGAGGCCCTGATGGCCTGTCCCAGCCAGGTGTTCTCTCCAGTCCTCTCTTTCCAATGCTTCAGCCCATCCTTGTTCAGCTCTCTAGCAGCACACACTAACCCTGCACCTTTGACTACGTTGTTTCCCCTTATTTCTTTTTACTAGTTCACTTCTACCCATTCTCCCATCTTGTTTTGGTCTAGTGTCACTCTGCCTGGTGAGTTGCCTGCTCCACCCACAGTCTTAGGATAGGACTGTTCTTGGTTACTCTGTCATTTGTTGCAGGAGGGCTAGTGAGGGCACAGGCTGGAACAGGGCAGGGCCCCTGGCAGCTGTGCCTCCCTCCTTCCCCAGTGGCCCACCACGACCTGGATAACACACTCAACTGCAGCTTCCTGGAGCCACCCTCAGGGCTGGAGCAGCCCTCTCCATCATGGTCCTCCCGGGCCTCCTTCTCTTCCTTTGACACCACTGATGAAGGCCCTGTGTACTGTGTACCCCATGAAGGTGAGCACTGCTCTGCTTGGGCCTCCCTCCAGCCCAGTGAAATGTTTCAGCTGAAAAGGTTTCTGTGCTCTGAGGGACGGGCAGCACGGGAGGAAGGGCGTGGTGATATTCCTAGCTAGGGGTTGGACACAGAGCTGAGGCTGCAGAATGGGGTTCTGTGCTGCTCAGCGCTGGGCTGGGATAGGGTCTGGGGAGGTGGGTGGGCTCTTCTGTCTCTAGCCACAGCCCAGATTCACTTCTTTGGGAGACCGTTCATAGAGAAGGTTCTGGGCCTGGGTAGAAGATGGCAGAGGAGATAGGAGCAGGGGTCTATGGGATATGGGGGCACACTTTTGCCTGAAGCTTTGGCCCAAAAACACCTGGAAGGAGCTTGACTAGCTGTGGCCTTGGCCTCTCTCCTTTCCTATCCCCCTGGGTGACCTTGAGCAGGCGACTAACCTCTCTGAGCCTGAGAAACCTTATCTCTTTATGAGGAATAATGAATCACCTAGCAGGTGTTCCAGAATCATATCTGATGATCCGACTTCCCCTCCCACTCGGGTTTGGGGATGTGGTGGGAAGGGATGCAAGGCCAGGCCCAGGTTGGGGCTTCAGCCTCAGGAACGTGCCCTTCATTCCCCAGGACCAGGCCTCACACCCTGGGTCTCAGAACTAAGTTTGTGGTTGATGCTATGATTTCGCCAGGCATGTCTGGATACCAGGGCGACTGAGCATCAGCTGGGGCGGGGAAGAGGAGGAAAGGCAGGGTTTTGCTTGAAGGCTGGATGGCCCAGCTCTCTGTGGAGGCCGTGACTGCCAGCTCTTCTTCCCTTGTCAGAGACCGCAACGGAGAGCAGGGACGCGGAGCCCCCCACATCCCCTTCGGAGGCACTGGCGTCATCCCCCACGCTGGTAACCACGCTGGCTTCCGCAGAGGAGGCGACGCCCTTCCCCCCGTCCTCTGACAGCGAGCGGTCGGCATCCAGCGTGGAGGGGCCCGGCGGGGCGCTGTATGCGCGCGTGGCCCGGCGCGAGGCCCGGCCGGCCCGGGCCCGGGGCGAGGCTGGAGGCCTGTCGCTTTCGCCATCTCCCGAGCGCAGGAAGCCGCCTCCACCCGACCCTGCCACCAAGCCCAAGGTGTCCTGGATCCACGGCAAGCACGGCGCCGCTGCCGGTGCGCCTTCTCCGCCACTCTCGGGACCCGAGGCTGCGCCCAGCCCCACCAAGAGGAAACGGACGCCCAGCGACACGTCGGCGCGGCCGGATGAGCCCAGCAGTCCCCGGGCCCGTGACCCGACGCCTCGGCCCCCGGGGCTGGCGGAGGAGGGGCCTGCCCTCGCCTCCCCCTCGCCGCCTAGGGCTCGGGCGCGGGGCCGCGGCCCTGGCCTCTCAGAGCCCACGGACGCTGGCGGTCCCCCGCGCGGAGCGCCCGAGGTCGCCTCCATGCTGGCCGCGGAGCTGCGCGACAAGACTCGCAGCCTGGGCCGCGCCGAAGGGGCTACGGTCGCGCAGGGCCCCCGAGAGAAGCCGGCGCCGCCGCAGAAGGCCAAGCGATCGGTGCTGCCCTCCTCGCCTGCCCGCGCGTCCCCCGCGCTTGAGGCCCCGGGGCCCGAGAAGGCGGCAGCCGGCGCGCCCGCGCCAGACACCCCCAGGAAGAAGACCCCCATCCAGAAGCCGCCGCGCAAGAAGAGCCGGGAAGCGGCGGGCGACCTGGGCAGGGCGGGCGCGCCCACCCTGTAGCAGGCGGCAGCCCGGCCGTGCCCGCAGATTCCCCAGGCTTAGAAGCGCTGCTTGCCACCCCGCGTAATGCGCCAGCCCGGCGCGCCCCGCGGCGGCCCGGGCACGGCGGCCTCCTGGGGCTTCGTACGGGAGCAGCCAGGCGGGAGGCTGGGTCTCATTGGCTCAGGCTCCAGCGGCGGCTCCTGGATTGGAGCACTGCTCTCGGGCGGGAAGGCCCCATTCCATTGGTCGAGGCCTGACAGGAGCTTAGCTGGCGATTTCCTTCCCATTGGCCGAGGGCTCCGACCAGTCAGGGTCTCAAAGGCCGAAGACAGGAGGGTTCGGCCTAGAGATCACCTCTTACGGGCCCAGAGTGCACTCGGCCGGGGCTGCCTTCTCATTGGTCGAGGCCAGAAGCATTTCTGTCTCGACTGCCTCATTGGCCAAGGCCTGGCGCCTCTGGCTGGAGGGCTTTTGATCGTAGCCGAGGGCTACTTCCCTGGCCAGGCCTCAGGGCATCTGGTTGTCTGGAGCCTGGGGAGGAGAGCTGGTCTCTGCTCCTCAAAGGGCTCAGCGTCCCCGGGGCCCGGCCTGGCCCCCCACTGCCCCTCCCTGCGCCCCCAGCCCCAGCCTCCCTAGCCCCGGCCCCTCAGCTGTCGAGCTGGTTTTGATGGCCTCCCACCACCCCACATGCCGCGGGAATCCGAAGGGCAACTCCAGTAGCCCGAGGAGATGTATTTATAGGCCCCCGGCAGGGCTGCTCCCACCCCATCCGGGTGCCCCAGGATGGGCTCCTCCCGGCAGGGGCTTGGCCAAAGCTTTCTTAATAAAGTGCCTTTTTTTTCTCCTGTGCTTTGCCTGCTTCCTATCTCACCTTCCTCCTGCAAGGTTCCTTCCTCAGAGAATTTGTGTGACCTTTTCTAGCTTGCACTCACCCACAAGACTCCTCTACCTAAGCAGAACCTGGAAGCCCACGTGTGGCTCTCCAGGGGCTAAGCTGGATGTGGGTTGTGTCCATCCGCCCATCATTTCTTTATCAAGTTTATTGGGCACCCACCTTGGGCCACTCCATTCTCAACTAGCAGCCTGGGAGTCCCTTGGCTACAGGGAGCTTGTACGTGGGGCTGACCTGTGCTGCTCCCAGTGGCCACTGCTGTTACACTTGGGGGCACCGAGCTGTTTGGTGTGGCTGGGAGAGGTCAGAGGCTGGGGCCAGGGGCAGTGGGCCACAGGCACAGCTCCAGCAGGGCCTCACCAGGCACAAACAAGATGGTCTGGCCCTGCACAGAGCCCTGCTGTCTGCCTCAATGGGCTCCTTGTCCTCAGCCGGAAACTCTCACCCGTCCGCCCTCCCCACCAGGCTGAGGGAGGTGGGGGAGAGGGAAGGGAGCGTGCCTGGCCCAGAGCCCTGGCTGGCCTCGCAGGCAGTCCCTGCTCTGGCCTGGCCTTTTATCTGTGACCATTTGCCGCGCCCCCCCCCCCCCCCGCCCCAATGTCTTCACTGCTTCTGGCCCTCAGGCAGGCCACAAACCCCTTACCTTTCTATGGCACCCACTGGCCTCTGTCCATCTTGGCTCCTCCCATCTCCCTGCCTCTGCCCAGCAGGTCTCTTTTCATCACGATGCCCAGCTCTTTTGATCAGGAGATTCTGCCAAGATTCTCCAGTCTTCTCCCCAACCCCACCCTGCAGCTCCCAGTGTGGCATGAGGTCTGACCAATGCTGGCAGCTCAGGGATCTCACCTGGCAAGTCTCCTGCCCTCTGGCCAGATACCACATTGAGGTCAACTTTAGTGACCCATATGGGGGCTCAGCCACCTGAGTGGAGATGGCCTCATGCCACAGGCGGGACATCTGATGTGGTTTGCATGGACACAGTCCCAGCATTTGGCCTGGTCGGGCAGCACATGGAATGCAGGCTTCCCTCTGGCCAGCCAGGCACCCTCCCAGCCATGGCCCTGTGGCTGGCCGCCTCTGATATATTCGGGCACCGGGCCATGCTGGCTGCTGGGGTTGAGAACACAGGCTTAAAGTTGGCCAGGAAGGGCAGATGCCCAGCTGGGCCCAGCAAGGGCAGGATAATGACAGGATGGTGGGGGAGGGCAGCGCAGCAGTTCAGGCTACAGTCTTGCCCTGCACCCCTCCCCCCACACAGCGAGACCCACATTGCCACTCCCTGATCCCCAAACCTTACCAGCTCTCCCTCTCCCTGCAGTCTGAGTCAGCATGGTGTGGGGCAACCAGAGTGGTCACACAGACCCGGCTTTCCTGGGGCCCCTCCTCTCTCTGCCCTGGGAACCCTCCAGGTGTCCAAGACCCTGACCTTCAGGAGCCCCTTTGTGTGAATGCCTCACAGAGCAGGGGCACCTCCCGTACTTCCAGCAGCCAGCCTCTGCTGCCTGCCCCCACTCTGGGCGGGATGCTGTGGCCTGGAGGCCAGGCAGGAACCAGGCCAAGAAAACCCCCGAGGATGATCCGGGTAGCTGCCCCGGGAGGGAGCTGCCAAGGCCCCTCAGCCACCCCCTGCCTGACACCCGCTTCCTCCCCACCCCCTCGGGCCTGCGGCAGTGCCAGCTTCCAGGGAAGGCGCCACAGAAGGGAACCGCGGCGGCTGGAACCTCTGTTGCCATGGGGATGGGGACCACAGGACCCACATCTGGTAGCGATTGAGGAGGAAAAATTATGAGTCGTGGAAAACGCAAATATTTTTTGTAGCACAGAGCACAAAGGAGCGGGAGGAATGTGGGTCTGGAAAAGGCCTGAGCCAGGCTGGGTTTCAAACGGGGACGCAGCTCACATCACAGACAGAGGTCCACACGCACGCACTGCTACACACGTAGAAACACGGAGACAATCATCCTACGATACGCGTACTGCCACGCACATCACACACAGCTCCACACACACTTCACACAGAGCTACCCCCGTGTACACTGCCACACACACAGACACAGACACACAAAGACAGTCATCTGGAACAACACACACTCCGCCAGACACACGGAAACGCTGAGACAGTCGCACACATTGTAACATACGTGCACATACAACCAGACCCGAAGACGCGTTCGTGTGCCAGTACACACACACGCACTCTAGCTGACAGAGAGAGACACTATCTCTCCAACACGAACATGCACCTCGACACACACCGAAACACGGACGGGGAAACATATGCAGCAACGCAGCACGCACATCCCGAAAGAGCCCCAGAAACACCGGAAGAGACACACGCACTGCAACAAACATACGTGCACAGCTAACCCACAGGGCGACGGGGAAGAACACTCACCCTGGAAGTCACACCCACAAAACCCAGCCACCTCGCAGAAGCCGAAAGAGACTGTTCCACAGTATACACCACTACACACGGGAACACTGGGACAGACACTCCCTGGGACCCGCGTGCACGTCACGGGCCACAGAGACACCACGAGACAGACGCAACCCTGCAACACAAAAACACACACCACCCGTTACGGGAGCCTCAAGACAGACCCATACCCTACAACACACAGACCGCCAGACCCACGGAAGCCCCAAGAAACACTCTTTCTGCCGTCACACACAACCTCTACCAGAGACGCCCACACGGACACACGCTAAGACACAAACACACACGCCACGGTACAGACGGAAACACGGTGGCACAAACTGCAACACACACACATTCCATCAGACCCACAGAAACCGTGAGACAGGCGCCTTCTAAACACACACACAGCACTTGACACGGGCACACACGGAGACAGACGCTCCGAGAAACACACACACCCTGCAGTGAACAGAAATAGGAACAGACAGCCTGTAACAGCTGCGCATGGCCCACCAGGCCCAACTAAACGCTGAGGCAGTGCCTCACACTAACACGCACGCACGTGCACACGCAAACACACTCCCCTAGAAACACAGATATGGTCCCTGCTCGTGCCCTGCAAACACACAAGCACACCACCAGACCCACGGAACATCCAGACTGGCTGACAAAATGTATTTGAGCCTGTGCTCCAGACAAGCGCTGGCCGGTTGAGAAATCCTACCCTTCTGTGCTCCAAGAAGTGGCCGGCTCCAAAAGATCACTTTGCCCTCATGCGTGCAAGACCCTCCCACTCTTCCTCATGACTCCTTGTCTACCTGCCTCTAGAAAAACCCAAGCCCTGTCCTTCCCATGTGGACATTCCTCATCAGCAAACTTTCTTGTCGCTGCAGCGTGAGTGAAATCGTCTCCCTGTCTGATGCCCCCCCGCCACGGCCATTCCCCCCCCACCCCCCCACAGCTCTGGTGCCCTGACTCAGTGGATCGGACCTGATCTTAGGGTCCCTGTCCACTCTCTCTAGGTAATGACGCCTCTCAGAGCCCTCGGGTGCCACTCCTGACTAGCAGCCTGGGCCCCACAGGGACTCCCACTCTGGTCCTGGTCTCTCTGGGCTCCTGTCCATTGGAAGCATGCTATAAGAATTTGATTTTGATTCTTTTTGAGGACTTCATCGATTTTTGGTGCCAGATTCTTTTGGTTTCATGGTCTGACCAGTTGGTCTTGTTTCTGTTACGCTTTCCCCTTTGTCTATCTGTTTTGAGCTTAACTCAATTAAGAGTCTGTACCCTCTGAGGGGCACGTGGGTAGCTCTCTCGGTTAAGTGGCCAACTTCGCTTCGGCTCAGGTGACGATCTCGCAGTTTGTGAGTTCGAGCCCTGCCTCGGGCTCTGTGCTGACAGCTTGGAGCCTGGAGCTCGCTTCAGATTCTGTGTCTCCCTGTCTCTCAGCCCCTCCCCTGCTCATGCTCTGTCTCTCTCTGTCTCTCAATAATGAATAAATGTTAAAAAAAGTTTTTAAAGAGTTTGTACCCTCTGGGAAGATGGTTTAGAGATGTGGCCAATAATAGATGGAAAGAGTTGTCCTGAAGGTTTCCTTAAGAATGGTCAGAGAAGCTGCCACAGAAACAGGTAAGCAAGCAGGTGCTTGTGACACACCCAGCAGTCAGCTTGCTTTCGTGAGGTTCACTCACCCACATGCTGGGGAATGCCTCCCGAGAGGGTGGTGGTCTACGGGGAGGGGTTAGGAGAGGAGAGGCTGGGAGCAGAGCGAGAGTTGAAAAACAGGTGAAGGTATCCATGGAGTTCAGGGCCCCTGCAGAGGAGGAGGAGGAGGCCACAGGGGGAGGAGGAGACCTCTGATGGGGCACAGTGGGGCGTGGATTGGAGCATGACTGCACCTGTGGTTGTCATCAGAGACAGTCCATCTTTGGGTGATGTCCGTGTAGGATGAGTCCAGCTGCAGGGTTGAGGTCACCTGGTTTGGTCAAGAAGTTGGCTAGTTTTACTATAGCTAATATGTGGAAACAACCCGAGTGTCCACCGATGGATGAATGGATAAACACACCGTGTCCCATTCACACAATAGAACATTATTCAGCCTTAAAAAAAGGAAGTTCTGACACCTGCTGCAACATGGATGAACCTTATAAGACATTAGAAGAACTGAAGTAAGCCAATCTCAAAAAGACAATTACTGCATGAGTTCATATATATGAGGCACCATGAGTAGTCAAATTCATATAAATAGAAAGAATATGGTAGTACCGGGGGCTGGGGGAGGGGAGAATCAGGAGTTTTTGTTTCACAAGGACAGAGTTTCAGTTTTACAAGATGCAGACAGTTCTAATGATGGACAGTGGTGTTGGCTGCACCATGATATGAATGTATTTCATACCATTGACCTTTCCATTTAAAAATGGTTAAGATGCTAAATTTTATGTTCTGTATCTTTCAACCCAACAGGAAAAAAAAAGGAAAAAAAAAAAGAAGTTGGTTACAACCAGGTCAAGGAGCTCCCTGGGCTGATAATGGCCTTGAGCTGAACACTGGGATCGAGAGGCAGCTGTTAGTCTGGAAGTCATGGGTCTGTGTCTGTAGCTGGGGTGGTGATTGCAGTGGGAAACAGAGGGGCCGCTACTGGGAATGATGTCATCCCAAAGGCAAAGGCACCTTTGCCCCATGTGAGAGGTTCCAGTGGCTTTTCATTCCACTTTATTTTTTTAAAATGTTTATTTTTGAGAGAGAGAGAAAGAGAATGAGAGAGAGAGAGAGAGAACAAGCAGGGGAGGGGTAGAGAGAGAGGGAACAGAGGATCCGAAGTAGGTTCCTTGTTGACAGCAGAGAGGCTCGAACTCATGAACCACAAGATCATGACCTGAGCCGAAGTCAGACACTTAACCGACTGGCCCTCATTCCACTTCAAATTAAAACTGTAATGTTTATCTATTTGTGAATATGCAGGTATTAACCAAAAAATCCAGTTGATTTGCCTAAGAGTATTATTGACAGAGTTCAGCTGATTAGATTTAATGATAATTTATAGCCACAGAACTTTCATTCAGTCAGGAATTCAAGGATGCCAGAAATTATGTTGAATAAAACGTTCAGCTTTTGTCCTTCCAACACCAAGGTCAGAGCTAAGTGGTAGAATATGATTTAGCAGAAAGACAAAGTACAAACTTAGTTGTTCAGTTTTCATTATACCATAACAGACTAAAGTTCGTATTTTCTTGGTCAGTTTTTTTTCCAGAGTTTTTTCCTTTCCACTTTGATTTGCTTCGTTTTAAAAAATAGATTCTGGAGGGACGCCTGGGTGGCTCAGTTGGTTAAACTTCCGACTTTGGCTCAGGTCATGATCTTACGGTTTGTGAGTTCCAGCTCCGCATCAGGCTGTGTTCTGACAGCTCAGAGATTGGAACCTGCTTCGGATTCTGTGTCTCCCTCTCTCTCTGCCCCTCCCCCACTCATGCTGTCTCCCTTTCTCTCTCTCAAAAAGAAATGAACATTAAAAAAAGTAAAAACAAAAAAAGATTCTGGGGTGCCTGGGTGGCTGGCTTAGTGGGTTGAGCGTCTGACTTCAGCTCAGGTTGATTTTGAGGTTGGTGAGTTTGAGCCCCACGTTAGGCCCTGTGCTGACAGCTCAGAGCCTGGAGCCTGCTTCAGATTCTGTGTCTCCCCCTCTCTCTCTACCCCTCCCCCGCTCATGCTCTTTCTTTGACTCTCAAAAAATAAGTAAACGTTAAAAATTTTTTAAATAGATTTTATGTTTTAGAGCAGTTTTAGGTTCACAGCAAAATTGAACAGAGGTAGAGTTCCCATGTATTCCCTGCCCACCCAGCCTCCCCCACTATCAACATCCCCCACTAAGAGGGACAGCTTTTATAATGATAGACCCACACTGACCCATCATTATCACCCAGAGTCCACAGTTTACATTAGGGCTCATTGTTTTTGTTTTTGTTTTTTTTAAGATTTTATTTTTATTTTATTTTATTTTTTTAAAATTTTTTTTTCAACATTTTTTATTTATTTTTGGGACAGAGAGAGACATAGCATGAACGGGGGAGGGGCAGAGAGAGAGGGAGACACAGAATCGGAAACAGGCTCCAGGCTCCGAGCCATCAGCCCAGAGCCTGACGCGGGGCTCGAACTCATGGACCGTGAGATCGTGACCTGGCTGAAGTCGGACGCTTAACCGACTGCGCCACCCAGGCGCCCCTTAAGATTTTATTTTTAAATCATCTCTACACCCAAAGTGGGGCTTGAACCCACAACCCCAAGATTAAGACTTACGCACTCTACCGACTGACTCAGCCAGGTGTCCCAGTGGCTCGCTCTTGGTGTTGTACATTCTAATGGTATGGACAAATGTATAACATGACATGTATTTGCCATTATAGAGAAATAATATCATATAGATGATATGGAATATTTTACACTGACTTAAAAATCTTCTGGGTTGGGGCGCCTGGGTGGCGCAGTCGGTTAAGCGTCCAACTTCAGCCAGGTCACGATCTCGCGGTCCGTGAGTTCGAGCCCCGCGTCAGGCTCTGTGCTGACGGCTCGGAGCCTGGAGCCTGTTTCCGATTCTGTGTCTCCCTCTCTCTCTGCCCCTCCCCCGTTCATGCTCTGTCTCTCTCTGTCCCAAAAATAAATAAAAAAACGTTGAAAAAAAAAAAAATTAAAAAAAAAAAAAAATCTTCTGGGTTCCAGCTATTTATCCTCCCTCCCCCTAACCCCTGGCAACTGCCGATCTTTTCATTGTCTCCATAGTTTTGCCCTTTCCAGGTTGTCTTACACTTGGAACCATATAGTGTGTAGCCTTTTCAGATTGGCTTATTTCATTTATTATTATATAATATAATTGCATATTTACTAATATGCAATTTAATGTGCTTCCATGTCTTTTCATGGCTTGGTAACTCCTTTTTTTTTTTTTTTTTTTTTTTGCACTGAATAATATTCCATTGTTTGGATGGACCACAGTTTATCCATTCACCTACTGAAGGACATCTTGGTTGCTTCTCGTGGCTTTTTATTAATGGTCTGACATGCATTTTGAGAGGCGAGGTGTGAGCATGGGGCATTCATTCAAGAGACAATTACAGGCAGTTGGACAAATACACGTGCTCCCTTTTCTCAGGGCAACTCCCTAGTGAATTTATTTAGAACAACCAGTAGGACTGCCTACAAACTGCAAAGACTAGGATGTGCAAATGGAACGATGGTGCCATCTAGTGGTTGGTTGTGGCAGCAGAGCGAAGAGCCCAAATAAGGGAGGGTGACAGAGCCCAGCTGCTCTGGTGTTGTCAGATGAGGCCCACCCAATGAGATTCAGTGTCCTAGGCCCAGATTATTCCCCAAAGTAGACATAGCCAGGTGAGAAAAGCCAGAAGGCCTGGTGATAGCTTTATACCATGTGGGTGCCGGATAGCTTGAGACATTGGCCAGACTGATCTATATGGGTATAGTGGGGACCAGTTGATGTGTAAGAATTTTACTGAGACACAGGGCCCTGACCCTTATTTGGGATAATATCCCATCTTCCCTCCATGTTCTATGTAATAGTGTTCACTGAATCTCCCTCCCCTCAAGGTTCTGCAAACACAGGAGTGGCTACCCCATAGGTAGTCAGATAATGGAGTGCTGTGTCCCTTCAAAAGTCAATGTGCGCTTGGGTGGCTTAGTTGAACGTCTGTCTCTTGATTTCGGCTCAGGTCATGATCCCAGGGTTGTGCGCATCGAGCCCTGAGCTGGGCGTGGAGCCTGCTTAAGGTTCTCTCTCTCTCTCTCTCTCTCCCTCCCTCCCTCTACTCCTTCCCTCCACCTCTAAAAAAAAAAAAAGTGAATGTGCACAATCATAAGAAGGAGGGAAACTCTGACTTGTGCTACAACGTGGATGAACCCCAAAGACATTATGCTAAATGAGAGAAGCCAGACACAAAAGGGGCAAATTCAGAGATAGAAAGTCGAACGAGGTTGCCAGAGGCTGGGGGCAGTGGTGTTTAATGTGCACAGACTTTCAATTGTGCAAGATGAAAAAGTTCTGGAAGCATAGTGGTGATGGTTTTCACAACAATATGAATGTACTTAATCCCGCTGAATTGTACACTTAAAAATGGTTAAAATTTAAACTTTATATTATCTGTATTTTGTCACAATTTTTAAAAAATATATAATATATAAAGGAACTAAAGAAACAAGTGAATACGAGTAGTATCTAAGAGCCTATTGGAAAAAGGGCTGTATTGACTAAATTCGGTAGGTTATAACAACAGAGTACTGGCCGGGGGAAGATTATCTGTGTTAGGGATAAGATCTTACTTGGCCACTACTTAGGGTCTCAGCAATTCACCATGAGGTACCATTTGTCCTTTTTGGGTTGAAAAACAGGCTAAATTGGGCTGCTAAATGGAGAAAGAGTGGGTATAATCACCTCTTCTCTTAATACACCTTGTGTAGTGGGTCTCATCCTTGAAGTGTCTGTTTTGATGGGTGTTGGGCCATATTAACAATTTTAGTGGCCCAGGCAAGACCTCAAGGTCCAATCTGGCAAGGCCAACAATAAGGGGCAATTTTTAAATTTTATTGCAATTAGAAGATCCATCCGATAATGGGAAATCCTGAAGGAAAGGAAGCCAGAACCACTGGAATAAGGTAGCTTGTTTGCCTTCTATTTTATGCGCAATCATGCCTAAGCAGACACAGGGAGTTCCGCCTTAGCCAGGTCTTTTTGTCACTGAATAATGTTCCACTTTATGGATGTACCACGGCTTGTTTATCCATTTATGTATTTAAATTTTTTTTATGTGTTTCATTTATTTTGAGAGAGAGTGAGAAAAAGAGCATGAGTGGGTGAGGGGCAGAGAGAGGGAGAGAGAGAGAATCCTAAGCAGGCTCCACACTGTCAGTCAAGAGCCCAATGTGGGGCTCGATTTCACAAACCATGAGATCATGACCTGAGCCAAAATCAAGAGTTGAATGCTTAACCCACTGAGACACCAAGGTGCCCCTCCCCAAATGTATATTTATTTATTATTTTTTGGAGGGGTGGGGCAGAGAGAGAGAGGGAGAGAGAGAATCCATGCAGGCTCCACACTGTCAGCACAGAGCCAAATGTGGGGCTTGATGTCATGACTATGAGATGAAGATCTGAGCCATAATCAAGAGTCAGACACTTAACTGACTGAGCCACTCAGGTGTCCCAATCAGTTTGGCAGTTTGTTTATTTGTTTTAAGTTTATTTATTCTGAGAGAGAGAGAGACAGAGAGAGAGAGAGAGAGAGAGAGAGAGAATCCCAAGCAGGCTCTGTGCTGTCAGTGCAGAGCCTGATGAGGGACTCGATCTCACAAACTGTGAGATCATGACCCGAGCTGAAACCTAGAGTCAGACACTTAACCAACTGAGCCAACAAGGCACTGAGAGTCCCACCTTTAAATTCAGTGGGGCCTTCAGGGATCCGGTATCAATTAAGACCAAGAAGGTAGCTTGGTGTGTGCAGACCAACAGGCCACCATATTTGTATAGTACAATTGTCCCTGGTGGTGGTCAGAACTCAGGGGCTTGTCAAGACTGGAGTGATTGCCTGAGTTCAGGGGCTACAATGAGGGTACTACATCTTGAAAATTTGGGTTTGGAGGAAAAGTTTGGATGTTCTTTATAACTTGTTTTAGGAGAGCTTGGAGCTCCTGGAGTCTTTATATATATATATGTATATATATATGTGTGTGTGTGTATATATATATATATATATATATATATATATATATATTCTTTTTTTTTTTTTAATTTTTAAGTGATCTCTACACCTAACATGGGGCTGGAACCCATAACCCTGAGATCAAAAGTCACATACTCTACTGACTGGCCAGCCAGGCACCCCATCTTGGGGTCTTGCCCAAAATCTGATTATTGAGGAAGCCTAGGTCGCAAATTGGTCAATACCAAGGGTGGTGGGGGGCAGTCATGGAAATTCTGAAATGTGGTCTTTTTTTGGTTGAGAGGTTTGGTGCTATGGGATGAGAAGACCAGGTCTTGGGCCTTCTTCAATAACTTGAGCTGCCTAGGGCCTCTTAAGAGTGGTCACTAGGGGTGCCTGGGTGGCGCAGTCGGTTAAGCGTCCGACTTCAGCCAGGTCACGATCTCGCGGTCCGTGAGTTCGAGCCCCGCGTCAGGCTCTGGGCTGATGGCTTGGAGCCTGGAGCTTATTTCCGATTCTGTGTCTCCCTCTCTCTCTGCCCCTCCCCCGTTCATACTCTGTCTCTCTCTGTCCCAAAAATAAATTAAAAAAAAAAAAAAAAAAAAAAAAAAAGAGTGGTCACTAACTTGACAACAGTTGCTCTGAGGCCTTAGAAATTATAGACCCTCTTCTGAGAAATAAGTGCCAGGTGTCTGTCTTGAGAATCTTTCTTCTCCAGCATCTTTGGGATTGGTTCCCATTCCATTTTACCTGCCATACTTTTCCATCTCTACCTCCAACTGTAAACCATGGGTCCAGAGGAAATGTTTGCAGGCTATGGCCCAGGGGCCAAATCTGGCTTGTTACATGTTTTCATAAATAAAGTTGGACTGAAGCACGCGTGCGCACACACACACACACACACACACAGTGTCTGCTCAGGCCCTGCTAGAACTTCCAGTCCCTGGAGTCCTCACTAAAGTGTCCACTGAACTATGCCAGGTTGCTTCAGTAATTGACACTCCTCCCCTAAAGTACCCATTGAGTGAGAACATACACATCAATGTCTGTGGCAGTGGGGCAGACCATTTTCCAGGCCACAATCATCTGATGAAACAAGGGAAGTGCCAAGGTCATGGCCACAAACACTGGGGAGGGTGGACGGGTTTGGGGGGGGGGTGTGTCATGAGATATTATGGACAATCAGGACATCTTGGCAGTGTTTAAAGTTAATTCAGAGCCAGTATAATGCAGGCACAAAAGCCAGTCAGTGCATCTTTCATGACCTAAATCCAAAATTGTTTCTTAAATGTTGAAATTCAGATGGAGCCAAATCACAGACCTCTGTTTCAGTTTCTCCTGTGGCAGGGAAACTGAAGGACTCCACAAAACCCAGCTTTTTGCTCCTTTTCCTGTTTCTATTCTTGCTGGGACCTGCACCCCCACTTGACACATGCCTCACAATGCAAATAGTGTATGTCCTTGTAAGGGGCAAGAAGTTAATGATTTCTTTCGAACAGATAACATCTAAGGAAGTACCAGGTAAGAATGACCAAAGCCATCCTATGCTCATTCCAGACCACTGGGCCTACACATCTCATCACCAAGAACCTCTGGATCCAAGAAAAAACACCTGGCCCTGGTCTTTGTTCTAATTGGTTCCTGGATGCTTGAGAGGACATGTGCATTGGACTATGATCCTCAACAAAAAAACCCAGACCCTCCAAAAATACAAAACTCGTGCTCCTTTCCTTTCCTAGTATCCCAGACCCTCTGTTTGTATCTCACCTCTTGCTGGCTTGTGTTTGATTTGCTACCTGCGTAAAGCCAAGGACCATCTTGGCTGGTCTTGCAGGACACCTTCTGGGTCCCCAGCCCCAGCCCACCGGCATCAATTCTCCCCTGTGGAGTGTGTGTGTGCAGTCTTAGGATATACTTCAGAGATATCCTGTATCTTTTATAGTTCCTTAAGGATGTGCTCATGGTTGTGGGTTCCCTCTTCCAGTCAATATCATCAGTATTAGGGCACTCCCTCCACCAACAGTGATTACTATCTTGTTGACTTTAGGGGCCCACGCCTATGTTAGGAGTGGAGATGCCCTTTAGCATAATTACTAAATGTTGGTCCATTTTACAATTATCCGCATTGGGTTATGGTGTCATCAGGCCCTTTAGAAATGCCCCAGGGTAAAACATTCAGGTCAAGTTTTGGTTTTTTTAGAATTTTTTTTTTAAAGCAGTTTTAGGTTCACAGCAAAAATGAGCAGAAAGTAGAGATTCCCATCTACCCCTGCCCCTCCCCAAAACAGCCTCCCCCACTATTAACATCCCCCCACCAGAGTGGGACATTAGTTACAATTGCTAAATCTATAGTGGTACATCATTATCATGCAAAGTCCAGAGTTTACAGCAGGATTCACCGTTGGAGGTGTGTACATTCTATGGATTTGGATAAATGTATAATGACAAGTATTCACCATTATAATACCATACAGAGTATTTTCACTGCCCTAAGTATCTTCTGTGTTCTGTCTGTTCATCCCCTACTCCCTGCTAATCCCTGGCAGCCATTGGTAATTATTCTGTTCCCGTAGTTTTGCCTTTTCTAGAATGTCATGTGGTTGAAATCATACAGTAGTCTTTTCAGATTGGCTCTTTTCACTTAATAATATGCATGTAAGTTTCCTCCATGTTTTTAAAAATGATTTTAATAGCTTATTTCTTTTTATTGCTGAATAGTGTTCCATTGTCTGAATGAACCACCGTTTATTTATCCATTCACCTACTGAAGGGCATCTTGGTTTCTTCCAAGTTTTAGCAATTATGAATAAAGGTGCCATAAACATCTGTGTGCACACTTTGGTTTGGACATAAGTTTTCAACTCCTTTGGGTAAATATCAAGGAAAGGAATGGAATTTTTGGATTGCAGAGTAAAAGTATGTTTAATTTTGTAAGAAACTGCCAAATTGTCTTCTAAAGTGGTTGAACCATTTTGCAACACCGCCTCACCAGCATTTGGTATTATCAGAGTTTTGGATTTTAGCCATTTTGACAGGTGTGTAGTTGTGTCTTACTGTTTTAATTTTCATTTCCCTGATAACATTATGTGGAGTGTCTTTTTATGTGCTTATTTGCCATTTGTATATCTTCTTTGGGGCAGAGAGGGAGGGAGACACAGAATCCAAAGCAGGCTCCAGGCTCTGAGCTGTCAGTGCAGAGCCCAACATGGGGCTTGAACCCATGAACTATGAGATCATGACATGAGCTGAAGTCGGATACATAACCGGCTGAGCCATCCAGGTGCCCCAGTCTTTGGCCCATTTTTACATCCAATTATTTGTGTTCTTACTGTTAAGTTTGAAGGGTTCATTATATATTTGGTACAACAATCCTTTTATCAGATGTGTCCTTTGCATATGTTTTCTTCCAGTCTGTGACTTGCCTTCTCATTCTCTTGAGAATGTCTTTCACAGAGCAGAAGTTTTCATTTAAATGAAATCCAGCTTATTACTTCTTTCTTTCATGGATAGTGCCTTGGGTGTTGAATCTAAAAAAAAGTCATTGCCAAATCCAAGTTCATCTAGGCTTTCATTGTTGTTTTCTTCCATGATTTTTGTAAGTTTTACATTTAAGTTTATAATCAATTTGAGTTAATTTTTGTGAAAGGTGTAAGTTCTGTGTCTATATTTTTGTTTGTTTGTTTTTGTATGTGGATGTCCAGTTGTCCAGTTGTTCCAGCACTGTTTGTTGAAAAGACTATCTTTGCTCCATTGTGTTGCCTTTGCTCCTTTGATCAGGTTGCTGTATTTATATGGGTTTATTTCTGGGCTTTTTTTTCTGTTCCACTGATCTACTTGTGTATTCTTTTGCTAGTACCACATTGTCTTGATTACTGTAGCTTTATGGTAAGTCTTGAAGTTGAGTAGTGTGAGTCCTCTGACTATTCTTCAATATTGTGTTGGGTATTCTAGGTTTTTGCCTTTCCGTATAAATATCAGAATCAACTTGTCAGTATTCACAAAATAACTTGCTGGGACTATGATTGGGATTGCATTGAATCTATAGATCAAGTTAGGAAGAACTGACATGTTAACAATATTGCATTTTCCTATCCATGAACATGGAATATCTCTCCATTAATTTTATTCTTCTTTGATCTCTTTATCAGAATTTTTTGTTTTCCTCATATAGATCTTGCACCTATTTTGTTAGATTTATGCCAACTATCTCATTTGGGAGACACTGATGTAAATAGTACTGTGCTTTCAATGTTATATTTCATTTTTTTCAATGCTGTGATGTAGGAAAGGGACCCACTTTTGTATATTAACCTAATATCCTGCAACCTTGCTTATCAGTTCCAGAACTTCCAGTACAATGTTGAAAAGGAGTGGTGAGAGGGGACATATGCTCCTAACTCTTCAGGATGGTCCCCTGTTACATCCTGATCAAAAGGCTCACTGGAAACATTATGTCCTGCTTTCCCTACAAAATGCTAAGTCTAGGGGTGCCTGAGTGGCTCAGTTGTTTAAGCATCCGACTTTAGCTTAGGTCATGTTCTCATGGTCTGTGGGTTCAAGTCCCGCATCGGGCTCTATGCTGCTTGCTCAGAGCTTGGAGCCTGCTTTGGATTCTGTGTCCCCCCCCCCTCTCTCTCTGCCCCTTCCCTGCTTGTGCTCTATCTCTATCTCTCAAAAATAAGTAAATGTTAAAAAAAAATTTTTTTAAATGCTAAGTCTAAGATTTAGAGATTATTTGTTTTATGCCTCTAAACTCCCCCTCTGTTACTCCCACACTTCCTCTCTTATTTTGACTTGCACTTTCTGCATTTGGAGCTTAAATAAAACCTTTGAGTTCCTGTCTCTAGACAATTCACACCAATATTGCTCCCATATACCCAGCATACTCCATTCTTGCCAATTGCCTTTATTCTAATGACCACATTGGGGGTTTTTGGTATTATCTTAGGGGCCAAAAGGCTAGACAACAAAATACAGCATTGATGCCAACCAGGAAGTGTCAAAAAGTAATATCCAAATAAGATTAAAACTTCTGTGGCCATTGAAGCCCTAAAAGGGTCACCATTTTGTGGTGGCCACAGTGGCTGAAACTCACCCAGAACTAGACCATCGACTGACCATCCCAAGGGTGTTTGCTCCCTTGGGGGCACTTCTTGCTTCACCTGTATAAGCAATTCAGGTAAATTTTCTCAGTGTGCCAGCAAGAGAGACAAGATATTGAGGATGTTAATAACATCACTCAGATATTTGAGCAAATGCCGAGAACACCCACTGACATTTCTCCTGGCTGTGAATATACATACTCTTCCCAGGCCTTCTCATTCTCACCATAGTTTTCTGCATAATGTTATGGCTCTTAATATTTATATTCAAGCAAATTCAGCCTCAATAAATGAGAAATTACATGTGTAGTCATCAACAGTCACAACAGTTCACCGTGTGTTTTTTTCTAATACCACCAATATATGAACTTAATTCTGATACTATCTACCTGGAAATAGTGTCAGATCCCACAGGTTAAGGACTTGGTCCTATGAGGGGGCTCAGTCTCAGTCCCCACCCTTATTTCAGATGCCAATCACAAGTCCAGTTATTACCTAGGCTTCTAACCAAGATTGCCACAACCTGTTCCCTGGGTTGGGTTAATTTGCTAGAGTGGCTTATAAGACTCAGAAAAATAGCTTATTTACTAGATCACTGGTTTGTTACATGGGATTCCATTGTATAATAGCACTCTGGACTCTGATTACTGGTTTATTATAGAAGGATATAACTCAGGACCTGCAAGATGGAAGAGATACATAAGGCAAGGTCTAGGGCAAGGGCATGGAGCCTCCATGTTCTCTGAATGTGCCATTCTCCCTGAATCCCCATGTCTTCACCACCTGGAATCTCTCTGAATCCTGTCCTTTTAGGTTTTTATGGAAGCTTTATTATTTAGGCATGATTGGTTAAATCATTGGCCACTGGGGATTGAACACAATCTCCAGGCCCTCTCTCCTCTCTGGAGGTTGGGAGCTGGGACTGAAAGTCCCAACCCTGTAGTCATATGGTTGGTCCCCTTGGCAACCAGCTCCCATCTTTAGATGCTTCTAAAAGTCATCTCAAAAACATAACAAAAGATACCTTTATGGTTTTCGTCTCTTGGGAAATTCCTAAAAACCCAGTTTTAGGAGCCTTGTACCTGGAATGGGGACAAAGACCAAATATGTATTTCTTATTACAAATCAGAGTATTACAGGGGCACCTGGGTGGCTCAGTTGGTTAAGCGTCCGCTGCGACCCAGGTCATGATCTCGTGGCTTGTGACTTCTAGCTCTGCGTTGGGGCTCTGTGCTTCAGGCTCAGCTCAGAGCCTGAAGCCTACTTCAGATTCTGTGTCTTCATCTCTCTCTGCCCCTCCCCTGCTTGCGTATGCATGCTGTCTCTCTCTCTCTCTGAAAAATGAATAAACATTAAAAACATTAAAAAAACCAAATCACAGTATTACACTCAAGGGTGAATTGAAAGAGTCTGACTCTCATTTTTGATGTTTTACTGCTGACAGCAATCAAGACTAACCTTCCCTCTGCTCTACATCAGGGCAGCTGATACAAAAGTCCACTTGTTCCCTGTTGCACATTTAATGTGGAACATTAAACCTTGCGAGCATTCAGCCTTCACTTGGGAACTTGCCCTACTTCCACCCCAGGCCAATATGAAGGCCCTATGCACCCTTGGTGGGAACTGCTTGTGCTTATCTGCTCTTAAGCTTTCTTTCAAATGTTCCTGTTGTAATGTCATCAGTATCCGTATCTGGCCTGTTGATTAGAGGTGAGTCCATCACATTTTTGTGGGTGACCACAAAATAATGCTTCATAGTTGGAATGGTTTGGGCTGGGACCACCACCTTCTTAGATCTTTCTTCTCATGTTCATGGTCATGGAGTACAAACCCTATGTGGGATCCTCCCACTGAGTCTTTCTTTTAATAGATTTATGACCTGAGTCGCATTTGGGTAAAGAGTACAGATTGGGGCCCTTCTTATCAGATTGTATTGAGGGGGGTTTCAATTCTAGTATAAGGGGTCAAGGGAAGATCTCTTAATCTGTTGAGCATTGTTTGTATGTCTCAACCAGGCAGTGACTCCCATCCTACAGGGCAATGAAGAGAAAACTGATACCCTGTGCAATACAGGACCATTAGGATGAGGACCAGCAGTCACCAGGTGATGTGCTAAGGGCCACAGCCTTAAGAGCAGATGGCTCACTGGGACCTTTTGAAGCCTAAATGTCTTTGCACCTACTATCCTGGGATCTTGATTTTTAGCATAATAGGTGAAAATGTGCAAGGTGTTCCATGGCACATGCTCTTTGGAAAGAGGCCCCAAATGTTTTACCTGGACTCTCCTAAAGGCCAGAGGATACCTGGGCAGGAAAGGATTCACTCAGCTGGCCTGGGTTGCTCAGACCCTGCACATTCCAAAGAAAGGCCTGTCTTTAGATCACCTCTGAGCCCATAGACTATTCTGTGGGTAAGAGTGTTTGTGTAGGCCTGAGGCCTTGAGCTGTGTTTCCCAATTTGACCAGAAAAGTCTATCCCAAGAATGTGATTTATTGTGAAAGTGTGTTTTTGCTCTACACTGGGAGGGGAAGGTGGGAGCTGGAGTCAGAGAGGCTGGAGTCAGTCATGTGAGTGCTATGTGCCCATGTGACTACCCCCCAGTAAAAACCCTTGACAGCAAGTCTTGCTGTGCTTCCCTATTTGGCAGCCTTTGCCCCTGTTGTCACATGTTGCTGGGAGATAAGAATGTTCCATGCAATTCCACTGCAAGAGGACACCAGGGAGCATGTGCCTGGTATCTCCTGGATGTGGCCCCTGTGTGCATTTTTCCTTTGCGTGGATTTGAATCTGTATACTTTCATGGTAATAAATTGCAATCGGTTATGAGTCTTGTGAGTCCTTCTTTTGTATCAAGACTGTGGGTGGTCTTGGAGTCCCTGACACAACACCATAACTTGATGGAGATCATTGCAAATGGACCCACAGTGATTATGAGTCTTCTGCAGTCCAGCTACAGATAAACACGCTAAAGGGCATCTCTGCTCCCAGATTCAACCCAGGGACAATAAAGCCAGTAAGGTGGTAATCACCATTGAGTGTGCCCTAATACTGATACTATTGATTGGACTTCCTGCAGGAAGATGCAACCTACCAAGGGCAGTGGAGAGGAGCCCCCTGAGCACACCCCATAACCACCCCCAAAATGATTCCACCATGGGAGGAAACAAATGGAAACAGACATCTCCAACTTGACTCAATTGGAAATTTAAAATTTTATTGAAAGGATTTACACAATTAGAATATGCAAAGTGCACCAGTTGGCTTTTGTGCCTAAGTGATACTGGCTTGGAATTAACTTTAACTTTGGCTGAGATGTGCAGATTGTCCTGAAAATCTATTGTCTCCAATGAGTAATTATGGGCCCACTGACTTATGGAAATGGATGTGAAATTTCAGTCTGCCCCAGCACTCATAGGCATGAGAAAGGCATCCTTTTCTTGCTCCAGCAGGTATTCATGGCATGAAAAATAACCCACCCTAATTCTAACCCTAACTTCTATCCCAACCTATCCTAACCCTCACCCTATACCCAACCCCTCAAGCACAACCTGCACTGCAACCCTAACTGGGGTCTCACATAACTTTGTACTGCCCCCATCCTGACTACCACAACTGCTTTGACTTCTGGGCTAGGCAAGGTGCCAAGAATCCTGACTCTGCCCTCTGCCCTTCTGCCCTCCTCTCAGTTTGCAATCTCTTTGGCTCCTGCTGGCACTGCCTACCTGGGGGCAAACTGGCAAGGAGCGAGGCTTGCTGCCAGCCCCAGGTTGGAGGGGGTGGGCTTGGCTGGGACAGTGTGTACGCTCCTAGGCTCTCCCTATTTCTATTGGTCATGTCACAGCTTTTGTCAGGATAGGAACAACAGTGTCATTCTGGAGTAGTGCTAGAGGAAGAGCTATGGACCCTATATTTTACTGTTCAAAGTGGAAATTGCTCACTGTATTAATTACAGAAGTAGTGTCTGTCCTTTTAACAATTCAGAAGATTAAAAGTGAGTCCCAACTCAACATCTAGAAATTGGCAGCATCTGGTACATCTTGCAGACACCCTGTAAATTAGGGGATCTTCCATGGGCTCCATCTCAGCCACCATGTCATGTTCTTGGGGAGGCCCCACCTCTACTTCATCTTTTCCTTTTTCTTTTGAGCAAGTGGGAGAATGATCCGAGTAGTGGTATCTAGCCACTGCAAGGAGTGGGGTTTGGGGCAACCCTTCCTGCTGAGTGCGGGAGGAACTCCCATAACAGGTTGTTCACCACCAGGCAAAACCTGAATGAAATCTTGGGTTCACTGTGGGACAATTCTGCTTGTTGCACCCAAAGCCCTAGGAAAGTGAGTTCATATGTAGTAAATGTTAATGCACCCTTGGTGAACAGGGTTTATTTTAGTAACACAGAGATGGATATAATGTTAAAAAATCTTTTTGTAAATCCAGTGGTATCTCCAGAACAAGATAGGAAACCCATATAATGATTTTTGAAGTCTGCCAAGATGGTGTTTGGTAAAAATCAACATCCAGTCCTGATTTTTTGAAGTCTTAACGAGCTAGGCTTATAAAGACAGTTCATTAAAATGTGATAAACAAGCAGTCACGGCCATTTCACTATTAGGTGAAATGCCAGATCTGTCTCCCTTCAAGTCAAGATAAAGACCCAGATGCTGTGCCAGTAAGGAATGAAAACAACTGTGAGGAAGGACAGATGGACTAAATTGTTTATTCTTACACAACAAGAACTCAGGAAGTTGAATGCTGTTGGGGGCTGAAACAGCTGCTGAAAAATTTCATTCAAGGCCTAGGATCCTTCTATTTTTCCATTCCATTACGTGTGACTTTTGTCCTCAATTGTCTCATGGTCCCAAGATGGCTACTACACCTCCAAGCATTGCATCTAATTTCCAGACAGGAAGAAGGGGAGGAGGAAGGAATAGTTCTCCTATCAGGAAAGCAAAGACTTTCCCCAAATTTCTAGATTTCCATTTGAGCCTTGTTGTTCAGAATTGGGCCATGTGGTCACTGCAGCTATAACACAGTCTTTAGAGGCCAAAGCGTTTTGAGGTGAGACACATTGGTCTCCCAACCCAAACAGAGTCTGTCACAGATGACCACTGCCACCAACACTGACTGCTGCTCTAGAAGTGCTAGCCAACATGGGTTTTAAAAAGAAATGAAATAAAAGGCTATCTATACGAAAAGTAGAGGCAAGTTTTTTATTTCCAAGTTAAATGACAATTTACCTAGAAAGCCCAATACAATGATAAGTTGTTAGAGAACTAGAATAATTCAGTAAAGTTGCTAGATATAAAATAAATACATAAAAAGATATATATATATATATATATATATATATATATATATAATCAATAGTTGTCCTATATATAACAGAAAGGATTGATCTAGAAACCCCACAAAATTAGAATGAATTTAAGAATAAACATATGTATTGAACATATATGTAAGAATACCTATGAAGAAAACTATACAACTTTTCTGATGCTTAGAGGCAGATTTGAATGCTGCTTTGATATGAAGATTATATATATATAATCTATAGTAATTTTTCACAAACTAGTCAATTATAATCAAAATCCCAATGAGATGTGAAGGGGCAAGAAGAGGTTGAGCTCTGAGAAGAAGAATCCTGGGTTATCTCAAAGAATAGATTAAAAAAAAAAAAAAACTTAAAAAAACACCTATTGAAAATAGTCCTGGTCCTACTACGCATTCAAGTGAATTATGAAGCTACAAACAGAAAAGTCTAAGGAACAGTGAAGAATGCCATTCTAGAATGATTCAGGGACCTTGGAATTTACATCCCAAATAGATGGACTTCAGAGTTCTTGTTTTTTTGTTTTTTGGACTTAAGAGTTTAATGCAAAATATGGAACCAAAAAAGGATTTAAAGAAGGAGCTTCCTAAGGACTAAGGAAAAATTTAAACAGCAAAACCAAAAAGATCCAGTTACACAGAATTTGAATATCTCTGTACATTAAAGATTCTGTTAACAAAGATAAAAATGTATGTGCCAAGGTGCTTTCTGCATGTCTGTGTGTATAAAAAACAAAGAATGGAATAGACAATTGATATGAAAAAAAAGGTAAAAAAACATGAGCCAGTAACATTCGCGATGTATCAAAATGGTAAATATAAAAAGTGAAGCTGATGCCAAGTGTGTGCAAGGAAGGGTGCACGCAGGGAAAGGGATGCTCCTGGTGCCCATGTGGGAGAATTAAGAATGTTGTGCTGGGTTTGACCTAGAAACAGTTGTGCAATGTTTGTAACTTGTGCCTGTGAACTCCACTTCTCACAATTTATTCTGGGGAAATAACCAAAGGGCAAAACAGGTTTATTTCCAGAATTATTTATAGGTACAGGTAATGTCGATGTTCAACAATAAAGGAACAGATCGATCATGACACAATGATAAGACAGAGAAAGACACAGCCATCAATAATGTTTCTGAAAAACAATTTTGTAATGTGGAAAATGTTCATCATAAAACATTAAATGGAAAAGGATAGAAATAACATGCAAAATATGAATCCAGTTTTGTTCTAAAAGAAAAAGCATATTATATGTGCCCAGAAAAAAAAAAAACAACAGAAGTAAATGTACCTCCAGCAATGGCTGATGAACTGATACTGAGTGTATTTTTATTCTTACAATTTTTTGACTTTTTCCCCCAAATGTCTTCAGTATATACGTATTGCTCATATAATCAGGAAAAAAAGTTTATACGCAAATAAAAGAAAAACATCAAGTCTCCAATGAAAAGAGGTAGAAAGGGCATATTCAAATCATTTTCAAGACAAAAGACCAAGATTCCAAATGTGTTCAATATTCGGCCTCTTTAGTTACAGAGGCGCCAAGTAAAGGGATAATAAGGTACCACTTGGCTGAGTCCACAGGCGCACTGCAGGGCCGCCAGCAGGCACAGTGTGCGGGGCCCCAAAGAGATTTTTTCGTTTGAAGTTCTTTGGAAATAAGGAGAAAAAATGGGTATAATGATGAACCAAGCACAGATTGTATTTGTCTTTTACAAATGTGGGGGTAAAATAGAACTCTTCCTATTTGTCACAGAAGGGTCCATAACTGCCACAATGTGGCCCTGGGGACTGCATAATGGGAGGCTGGCTTGACCACACTCTGGAGGGATGTGGTGAAGCAGCAGGCGCCCAGGAGCATCGCTGTGTTGTCACTGTGCCTGAACGAAGACCGTGTGGACACCCAGCTTTGAAAAGGGAGTCCCATCCCTGGAGATGGCTGGGCAGGGGACATTCCTACTTGACCGCTACTGCTGATGGATTTCTTCATAATGAAATGGTCTTACTTTACACACCACCAAAAACATACAAAAATGGTGATTCTTGAGGCTGTTCCTTTACCTCAAAAATTTCACTTTTAGAAATCTAAGAAAATGCTAAAAGAACTATAATGCAAAAAAATGCTCTAAGGGGAGCCTGGCTGGCTCAGTCAGTGGAGCATGTGACTCCTGATCTCAGGGTTGTGAGTTCAAGCCCCACATTAGCTGTAGAGATCACTTAAAAATAAAATCTTTTTTTTCCCTTAAGTTTATCTATCTATCTATCTATTTATTTATTTATAAATGTTTATTCATTTTTGAGAGAGAGAGAGGTAGAGCATGAGTGGGGAGGGGACAGAGAGAGAGAGGGAGACACAGAATCTGAGCAGGCTCCAGGCTCTGAGCTGTCAGCATACAGCCCAATGCAGGGCTTGAACCCACAAACTGTGAGATCATGACCTGAGCCGAAGTCAGATGCTTAACTGACTGAGCCACCCAGGTGCTCCTTAAGTTTATTTTGAGAGAGAGAGGGAGAGAGGGAGAGAGGGAGAGTGTGGGTGTGCACGGTGGAGGGGCAGAGAGAGAAGGAGAGACAGAATCTCAAGCAGGCTCTGTGCTGTCAGTGCAGAGCCTGATGCAGAGCTCAGTGCCACGACTGTGAGATCATGATCTGAGCCAAAATCAGGAGTCAGACACTTAACTGAGCCACCTAGGCACCCCAAAAATAAAATCTTAAAAAACAAAACCAAACAAAACCCAAAAAGATGCTCTATGAAGAATAGTTTATAACTGTGAAATGATTTATAATAGTGAAAACATGGAAATAACTTCAACATCCAATAAAAGAATATTTAATAGAACATTATGCCTCCATTTAAAACACATGTAACTCCAAGGACAGTGCAGTTACTTGGGAAAAAATTCTGCTATGCAGTAGGTGGGAAAAAAAGATTAAAGTGATATATACACTATGTTTGCAGTAACGTAAAAATCCACTCTGAAACAAGCAGAAGGTAATGTATCAAAGTGCGAAATGCAGTTTTATTAGCAATTATGGGAGTCTTTTCCTTAATTCCACATTTCCCGAAATGTGGTCATTTTGCTGCCATAATTTAAAAAGTATACTAAAAAGCATTTCATAAACTATAGCTCTCTCTATAAACATAAAGTATTATCACTGAGAAAGCAGCTTGGATTTGCTTAGGACTGCGTGGAATAAACATTAATTCCAGATGAACGCCGTCCACCTCTGAAGAGAGCAGGGGGACAGGTCCCCTCAGAGGGGCTCCTCCCACAGGGCTGAACCGGTGAGCAGAGGGAGGCCCTGCGGGCGGACTGGCCAGCCCGGGTGAAGGCGTGCTTCTAGACACATCTATCCCCAACACCACACCCTGGATGAACGCCGGGCACCAGCCTGTGTGCTCACCATTTCCCACCAGGACGAAGCTGGTGTGTCAGGACCTGGCTACGCTGATGCTGGGCCATATGCTTCTGAGATGGAGGTGCTGTCACCAGCAGTAGAGCTGCTTCAATGAAGCCAGGCCGGGAAATCTGCCTTTTCCCAAACCCCCACCAGTGAAGATTATTCTCCTCTCCCAGAACAGAATAATGTTCACTTGGAAAGAACAGCGTTCATACTTACTCTGTTTGTTTCTATTATTACCATTATTATTATTCTAAACATAACAGCATACAAAGGAAATAAATTCCTGATCGAAATCATGCCAGGAGCCGGTCCCAAGGACACAATGATCAATATACCTTGTTTTTGTCCTCAGGTAAGACCTACTCCCCAGGTCAGTGACTTGTAAGCCCAAGGAAAGCAGGACGACGGGACATCCTCAAATGGCCCTCACGTCTTCCCTCCTATAGGGCAGCCCTTCCCAGGGTGGTGCTGACCGCTCAGAGAGGTGTCCCAGCACGTGGGGAGATGGGCACAGGCGGCAGGGCCAGTCTTGTATCTGAGGCACGTGGATCTGAGCCGCAGTGCTTTCTGGGGAAGCAGCGAGGCTGATGACAACCAGCACGCCATGCTAATTTCCAGGTTTGCTGCCCAGCGGGAAAGTCCTGCTGGCCGAGGGCTGCACCACGCACAAGAGCTCTGCCACGTCCAGGGCGTTGAGTGGGTCCACGCCGCTCATGCCCGTGCCCCCCGTGCCCAGCAGGCTGCCCGGCACGTAGTAGGTGCTCAGTAAGTGCTTGTTGAACTGAATGGCAAAGGGCTTCTCCTCGCTGTGTCGTCTCTGGTGTTCGGCAAGGTGGGCGCTCCAGCCGAACATTTCCCCACACTCGTTACATCTGAACGACTTCTCCCCGGCGTGGACCTTCTGATGTTTGATGAGACAGTGATTCTGGCTGAAGGCCTTGCCGCACTCGCTGCACTTGTAGGGCTTCTCCCCGGTGTGGATGCGCTGGTGCACGATGAGGGACGAGTGGCAGCTGAAGGCCTTCCAGCAGCGGCTGCAGTCGAAGGGCTTCTCCCCGGTGTGGATGCGCTGGTGCACGATGAGGTAGGAGTGGGAGCTGAAGGCCTTGCCGCACTCATTGCACTTGAAGGGCTTCTCCCCGCTGTGGATGCGCTGGTGCACCACCAGGTACGAGTGGCAGCTGAATGCCTTGCCACACGCGCCACACTTGAAGGGCTTCTCCCCCGTGTGGATGCGCTGGTGCAGCGTGAGGCGTGAGCGGCTGTTGAAGGCCTTGTCGCAGTCACCGCATTTGAACGGCTTGTCCCCGTTGTGGATCTTCTCGTGCACAGTCAGGGACGAGTGGCAGGTGAAGGCCTTCCCACACGCGCCGCACTTGTAGGGCTTCTCGCCCGTGTGGATGCGCTGGTGGCGCGTCAGGTGCGTCCTCTGGTTGAAAGCCTTCCCGCACGCGCCACACTGGTAGGGCTTCTCGCCTGTGTGCACGCGCAAGTGCATGTTGAGCAGCGAGCTGCAGCTGAAGGCCTTCTCGCAGGCGCTGCACTTGTAGGGCCGCTCGCCTGTGTGGATCCTGTGATGCACATTCAGCGACGAGTGGCAGCTGAAGGCCTTGCCGCACTCGCCGCAGAAGAAGGGCTTCTCGCCGGTGTGGATGCGCTGATGCTCGATGAGGTTGGTGCTCCAGGTGAAGGCCTTGCCGCACTCATGGCATTTGTAGGCTTTCTCTCGGGCGTGCCACCGCCGGTGCAGGGTCAAGGACGAGCTCTGGCGGAAGGCTTTTCCGCATTCGCTGCACACGAAGAGGCCATCCCCAGAGGCCGCCGCCCGCCTCCTGCTTGGGGCCAGGTGTTCACTGTGATCACCAGATTTGCACGGGCCTCTCCCTGCGCCTGCTCTCCGGTGCTTCGTGGCCGCCTCACCAGACCGGAAGCCCTCGGTGGACCCATCAGGAGGGTCTGCTTCTTCAGGAATGTTCTGGGGGGTGAAGAGGGTACGCCCAGAGGGGAAATCCTTCTCAGACACCTCATGGCCCTGCTGGTGCCTCTCCAGGGAAATGTCCCGGCAGCTGGTGGGCGGTGGCCTCTGCAGTGTGGCCTCACCCCTCACCAGAGAGGCTGCCGGACGCTCTCGGGCCCACCCATTGCCCAGACCGGGGCTGTGGATGCTAGACTTTACCAGTGGCTCAGTGATGGGCTCCTGGTAAGGCTCTTCCTTGTGAACACCCTGTCGTTGACACGACTCATCCTTCACCTCATGCCCAGGCTCCCCTTCTGTAAGAAACAGAAAATGCAATCTTCCATAAGCACGCGGAGAACTGGCACTAGAACTCAGGCTGTGGTCTGCCGGGGGTTCGGGTGAGCACAGAGAAGAGAGGAGAGGCCAACAGCCAGAGCACGCCAAGGCTCGGGGCATGCATCTCGGGTGAGATGGGCGCAAGCCCACAAGAGACGGGGCAGAGGAAGATGGAGATGGGAAATTCCAAATAGAGCCAGGGACCCAGGAAAGGGGCAGGGCTCACGGGGTCTGGCGGTTGGACATGATTCACTTATTGAAACATCGACTGCTGTATGTATGTACATCTCTGATGTACGTACATCTCTTTAAAAGCTAAATCAGTCTCCTGTCAGCCTCACATGCCAGGGGGATGATCTCCATTGGAGCCACCTCTGCGAACCTTGATCCCCCTCCCTTCCCAACCCAAGGCCGACTCTGCCTTCTTCTCGGTGAGTGAAGCCCCGGTTCCACACACTCCCTGCCCCCTGTCCATTTGCCACTTGTTGAATGTTTCCAGAGATGTGGACATTATTTCTGTCTCTCGCTAGTACAAGGCAGAGGTTTTGCCTGTTTTGCTTACCGCTGAATTTCCAGCACAGTTGCCCACACACAGTTGGTGTTCAACGTATGTGTTGAAGGAAGGAAGCAGGACCACACGGGGACGGGGGTGTGAGCACTGAGGCAAGGGTCTGTACATCCTTCCATTGTGTTCCCTGCTCACCTGGACAAGCCCCTCCAGGGGCTTCTCTGGGCATCCACCACGGCTCCTCGCCTCGTTCCAAGTGGGAGATCACATCTGGCTTGCAGACTGGGGGTCCTGTTTGTAGGGAGGAAGTGGTGTGTGTGGTTCTGAGTGCTGTGGCTCCCCACAGCAGGACAGCCCAGCACTAAGAGGTGTGCGCCATCCCCGGGGACGGGGGTCTCACATGCAGAACCTCAAATGAAGCATGTACTCTGAGGACCCCGTGGGTACTAATGTTCCCCTCTCTATCTCCCTTGGAAAGCTCCAGGGCAGGCTGGGCTCCCAGGCCCCCGTCCATCTCCTCCCTCTCTTCTGGCCCCTACCCTGGGACCAGCCCCACCTCCAGGCAAGGATGTTGGCAGTTACCATGCACTGCCCAGGCCCAGCATGAGTGCAGAGACCACATCTCCTGCATCTGGGTCTGGCACCGAAGGGAGGCTTGGGAATACCTATTGGCATGGCAGAATGCCCAGACTGCAGGCTGAGCTTGAGGAGCTATCTTACCCAGGGCAAGAAGGTTCTGGTAGTTCTCCAGCATCACGTCACGGTACAAGGCCCTCTGAGGGGAGTCTAGCTGGCCCCACTCCTCCTGTGTGAAGTCCACAGCCACATCCTTGAAAGTCACCGATTCCTGGAATGACACACACATTCTCATTCACTCAGGACAGGAGTGATTCAGACTTCG
Source organism: Panthera onca (assembly GCF_046562875.1). Classification (NCBI taxonomy): domain Eukaryota; kingdom Metazoa; phylum Chordata; class Mammalia; order Carnivora; family Felidae; genus Panthera; species Panthera onca. The sequence continues at coordinate 28,045,922 of NC_138350.1, read as the reverse complement.
TTCATGGTTCCAAGGGAGCCACATGTCGACTCAGGACCTTAGGAATGAAGGGTTAACCTTGGGTGACCTTCTCTTGAGTATGGAAGGTTGTGATGTAGATGCCATCTATCTACAGCCCAACATACACACCATGTCTGAACCAGGAATGGCCATGCAGACCCTGGCCTTCTGGACTGGGAGGGCCAAGCTAACTGGCCAGCCCTGGTGCAGGTGCCTCAGTGGGCTGGAGGCTGCTGTAAGTTCTGGGTAAGATGCTATGCTTCCCAGGCTTAAGAATGTCAAGCTTAAGAACTTGAAAGACTAGTACAAAGAACCCAGAAGCCCTATTCAAATCTCACCATTGCAAAAGGACCCTACTTTGGGCAGGAAGCCATTATTACACCCTAAGGAAGTAAACTCTACTTATAAGCACAGGCCCAAAGGACCAAGGGAGCCACTTTGTGTTCTGCCTGCCTGCCTCCCACACCTTCCCACCAGACCCCTGTTCCCCTGTCCTCCCTCAGCTCATGTCCTGACCTGTTCCCACTCTCCCCAACAGTGGTCACTGACATGTGCAGGCACTCCTGTTCTAGAACCCCAGGCTCCTCTGCTGCCTGGGGCTCCTCACCAGCTCTGGAGCCTCCAGGCTGCCATCCCCAATGTTCCTCTAGCTCTTCACGCTCCAATTCCACTCTGCATCCCCCTTGATAGCAGTATATAAGCTCTCCAGACCCATCAGGGCGCTGACCTAAGGTGGCAAAGGTGTGTCTTTCTTCAAAGACACGGGTACTGTGGGATCTTGGCTTAAATCATAGACAGGGCATTACATTAGACATAACAATGAAGAACAAACCAAGCAGGGGAGGCCTGACTCCCATCTTGTAAGTGTTTGCTGGGAGTGACTGGCATGCAACCAAGCTCCCAGGGGTCATCAGGTTTCTCTGGAAACCCTGGACCTGCATCAGCACCCATGGTCAGGCACCGTGGTACACAATGTCAGGCCCTGAGATGAGGCCTTCTGCCTACCAGGAGGTCAGGAAGAGTGGGGGCATCCTTAGGGACCACCAGAGCTTTGACCAACAGCTCTAAAAGTGGCTTATGCTTGGGGTGCCTGGGTGGCTCAGTCGGTTAAGCCTCTGACTTCCGCTCAGGTCATGATCTCACGGTCTATGAGTTTGAGCCCCGCTTTGGGCCCTGTGCTGTCAGTACAGAGCATGGAGCCTACTTTGGATTCTGTGTCTCCCTTTCTCTGCCCCTCCTCCATTCATGCTCTGTCTCTCAAAAAATGAATAAATGTTAAAAAAAAAATTTTAGGGGCGCCTGGGTGGCGCAGTCGGTTAAGCGTCCGACTTCAGCCAGGTCACGATCTCGCGGTCTGTGAGTTCGAGCCCCGCGTCGGGCTCTGGGCTGATGGCTTGGAGCCCGGAGCCTGTTTCCGATTCTGTGTCTCCCTCTCTCTCTGCCCCTCCCCCGTTCATGCTCTGTCTCTCTCTGTCCCAAAAATAAATAAATAAAAAAAAAAACGTTGAAAAAAAAAAAAAAAAAAATTTTAAAAAAAGTGGTTTATACTTTTAGACAGTTTTCACCATTGCTGTGGACAGAACTGTGTCCACCTGAAATCATATGTGGACACCCTCACTTCCAACATGACTGTATTTGGAGCCAGGGTCTCTTTAGTAGGTATCCGAGGTTACAAGGGGCCATAAGGGTGGGCCCTGATCTGACAAGCTTGGTGGCTGCATTTGAAGAGGACAAGAGATCTCTCTCCCTGCTGCGCATCCCGAGAAGCAAGAGCCAGGAAGAGAGCCTCAGCAAACCGGACCCTGCTGGCACCCTGATCTCAGACTTGCCGCCTCCAGAACTGTGTGAAAATACATTTCTGTTGTTTAAGCCGCCAAGTCAGTGGTATTTTGTTACGGCAGCCCGACTTCAGACAAACACCAACATAACACAGTAGGAAAGATAAAGCCACTCTTTATAACACACACAAAATGCAAGTCTCGGTGGGACAAGGATCTAAATGTGGGCGCTGCTGGGAGATAGTTCCCTAAATCCCTGGCTAGCATGACAGGAAACCCAGAAACCAGGAGGGGGCGATTTACGTTTCTTCCATGAAGGTTTACATTTTCTGCATGCAACACTGGCAAATCACTAAGAAGAAAGAAAAAAGAAAATGGGCATAGGGTTTAAGCAGACAATTCACAGAACACTGACAAATGACTAATAAGCACATGAGGAGACGCTCAGCTACACTAGATACACAGAAATGATTAATAAAATACCATTTCACACACAGCAGAGAGGCACAATGTTTAAAGTCTGAAAGGAAGTAGTGGGGGCAGGTCCGTGGGGAAACAGATGGTCTTACACCATTGGATAGATATCAGGGGGACATCCATTTTGGAGAGCAAAACCTGCTCCACTTTCTCTAGTGAAGCCGAGAGTGTGTGTTCCCTGTGCCTCAGAAGTTCACTCTGAGATTCCTATCCAACCCGAGTAACTGAGAAAACACTGGAAACATGCTGAACGCCCATTAACCGGTAGGGATGAATATACCACAGAAAACTGTGCAGCACTGAAAATGAACACGGCGGAGTAGCTCGTCCTGTGGGGAGCTCTTCAGAGCACAGTGTGGTGGGCACAAAAGCAGGCTGAGGGAAACCATGCCCAGTGTGATGCCTGACACGGTACCGTCTAGAACCACACACAGCACCGCGTGGAGTTTACAGATACTCAGATGTGCATCTTGCTCTACTGTCTGGCGGATGAGAGCACAGGCTCTAAGCCCAATGGCCTGGGTGGGCTACCCACTCTTGCCCTTCCTGGCTCTATGAATTGGGGGTGCCTCAGTTTCCTTGTCTGTTAACAGTACCTATGTCATTAATCACAGAGAGGACTGAATGAATTACTACTGTGTGTGAAGCACACACTCGAGTGCCTGGCAGATGGCAGGTACCCTTTGGTGTTTGCCGTTCGTCACCATCCTCTGATACTGTCACAGACTGAGGAGGGCAGGGGAAGAAGAAGATGGGGGGCCAGGGAGGATGCAAAAAAACCTCTTGCCTTTACCTGCAATATTTTACTTTTTTAAAGGATTTGGAACAAATATGACACAATTTAGTCATTAATTTTGCCAAGTAGGTACACAGAGGGTTGTTATTACTCTGCTTAAAGGTTTCAAAATTTTAAAAATAAGAAAAAGCCATTCAAGGAGGAAGAACTGCACATTTCCAATGGACATATAAAAAGAGTAATGATTTTTTTTTTTTTTTTGGGGTCAGGAAAACGTAGATTGAAACAAAATAATGTAACACTTTTTACCTATCAGGGGAGCACTAATTAAAACCTGGCATCCTGGCAATGAGGAAGCATTTTTGGTGGGAGTGGGAATTGTTCTACCCTTCTGGGTATTCACACTGTAGAAACAAAGTTTCTGCACATAAGGAAGCAAATGCAAGGCTGAGTATTGCCAGCACTGTACTTACCAGAAACCAACCAACCAAGGCATCAGGATGGTTGACTAAATTAGGGTAGGCGCCTACAGGCAGACCACGGAAAATAATGCAGCTATCCAAAGGTATGCGTTGTACATTATGCTAAGTGAAGGAAGCCAAAAAAGGCCACATATAGTATGATCCCACTTATATGAAATGCCCAGAATAAGCAAATACCGAGAGACGAAAAGCAAATTAGTGGTTGCTGAGGGCTAGAGTGATAGCTAATGGATATAGGGCTTCTTTTGGGGGTGATAGAAATGTTCTAAAACTGACTACGGTTGACAGTTGCACTGCCTTGTGAATACACTCAAAACCACTGAATTGTACGCTTGAAAAGGACGGATTTTATGGTATGTGAATTATATGTCCATAAAAACAAAGGGAAGCACTGGAATGTGTACAGTCTGATCCCATTTTTAAAACAATATGGTTAAGCCCTATGTCTACGTATGCTGGAAGCTGCTCATGTGAACAAGGAAAGACATGTGGAAGAATAAGTATCAAAACTGAGGACACTGGTTGTCTTAAGGAAATGTGATTGTAGGTACAGGGAAAGGAGAAGATTATTAACTTTGTTACACAGCAAATATTGGTTTTGTAAATTAAAAAAAAAAATTACTTTTCAAAGAAGAAGGAAAAGCAAAGCAGGGCAGGGATTAGCAGTATGATTTTGGTCCGGCCACCCAGTTTCCTTGAGCCTGTTTTCCTGCAGCTAGGGAAAAGACTGGGAGCAGTGGGGCCTCCTGTGGCTGAAGAGAAAATAAAGCAAAGTGAAAGTATCCCAGTCTCAGGTACCAAGGAAAGGGCGCAGCGTCTGTCAGTCCCCGCTTGGCCATCTCCGGCCTCTCTGGCTGGGCACACCAAGAGGCTGGAGACCCTGCCCTGGCTCTATGAGAAGAGAACAAACAGCAGCACGTGCCGCGTCCAGAATCGTGTCAGGGATGTCTCCTGTCTCAAGCATTAGAGAAGGGGCAGGCCACAGCAGAGCACACTGGCGCCCAGAAATAGGGTGAGTTAGGCTCCAGCAGGGGGGTGTGTCCTGATACTTCACGCTCACGGAGCTCTGGCGTCATGGATGAGGAGCAGTGGGAGGTGTCGCTGTGGCCAGAGGATGAAGACACGTGCTCTGAGGTGCTGATGCCTGTGTTCTGCAGCAGGATGGACAGAGGGAAGGCAGGAGAGAGGGACAAGAACAGATTCTGCGTGTGGGCTGGCAGAGTGAAGAAGAAGCAGCCTGGTAAAAACTGCGTTTCATGTTCTGCTTCCAGACACAAAAAAGTAACAAGGACCAGGTTTGCCCTGTTCCCTCAGACAACTGCTAAACTGGGCAAAATGTATGAAACAATGATTGAATTCAAGACACTAGATGAGTTGCAGCTCAGAACAGACCTCTGACAGAAGGGAAACAAAATGAGCCCCACAGCCACCCAATCTTCCCACCTGGAAGCAGTTTCCAGACTAGAGTGTGGGGAGTGGTGACCCAGACAGAACCTGTGGTCTCACCAACTTGAAGGAGAACAGAGTTTAGGGTGTCCAGGTGATTAAAATTTCTAGGGCTACATGCCAGAGCAGAGGACCCAGAACTCTGGAATCACTTGAGACTGACTGAGGACCAATAGGCATGTGCCTGGGAGGAAACAACCCCAAACCAGGAAAAGAAACACCAGAAAGAAGTAGGTAGAACAATTATTAAAACTCACACAAGGTTGGGGGTAGTTTATGTTCTCACCAGCCAGAGTGGAATGCCCTCCTGCTGAATGGGCACCGAGAAAAGTCCATAGAAGAGAAGAGCTTCAGTGGTCTGACAAAATTAGCACAAGACTAAAGCCTTCTCTGGCTCCACCTTAACAAAACCTAGAGAGCAAGCCTTGAAAGATCCAACTAATACTAAGCAATGCCCGCCCAGAACAAATTCCAGAAATATTTAAGAATTCCAAAAAAAAGCCAACACTCAACAAAGTCAAATTCACTCTAGCATCTAGTAAAGCAACTAAAAGGAAAAAATAAGTTAACAAAATCAGAGAAACTAAGAGTATACTAAAATAGTATTTGTTTACCTCATAAGAATGCATAAAGGAGAAACAAACAAAAAAGACACAAGACCTATAGAAAACAAATAACAAAATGGCAGATGTAAATCCAGTCATAGCCATAATTATATTAAATATGAATGGTCTTTGGGGCACCTGGGTGGCTCGGTCGGTTGAGCATCCGACTTCGGCTCAGGTCATGATCTCACAGTCTGTGAGTTTGAGTCCCACGTTGGGCTCTGGGCTGACAGCTCAGAGCCTGGAGCCTGCTTCGGATTCTATGTCTCCCTCTCTCTGACCCTCCCCCGTTCATGCTCTGTCTCTGTCTCAAAAATAAATAAACATTAAAAAAATTAAAAAAAAAAGAAATGCGAATGGTCTTAAGGTGCTTGGGTGGCTCATTTGGTTGTGTCTAACTCTTGATTTCAGCTCAGGTCATGATCTCATGGTTCGTGAAACTGAGCCACCACTCTGCACTGCAGGTGTGGTGCCTCCTTGGGATTCTCTCTCTCCTTCTCTCTCTGCCCTTCCCCTGCTTGCATATACACACTCCTTCTCTCTCAAAATAAATAAATAAACTTAAAGTAAACAAATAAATAAATGTGAATGGTCTTAATACTCCAATTAAAAATTAAAGATTGTCAAATCGAATTAAAAAATTAAGACCCAACTATATGTCAGCCACAGAAACCCACTTTAAAAACAAAGACAAGGGCACGTGGGTGGCTTAGTTGGCTAAATGTCCGACTCTTGATTTCAGGTCAGGTCATGATTTCACGGTTTGGTTGGTGAGATCATACCCCGTGTTGGGCTTTATGCTGACAGTGTGGAGCCTGCTTGGGATTCTCTCTCCCCCTCTCTCTGCCCCTTCCTGGCTTGTGCGTGATCCTTCTCTCTCAAAATAAATAAATAAACATTAAAAAAACAAAGACAAATACACCACACATACACAATAAATAAAAATAAACATCAAAAAAGAAAAAAAGAAAAACAAAGACAAAGGTAGTTTAAAAGTAGAAGAATGGGAAAAGATATATCCTGCAAATACTAATCAAAAGAAAGCTGAAGTGGCTACATTAACATTAGACAAAGCAGATTTCAGAGCAAAGGACATCATCAGAGATAAAGAGAGATGTTACATAATAATCACTATGTGATTATGTAATGTTGTAATCATCACAACAGCAATTCATTAAAAGCTCACAACATTATAGATGTACCTACCAAAAGAGCTTCAAAATACATAAAGCAAAAACCTGATAGAACTGAAAAGACAAATCCACAATTATACTTGGTAATTTCAACAATAATCTCTCTCAATAATTGATAGAACACATAAGCAAAAAATATGTAAGGATATAAAACAATTAACACATCATTCAACTTAATTAACATTCACATAACACTCTAGTTGACAAAAGCAGAAGACACATTCTTTTCAAGTGCATATAGAACATTTACCCATGGTAAACCACATTCTGAGCAATAAAATAAATCTTAGTAAATTTGAAAAAATTCAAATCATACAAAAGTTCCTTCTCTAACTACAACAGAATTAAACTAGAAATCAATAATAGAAAGATATCTGGAAAATCCTCTAAATATTGGGAAATTAAACAACACATTCCTAAATACCACATGGTTGGAAGAAGAAATCACAATGGAAACTGGAACTATTTTGAACTGAATACAAATGAAAATACAACATAAAGTTTGTGGGATGTAGCTAAGGTAGTGCTAAGAGGGAAATTTATAGCATTGGATGGTATATGAGAAAAGAAGGAAGGTGCCAAATCAATATCTGAGTTTCAACTTTAAGAAACCAAAATAAGTAGGGGCACCTGGGTGGCTCAGTCGGTTAAGCAACTGACTTTGGCTCAGGTCATGATCTCATGGTTCATGAGTTCGAGCCCCACATCCGGCTCTGTATGGACAGCTCAGAGCCTGGAGCCTGCTTCAGATTCTGTGTCTCCCTCTCTCTCTGCCCCTCCCCCATTCACTCTCTGTCTCTGTTTCTCTCTCTCTCTCAAAAATAAATAAATATTTTTTTTAAATTTAAAAAAAAGAAACCAAAATAAGTAAAGGAAGGAAATAATATGGATCTAAAATCAATGAAATAGGAAACAGAAATTCAATAGAGAAAATCAAATCAAAAGATGGCTCTTGGAAATGACCGATAAAATTGATAATTAAACATATATTTACTATTTGACTCAGCAATTCCACTTAGGTATTTATTCTAGAGAATTTAAAACAATTTATTCTAGAGAATTTAAAACAGAGTACAAATATCTGTATTTGTACTCAAATATTGATAGCAGGTTTACTTGTAATAGCCAAAACTTGGAAACAACCTAATATCCCTCAGCTAGTAGATGGATGAACAAATTGTAAATATCCATACAGTCAGTCTTTTGGGCTGAGTTGTGACCCCTCCAAATTCACATGTTGAAGTCCCAGCCCCTAGTACCTCAGAAAAATGACCATGCTTGGAGAGAGGGTCCTTAAAGAGATAATTAAGGCAAAATGAGGTCATTATAGTGAGCCATCATCCAATAGGACTGGTGTCCTGATAATAAAATGAACTTTGGACCCAGACATGTACAGAGAAAAACCATGTGAAGTCACTGGGAGAAGGTACCTTTACAAACCAAGAAGAGCAGCTTCAGAAGAAACCAATCCTGCTGAAATCTGGATCTTGAACATCCAGAACTGAGACAATAAATTTGTTGTTTAAGCCATCTGTAGCACTTTGCTATGGCAGCCCTTGTAAACTAATACAAATGGTATATTATTTAACAATAAAAAGGAACAAACTATTGATTCACATAACGATATGAACTCAAAGCATTATGCTAAATGAAATTAGAAACTAAAGACTGCGTGGGGCACCCAGCTGGCTCAGTTGGCAGACCCAACTCTTGATCTCAGGGTTATGGGTTTGAGCCCCATGTTGGGTATAGAAATTACTTAAAAATAAAATATTTAGGGACACCTGGGTGGCACAGTTGGTTGAGCGTCCAACTCTTGGTTTTGGCTCAGGTCATGATCCCAGGGTCATGGGACTGCAACCCACGTTGGGCTCTGTGCTGAGAGTGGAGCCTGCTTAAGATTTCTCTCTGTTCCCCTCTACCTACTCACGGGTCTCCCTCTTAAAAAAAAATAAATAAATAAAATCTTTAAAAAACAAAACTAGGGGCGCTTGGGTGGCTCAGTTGGTTAAGAGTCCAACTTCAGCTGTCATGATCTCACGGTTCATGGGTTCAAGCCCTGTATTGGGCTCTGTGCTGACAACTCAGAGCCTGGAGCCTGCTTCGGATTCTTTGTCTCCCTCTCCCTCTTCCCTCACTCATGCTTTGTCTCTGTCTCTGTTTCTCTCTCAAAAATAAATAAACATTAAAAAAATCTTTTTAAAAAGAAACCAAACACTACATACTATGTATTTCCATACACAATTCTTAAAAAATGCAAAACTGTGGTTGCCACAGGATTGGGGGAGAGGACTGACTGTAAACGGGTATGAAGGAACTTTCTGGGTGATGGAAATGTTCTATGTTATGATTGTGGTGCTGGTTACATTTAACAAAACTCATCAAATCCTATACTTAAAATTGGAGAACTTTATATAAATTATACCTCAATAAATGTGATTCAGAAAACCCACTGGATTTCATGGAGATGAGAAAGTGGGGGTGAGGACACATGCTGAGAACATGCCCATAACTGAGGCAGGCAGGGATGAAGCATAATGGTCATGGCATTAGCAGAAGAAAGGAGAAACATAGGCAGAAACAAGCTCCAGAGACAACAGAATGTGGTGTTGGAGAAAGGAGGCTATCAGAGGCTACACGGCTTCTGTGTGAGGGTGTCAAAAGGCAAGGGCAAGATAGGATCTGAGCCTTGTGAAGGCCCATCTGAGGGTATTCCCAACCCACTGGGAGAAGCCCATGTCTGGTGTGCATTCATTCTGTAGAATAGAATAGGAAACAAATCCCAGGGGGAAGGTGTGGGAATCAAATGTGTGGTACTGAAACTGGCAAGGAAGTCAGAAAAGACTGTGGGGGCGGGGGGGGGGGGTGATGTCCCAGGAGAGCAAAACAGTTGACTGTGAGTCTGAGTAGGACTGCTGGGAGAGAAGAGTACTCAGGAGAGGAGGACCAGTTACTCAAGGATCTAACAAGCTGATTCTTTAGGAATAACACCTATGAACAAGAAAGGTACTACCTTGAGGGAGTCACTCACAAGTGCATGCACACTTCCTATTGAACCATTCGAAGGTAAGTTGCAGACATCGTATCTTACCCCACATGCTTCACCTTGTATATTCTAAGGATATTCTCTTACCCAATCACAGTGTTATCATCACACCCAAGAAATTTAATGTTGATACTATACGATCTAAGATAAATCCATTTTCAAATGTCCTCAATTGTCCCAAACTTCCTTTGATTGAATTTTTTGGATCTCTGACCCATCAAAGATCACATACAGCATTTGACAGCCATTTCAATCTTGAGCTTTTTATAGAACAAAAGAGCATTCTAACACATTACAGAAGCTAGGCACATCTCATAACATGGTTTTTATAGTTCTATTTTTCCGTAATCAGACCCCTTTCAAGTGGGAGGTTAACAGAATCACAAAACCCTAAAAAAGTCAAAGGACCCTCCATCCTCCAGCCCTTCTCACTACTGAACACTCTCTTTATCAACTGTACCCTTTTAAATACTGTGAAGGATGGGGGTGGTTTAGGTGGTAGAACAAAATGAGAAACAAAACCCAAAGTCTGTGAAAGGAGGGATTTGGGCCCTACTTAGCTGCAGAAGTGGCCCCAGGGCCAATTCCTCGCTGAGCTCCCAAATCTGCTAAAACTCCAGGTTTTTCCTTGACAACCCCATTTCGGGGTCCGTACAGTGGAAATGCAGACAGGGACGCACCCCCCTACCAACACTCTTACCCTGGTGCTGCAATGCAGCCTTTCCTTCAACTGTTCCACACCCCCCTACCTGATTCCATCCCAGAAAATTCTCCCCAAGGAGGGCCATCCCCCAGGTCTGCATGTGAAGGTGACTGAAGTGATTGTGTGAGCTGTCATCTACGTGCTTGGGTTCCACTAAAACCACTCCTCTGAGCTCCTGCTATAATGCTGGGCAAATGACCCACCCACTGGGCTGAATCAAGCTGGAAGGGACACTCATTTCAAGGGCACACTTGGACTCTTCTACCAGAGCTGTTCCCTTGCCCAGAGCTTCCTAAGGACAGGAGAGCAGGCACCCCAGATTGGGAGAGGGAGAGAGGTGGTCCTTCAATGACTTGAAGATCCCGGGCAGGAGAAAAGTGCCAACCCCCTTTATAAAGAGCGAGATGTTCAGAAGGAAAAAAAGACAACCACTCACCTCGGACCTGGCTTCCAGGAGACCCTGACCCAATTTATCCTCTGGATTCTTTCTGAGGGTAAGAGCAGGCTCCTGGGAGGGCAGAGCTGAGGAGGAGAAATGAGTCAAAGGGGCTGTTCTGCCCATAGCCACCAGGCGCATGGCTGAACTAAATAGAGCCCACTCCACCCCTGGCATGGGGTAGGATTAGAGAGAAGTCAGGAACCGCCCATATAGGTGGGGTGGGGAGGGAGCCCCAATATCCAACACAATCCGATAGGCATCAGGGATTAATTCTGCCAGTGTCTCAGGCACTCCAATCAAGAAGGAAGAATACTGCCATTCCCTTCCTCTTCAGCATGCTTGAGACGTGGAAGTAAACGGGTGCGCACGGTGGCCTGACTCTGCTAGGTGCTTCTGGGAAACTAGGCTGACATCTCTGGGTGTCAGTCTCAAGCGCAAGGCCACAGACCCAGTGACTAGAAGAGTCAACTGTACCTGTCTCCTGGGGCTTCGGGGCAGGGGTCTCCATGGCGCCCCTCGGCAGTGTTCCCCGGAGGCGTGGGCAGCTCTGCAGCCTCCTGGGCCCCAGGCCAGGCCCAGAGGCGCGGGTCCTGCTCCTGGGGCTCAGGGACAGCCTACAGGGGAGCCCCGTGGGGTTGCACGCGCACTCCCGGCTGCACGGTCACGCACGCGGAGACTCCTGAGTTCCCCTCAAGGTCGGGGTCAAGCTGGCTCAGCAAGCGCCACACACCCGAGGCTGCGCTCACGCCCCATCACCCGCGACCTGGGGCACTGCGTCGGGGGACCAGGGCCGGCCTCAAGCTCAGCCGTCCGGAGGCAGCGGGCGTAGAACGCGGCCCCTCCGCGGACTGACAGACCGACCGACGCTCGGACAGATGCTCGAGCAAGCGGGCCGGCCTCCCACAAAAGCGGACCCACGGCCACAAAGGAGCAGCTCAGCGACCGCCGCGGGAAAGTACGCCTGCGCGGACCGGACGCGAACTACAACTTCCGGTAGCCTTTGCGTCGCTCTGGCGCGGACTCCATTGAGAGAATGCAGTCGGGGTCCCGGAGCTGCCTGGAACCTCGACGCGAACCGGCTTTGTAAGCACAGCCTTCTGGGAAATGTAGTTCCCAGCGCAGCAACTAAACTCTCTGGCCCCGCCCCACTCTTCCTCCCACTCTTTGCTGCGTAAGGCTCTTGTGTCTCGGTGGGTGGGTGCGTGAGTGAATGAGTGGAGTGAGTGTCTCTCTCTCTCTCTCTCTCTCTCTCTCTCTCTCTCTCTCATTGGGGATGTGAGAGGACGGTACCCAGAAACGTGGAAATATCCTATCAGTTCGTCCATGCCTCCAGATGGCGTCGGGTGGGCTCCGACCCACATTCATTTTTGCGAATCCTCAGGCCTCTGGTCTTAGGGACCCTAGAGGTGGTGGCCTGCACCCTGGACCCCGAAGAAGGGAGAGCCCGAGCCCTGGTGGGACTGCCCACCCTTAGGAGCTTGGGAAGGAGGATCTGGGCTGTGGTACAGCTCTGGCACAGTCCCCTAACTTTATCACAGTGATGATGCCGATATTTATTGAGGACCAACAACATGCCAGGCACCTTTCTTGCCTGGAAAGAGCTTGACATGTATTTTCTGGCAGACCATTCACAACAGCTCAGTGAGGTTTGGTAAATATTATTACCTTCGTTTTAGAGATGAGGAAAATTGGGCACAGCGTGGTGGGGTAACTTGTCGCAGTTCACACAGCCAGGAGGGTGAAGAGCCAGGCTTTGAACCCAGGCCGAGTAACTCCAGAAAGAAGTTTATTACCAGGTTCCTGAGAGCTAGTTTGGGGTGAGGCAGACTGGAAACTTTTCAGACCCCTACCTTGACTACAGGTAGGCTTGGCCACATACAGGGTCTCATTTGACACCAGCGAGCTGTGCTCAGTGCAGACAGTGTTCAATAGCAACCCCAGGGCAAAAGCCTGGGTGGGTGTGAGACTGTGTGTATCTGAATCTCACAAGTCTGGTTGTGAATCTGTGAGTGTGGTGGTGAGTGGTTGTTGTATTATAGGGCTGGTTATTGTGTGAGTCCTTGTGTATAGGTGAGCCTGTGTATATATATTTGTGTCTCTGTGGGTCTCTCAGATCTTGTTTCTTTGTATCTGTTGCACAATCACCCTATGTTCATTTTGACTCTGTGTGTTTCTTGCCTCATTTCTTATGTGTGTGTGTATATGGGTGTGCCTCTGAGAAAGAGTGTATGCATGCAATCTGGTCTGCGGGCCTGTATCTGGCTGCTCTCTTACAGTTCTGGTATGTGTCTGGATGTGTGTATGTGTGTAAGCTTTCTGTACATGGAAGTGTAATTTGCACTTGTGGGTTTGTGAGTCTGGTGTGATTCTGTATGTGATGGCATATAGCTGTTGACTTACAGGTCTGGTCTGAGTTTGTATAGATATGTGCTTGTGTATGTGTGTGTGTCTCACAGGTCTGAGTGAATGACTATGTGTGTATTTGCTCCTGTGCCCCTCTGTGTGTTTTTGCCTGTAACTATTTGTGGATGGTTCAGAGAATCATCTGTGTCTGTGTTCTGTGTAACAGTGTGTGCATGTCTTGTACAGGTGAATCTGTAAACCTGTATGTGTGTGGCTGTTCTCTCACAATTCTAGTTTGTGTCTGGGTAGATACACACCTTTGTAAATCTGTGGGTTTCACAGGTCCAGTTATGAGTGTGTGTATGCTGTATATGTTACTCCGTATGTCACTCAGTGTGTCTGTGTGTACCTGAAGTGCTCATCAGTGTGTGTATCTTTATGTATCTTTGCTCCTGTGTACATATTTATGTCACTGTGGGTCTCATGGATCTGGTTGTGTGACTGTAAATCAGCACCATCCCAGGGATTCCATATTAAATGTGCTGCCCACTCATATCTCTGCCTACCAGTCCTGAAAAGTAACAAGACAGTAGCTACAGGGATGTGTCCAGTCTAAAATAAAGAAGTGGATTGGAGGATGCAGTTGCTGCTTTCTACTGACTGTAGAATTCTGGAGCTGTGAAAGGCATTTAATAGAGAATAGGTACTGTAAGACTCTTAGATAGAGAGATATCCTAGGTTACTTTCTGACTCCTGAGGGTCATCCATGTGAAATCCTGAGGGCTGATTAGCAGGGCCATGTGAAATTCCAAAGAAATATGGGTGTATATGCCACTTTAAAAGTAAAAATTTCACAGTGTATACCAATGTCAACTTACTATGTTATATGCCTGAAAATAATATAATATTGTATGTCAATAATACTTGAATTTTAAAAAACTCTTTAAAATGGGAGATTTCACAGACAAAAACACATGAATAATGTCTTATTACATGAATGTTTGGTGTTATAACCTAAATACCTTCTCAAAGTACCTGTATAGGTAGCTTGTTATCAGACTAATCCTCTTGCCAATAGCAGCTACAAACTTGCACAGAGGAATGAATCTCAAGCAGATAGTGGGCTAATGACACATAGTCCAGAGTTTGAGGGCTTCCAGAATGGTTCTGTTATTTAAATACATTTAAAAAAAAAATGTTTAGGGGCCCCTGGGTGGCTCAGTTGGCTCAGTTAATATATATATATATAAAACTCCTATAAGCAAAAACACTTTGGAGTTCTCAGTAATTTTAAGAGTATAAAGAGCTCTTCAGTTCACTGAAGAATTTTAGAAATATTTATTAATTCATTAAAAAACAATAAGCCAAATACATGCTGTATTAGTTTCCTAGCACTGCTGTAGCAAAATACCATAATGTCTCATTGCTCTGGAAGCTAGAGATCTGAGATCAAGTTATCAGTAGGGCTGGTTCCTTCTGAGGATTATGAGGAAGAATCTGTTGAATGACTTCCATAGCTTCTGGTGGCTTACTTCAATCTTTTGCATTTCTCGGCTTATAGAAGTATTATTCCAATCTCTGTCTTCATCTTCACATGACATGCTTCCTGTGTGTGTGTCTGTCTCCAAATTTCCCTTTCTTATAAGGACACCAGTCATGTTAGCTTAGGGCCCACTCTAAAGACCTCATTTTAATTTGACTGCCTCTACAAAGACCCTATCTCTAAGTAAGGTCACATTCTCACAGATCAGGCATTAGGATCTCAACATATGAGTTGGGGAGGGGGCACACAGCCAATAACAAATTTTAACATAAATGACATATTTTAAAAATGAAATAAAAAAACTGTATTTTCCAAAACAGAAGTAGTGAGAAGAGTGGCACCATTTGACTTGTGTGTGTGTATGCAAATCTCCTTAATATAATAGAAGACAGCTGGATCTTCAAAAGTGCTTCAGCATTCAATCTTTTGTGATATCACACATCATATAGATTCTAGAAAACTACATTGAATGCTTATGAGAATATTCTTATAATAAATGTTTTTATCCTGTGGATCTCTTAAAAGGGTCTTGAAGAATTCCAGAAGTTCTTATACCACATTTCACTTTGAGAATCATTGATCTAATGCATATGTAATTGGAGTCTTAGAAGGAGAGGAAAGAATGGAGCAGAAGAATTATCTTAAGAGATAGCAGCCATATTCCTCCCCACTCCCCCAAACTGAGGAAAGACGTTAACCCTGAAATCCAAAAACTTCAGGAATTCCAGAAAGGGCAAACATAAAGAAGAACCTAGTGAAGGGGCGCCTGGGTGGCTCAGTCGGTTAAGCATCTGATTTCAACTCAGGTCATGATCTCGCAGTCTGTGAGTTCAAGCCCCGCGGCGGGCTCTGTGCTGACAGCTCAGAGCCTGGAGCATGCTTCAGATTCTGTGTCTCCCTCTCTCTCGGCCTCTCTCCCACTCATGCTCTCTCTCTCTGTATCAAAAATAAATAAAAACATTTAAAAAAAAGAACCTAGTGAAACCTAGTGAAACTGCTGAAAACAAAGGATGGAAGGCAAAAATAACAACAAAGGACAGTACAGTAGGGAAACAATAAAAAATAATTACAGATGACTTTTCATCAGAAATGATGGCAGCCAGAAGACAATTAAATGAAATCTTCACAGTGGTGTAAGAAAAACAAAGAAACCCTACTTGTCAACTAAGAATTCTATGTTCAACAAAACTTATTTAAAAGTTAAAAGCAATACATATTGAGATATTTCAGAAAATCAAAACCTGAGAGAATTCATTAAAGGCAGTATGCAGATGTCAATGAATTTCTTTTGGATGAAAGAAAATTAAAGTTTTTAAAAAATCTATAAATTGTTTAAGGCAAAAACATAATAAAGTATTGTTGGGTTTATAACATATGAAGAAGTAAAATAAATTGCAATAATAGCATAAAGGGGAGTAAATGAAATTATAACTTTGTTTTTTGTAAAGTAGTATAATATTAATTTAAGATGTTGTGATAAATTAAAAACACATATTGTTTTTTTTAAATTTTTTTAACGTTTATTTATTTTTGAGACAAAGAGAGACAGAGCATGAATGGGGGAAGGTCAGAGAGAGAGAGGGAGACACAGAATCTGAAACAGGCTCCAGGCTCTGAGCAGTCAGCACAGAGCCCAACGTGGGGCTCGAACTCATGGACTATGAGATCATGACCTGAGCCGAAGTCGGACGCTTAACCGACTGAGCCACCCAGGCGCCCCTAAAAACACATATTGTAATGCAACTGTTAAGAAATATGCAAGAGGTATACTTAAAAAGCCAACAAATGAGATAAAATTGAACCTTAAAAATTCCTTGGTTCATCCAAAGAAGGTATAAAAGGTGAAGCAAAGGGAACAAAGAAGATAAGGGACAAAGACATAACAAAGATAGTAAACATGAAGCAAACTGTTCCAATAATTAAAGTTAGTGGACTAAACACACTCTCTAAAAGGCATAGATTACTGGGGTGTCTGACTGGCTCAGTTGGTAGAGCATGCAAGTCTTAATCTCAGGGTTGTGGGTTCAAGCCCCACAAAGGATGTAGAGATTATTTAAAAATAAAATCTTTTTAAAAGGCAGAGATTATCATTCTGCAAGAAAAATTAGATGCAATTATATGCTCTTTATAAAAGATACCCTCTAGTTATAAAGACACAGAGAAATAGAAAGGAAAAGGATGCAAAGAAATTATTTTGTGAAAAACAATCATCACTAGAAAGATGGAGTGGCTACTGAGATCAGAAAAAGTAGACCTAAAGATAAGGAGTATTACCAGATATTGAGAAGGACATTTAATAATGATAAAAGAGTGTGTTCTTCCTGAAGACATAATCCTAAATGTTTATACAGCTAAAAATATAGCTTCAAAATACATTAAATCAAAAATTAAAATTTAATAAGTACATTAAATAAATATTTTACACAAGTAAAAGAAGAAATAGACACATCTGCAAACATTTCAAGGAGATTTGAAAAATTCTGTCAGCAACTGATAGAACACATAGGCCAAATAAAAAAGAATTCGGAGAATTAAATAATACCATTAATGAACTTGACCTAATTGACATGTACAGAGCACCATACCCAACAATGGCAGGATACACATTCTTTTCAAATTAATATGAAACATACATCAAGATAGACTAATGCTGTCCTGTTAAACAAGTTTAATAATGTCAGCATAATTGAAATCATACAGCGGATTTTCTCAAAGCACAATGGAATTAAAATAGATATCAAAGGCAAAAAAATAACTAAAATATCCCCAAATATTTGGAAATTAAATAACACTTACAAATAACCATGTATCAAAGAAGAAATCATAAGGGAAATAAAATATTTTTTAGTTAAAACAATTTGGCGGGGTGGGAAAATAGGTGATGGGAATTGAGGAGGGCATTTTTGGGGATGAGCACTGGGTGTTGTATGTAAGTGAAGAATCATGGGTATGTCCTCCCCAAGCCAAGAGTACACTGTATACACTGTATCTTAGATAACCTGACAAAAAATTGTATATAAATTTTTTAATGTTTATTTTTGAAAGAGAGAACACAAGTTGGGGAGAGGCAGAGAGAGAGGGAGACAGAGAATCCAAAGCAGGCTCTGTGCTATCTGCACAAACCCAACATGGGGCTTGAACACACAAACCTGTGAGATCATGACTTGAGCTGAAGTCAGACGCTCAGCCGACTGAGCCACCCAGGCACCCCAGGAAATAAGATATTTTAAGATAAATTATGAAAATATATTTCAAAATTCATGAGATGCTGCTAAAACAGTACTTGGAGGACACTCATATATTAGAAAAGAAAAAAAGGTTAGAAAACATAATTTAAGCTACTAAAAATGACAAGAAATGAACCCAAAGAAAGTAAAAAACAAGAGCAGAAATCAATGGAATACAAAACATATGAATAATGAAAATCAACAAAGCCAAAGCAGAATATTTCAAAAGTTGAATAAAACTGGTAACCCCCTGTAAAACTGGCCAAGAAAGAGAGAAAACACAAATTACCAATATAAAGAGTGAAAGAGGAGAGACACCTATACTTTCGGCATAAGGGAGTATTATTAACAAATTTAACAACAAATTGCCAACAAATTTGACAACTTAGATAAAATTAACAATTCCTTGAAAAATCGATCTTACCAAATCGGACAGAGAAAAAAAAAATCTGAATAGCCCTATAAAACAGAACAAAACAAACAGAAACCCTCTAAAATTATAATTTAAAACCTTCTTAGAAATAAAATTTCAGACTCAAGTGGTGAATTCCACTAATCATATAAGGACTAAATTATACTAGTTTTTCAGAAAGTATTTTACAAAACAAAGGGGGGAGGGAACACTTCCTAGGTCATTTTCAGAGGCTTAATAATCCTAATGCCAAAATCTGACAAGAACATTGCAAAGAAAGAAAATTACAGAACAATGACGCAAGAACACAGAAGTGAAAGTCTTCAAATATTAGCAAATCCAATCCAGCAATACTTTAGAAAGGATAATATATCATGACCAAGTGGCGTTTATTCAAGGAATGCGAGTTTAACATTTCAAAATCAGTCAATGTAATTAGCTTAATTAACAGAGTAAATGAGAAAAAAATGTCCTCGATAAGGAAAAAATCATTTGAGAAAATAAGACATTTTTTATGGGTAGACATGGACAGGCTCACTTTAAAATTTTAACAGAAAAGCAAAGGATCAAAAAAGGTTGGGATTATTTGGAAGAAGAATGAAGTTGAAAAAGTTATGTGAAAAAGTTGGTGTAATGAGGGTTTGCTAGTAGTAAGGCAAATTAGATTGGTAATCTAAGACTGAAAGTTTCCCCTGACAAACTTGGTTTCTAATGTTGTGTGTAAGAATTAAAATTTCACACATTGCCTGAACATCTTTGAGCCACACAGGGCCCCCCAGGCCAAAACGTGGATTCCTCTGCTCTTGCCAACATGCTCCTTGCCCTACAGGAAAGGCTCCTAATCCAGGTAAATCCAGGTAAAGGGGAGTAAATGAAATTATAACTTTGTTTTCTGTAAAGTAGTATAATATGAATTTAAGGTGTTGTGATAAACTTTGTTTATCACAATGTAGTTTCACTATCATTGTCCTATCCTCACCTCACCCTGCCAGTCCATGAATTATTCACAGGAGCTAATCACATTCTCTGGTAGAAACCAGGTAACAGCTCACTCTCTTGCTGCCTCCCATTACTCCTAATGGTTTGCTCTGTTCCTGAGTGCAACCTACGCGTGGTGTTTATGTGCTTTCTTTCCCTCAGCTGTGAATATATGTGAGTAATAAACTTCTTTCAGGCATCAGGCCAGTGTCAGGTGTCATGCATTTAGCTGTCTTATATTATGCAGGGTGGGGGATTTCACTCTCACCAATGGGAGAAATAGGAGGTTAACTTAACAGCGTTTGCTACAAAAATAATCAATTAGAGAAGACATAAAATTATCTTCAGAAAAACACTTCTGCCTTCTATTTTTCAGGAAAAAGATACCTTCTCTAGTTTTTGCAAAACAATTCAATTACAAAACAAGTAAGTTCTCTATATGGTACAGTTTAGGACTATTGTGTTGCCTAATTTACAAGCTTTGCTTTTTTAAAGATATTTGTATACAGTGTAGAATGTTGACATATTATAGTTTATTATCCACACCCTCAAGTTCAGGAAATTTATTCTGTAAAGGGCTAGATAGTATTTTAGGTTTCACAGGCTTGTTATTATCTGAACTGTGTTCCCTCCAAATACATGTTGAAGCCTGCTATGGTCTGAATGTTTGTGTCCTACAAAACTCATGTTGAAATCCTGACCTCTGGGCATGTCCGTGGCTCGGGTTGGTTAAGCATCTGACTTTGGCTCAGGTCCTGACCTCAAGGTTCATGAGTTTGAGCTTTGCATCAGGCTCCATGCTGACAGGCAGAGTGTGCTTGGGATTCTCTTTCTCCCTCTCTCTCTGATCCTCCCCCACTTGCACGTGCTCTCTCTCAAAATAATAAGTAAATAAACTTAAAAAAAAAAAAAAAAGAAATCCTGACCTCAAAAGTAATGGCACTAGGAAGTGGGGAACTTTGGGAGGTGATTGGGTCATGAAAGTAAAGTCTCATCAATAGGATTAGTACCCTTATAAAAGAGACCCCAGAGAGATCCCTCATCTTTCCCACCATGTGAGGTCGCAACAAAAAGATGGCCATCTATGAACTTGGAAATGGACTCTCACCAAACACTGACTCTGCCAATAGCTTGACCTGAGACTTTCCACTCTCCAGAACTGTGAGAAATTTCTGTTGTTTTAAGCCACCCAGTCTACAGTATATCTGTTACAGCAATCTGAACAAATTAAAACAAATCCCTGAACCCCAACGTGACTATATTTAAAGACAGGGCTTTTCAAGATGTGATTATAGTTAAATGAGGTCATAAGGTGGGGCCCTAATCCAAAAGGACCAGTGTTCTTTTTTTTTTTTTTTTAATTTTTTTTTTAACGTTTATTTATTTTTGAGACAGAGACAGAGCATGAACGGGGGCGGGGGGCAGAGAGAGGGGGAGACACAGAATCGGAAGCAGGCTCCAGGCTCTGAGCCATCAGCCCAGAGCCCGATGCGGGGCTCGAACTCACTGACCGCGAGATCGTGACCTGAGCTGAAGTCGGACGCTTAACTGACTGAGCCACCCAGGTGCCCCCAAAAGGACCAGTGTTCTTATAAGAAGAGGAAGAGACACCAAGGATAAGTGCACAGAGGAAAGGCCATGTAAGGACACAGCAAGAAGATGGCCATCTCCAAGACAAGGAGAGGAGACTCAGAAGAAACCAAACCCACTGGCACCTTGATCTTGGACATTAGCCTCCCAAACTGTGAGACATTAAATTTCGGTTGTTTGAGCCATTTTGTGATGTTTTCTTATAGCAGCCCTAAAAGCTGTACAAGCTATACAGGCTGTGTCACAACTACTCAACTTTGCCTTCATACAACGAAAGCAGACATGGACCACGTATAAACAAATAGACGTGACTGTGTTCCAATAAAATTTTATTTATAAAAACAGGTGCAGGCTGGATTTGGCCCAGGGGCCACAGTTTGCTGTCCCCTGATCTGTGGTATTTAAAGCTCCATATATAGGGGCGCCTGGGTGGCTCAGTCGGTTGAGCGGCCGACTTTGGCTCAGGTCATGATCTCGCGGTCCATGAGTTCGAGCCCCGCGTCGGGCTCTGTGCTGACAGCTCAGAGCCTGGAGCCTGTTTCAGATTCTGTGTCTCCCTCTCTCTGACCCTCCCCCGTTCATGCTCTGTCTCTCTCTGTTTCAAAAATAAATAAACGTTAAATAAAAAATAAATAAAGCTCCATATATATAACAGGGGACATCAGATTTGAAATGTGAGGCCTCCTCCAATAAATATAGCATCATTTATAGATTTAACAGACATTACTTCTACACCTTTTCTAGAAATTCAGCATGATGTATAAAAAGATTTAACTTTCATGTGTGACTTTGTGGTTTTAAATATATATTTTTTAATGTTAATTCATTAAAAATTTTTTTGTTATGTTTATTCATTTTTGAAAGACAGAGAGAGACAGAGTACAAGCGGGGCGGTAGAGAGGTGGGGTTTGCACAGAATCTGAGGCAGGTTCCAGGCTCTGAGCTGTCAGCACAGAGCCCGACGCGGGGCTCGAACTCACAAACCACGAGATCATGACCTGAGCCAAAGTCGGACACTCAACGACTGAGCCACCCAGGCGCCCCTAACGTTTATTCATTTTTGAGAGACAGAGACAGAGCATGAGTGGGGGAGGGGCAGAGAGAGGGAGACACAGAATCTGAAGCAGGCTCCAGGCTCCAAGATGTCAGCACAGAGCCCAATGTGGGGCTCAAACCCACAAACGGTGAGATCATGACCTGAGCCAAAGTCAGGCGCTCAACTGACTGAGTCACCCAGGTGTCCCGTAACTCTGTGGTTTTAAAGATATTATTTATAAGGTCCTGTCTCAGTATTTTTCCTTTAGCTTTCAGTAAGAGGTCATATTACATTAAAACATTTCACACATTTTTTGCTTTTTTAGTTTTTCTTAATGTTTATTTATTTTGAGAGAGAGAGAGAGAGGGAAAGTGGGAGGAGCACAGAGAGAGACCAGAGACATAATCCCAAGCAGACTCCATGCTGTCAGTGCAGAGCCTGACACAGAGCTCAATCCCACGAACCATGAGATCGTGACCCGAGCCCAAATCAAGAGTCAGAAGCTGAAGTGACTCCACCACCAGATGCCCCTACTTTTTTAGTTTTATAATGAGCATATTAGTATTGAATACATGAAGTAAAATATTTTCCATAATTGTATTTGTACAATTGTATTGTTCCATAATTGTATTTCTCTCTTTTATTAATATATTCATGTTGATTCATAGGGGCACATGCACCCCAATGTTTATAGCAGCACTATCAACAATACACAAATTATGGAAAGAGCCCAAATGTCCATCAACTGATTAAAGGATAAAGAAGATATAGTGTATATATACAATGGAATATCACTTGGCAATCAAAAAGAATGAAATCTTGCCATTTCCAACAATGTGGATGGAACTAGAGTGTAATTATGCTAAGCTAAATAAGTCAGTCAGAGAAAGACAAATATCATGATTTCACTCATATGTGGAATTTAATAAACAAAACAGATGAACATAGGGGAAGGGAAGGAAAAATAAGATAAAATGAGAGAGGGAGGCAAACCATAAGAGACTCTTAAATACAGAGAACAAATTGAGAGTTGCTGGAGGGGATGTGTGTGGGGAGGATGGGCTAAATAGGTGATGGGTATTAAAGAGGGCACTTGTTGGAGTGAGCACTGGGTGTCATATGTAAGTGATGAATCACTGGGTTCTACTCCCGAAACCAATACTACACTGTATGTTAACTAACTTGAATTTACATAAATAAATTAAAAATAAAAATAAAAATATATAAAAATATATAAAAAAATATATAAAATATATATATATATATATATATATATATATATATATATATTCAAGCTGAGGAACACCTGTGTTTATGCTGAAATATTTCCCACATTAAAAACATTTGCTGAATTTCTCTCCAGTCAGAATTTCTTTGTGATTGGCACATAATAAAGGTTCCTTTCTCTTATGAATCCTTTGATGTTGAGCAAGATATGCATTTACAGTGAAGGCCTTTCCACATTCCTTACATTGATAGGGGTTTTCCCCAGTATGCATCCTCTGGTGTTGAGTCAGATATGCACTCTGACCAAAGGTTTTCCCACACTCATTACACTTGTAGGGTTTCTCTCCAGTATGAATTCTCTGGTGTTGAGTAAGATGTGTGTTCCATCAGAAAGCTTTCCTGCATTCATTACATTCAAAGGGTTTTTCTCCAGTATAGATCCTCTTATTTGAATAAGGGATGACCGATGACTATAGGCTTTGCCACATTCAGTACATTCATAGGGTTTTTCTCCAGTATGTGTTCTCAGATGTAAAGTAAGCTGAATGCTCTGGGTAAAGGCTTTTCCACATTCTTTACATTCAAAGGGGTTTTCTCCAGTATGAATCCTCTTGTGTTGCATTAGAGATGAGCTATGACTATAGGTTTTACCACGTTCAGTACATTCATAAGGTTTCTCTCCAGAATGAGTTCTTAGATGCAGAGTAAGTTGAATGCTCTGAATAAAGGCTTTGCCACACTGATTACACTCATAGGGTTTCTCCCCAGTATGAGTTTTCTGATGCAGAGTTAGATGTGAACTTTGGCTAAAGGCCTTCCCACACTGATTGCATTCATAAGGTTTCTCTCCTGTATGAATCCTCTGATGTTGTGTGAGGTGTGTACTTTGGCTGAAATCCTTTCCACATTCACTACACTCATAGCGTTTTTCTCCAGTATGAGTTCTCTGATGTAGAATAAGAGATGAGTCCCAGCTGAACAACTTCCCACATACACTACACTCATATGGTCGCTCTCCTGTGTGACATCTTTCATGTTGTATAAGGTGTGTTCCCCTGCTAAAAGATTTATCACAACTTCTGCATTTGAAGGGCTTTTCTCTAGCATCAAATTTCTGATATCTAATAAAATATGACTACCCTGGTGTTGAGCGAGATCCAAACCACAGCTAATGTATTTCCCACATTGATCACGTTTGTATGGCTTTTCACTTGTGTAGATTCTCTGATGATTACTTAGATGTAGGTTATGTGAAAAGATACTGTTGTAACTGTCATCTTTACACATTGCTTTCCCTGAAGGAATTGTACTTTGAGTAACAAAGTTTGATCGCTGTCTAAATTCAAATCCATTATCTTCACGAATGGTCTCCTGAGTCAGGATTTTCTTATGGGTAAATGCCATCTGCCCTGGATGGCTTTCTAAGCAGCCAAGCAATTCTGGGACTTCTCTGGTGGAGTAACAGATTCTATTTCTTTTACTTTTATTGATTATCATGCCGTGGGAAAATTCTTCAGAAATTACTTGCTTCAGATTTGACTCTGCAGTTCTATATCTGGTCTTTTGGCCTGAAAGAAATTTTTAAAAATGGAGGATACTTGACTATTTAGAGAGACAAAAAGTGTGACCTAGTCAAAGCTACATATAATATGTTACTATTACTTTCATACTTTGATTTTCCAGAGGTATGGTGCTTTGACTGATTTCAAATGTTATGTGAACCAAGAGCCACTGTACACAGGAGCAAGGAAGAAGTGAATAGGGACACACACATGGTTACAGGGGTGCTGGTAAGTGAAATGAATGAGGACTGCTGTTCTGGAATGACTAAAGGGGGCAAACTGGGACTGAGAATGGACAAGGGGGCAGCAATTAGGGGAATCATGGGAATAAGGACCAGCAGAAGAAAAGCAGATAAAGGTATAACCTGAAGTCACTGTGTGCCTGGGTCATTATGAAATGTCACCACTAATCTCTCAGCCTCTTCTCCTTATTTGTCCATCTGGTAAGCTGCCACAGTTAACTTCCCTGAAACACCAATTCACCAGGTCTGTAAGGATGGTCCTCTTGCACCCATTCTCCTGCTGCTTTCAGAGGCAACCCATGATCACTGCTGAATTGACTAGGGAGGTCACAAAGTAAGCAAGTTATGGGCAAAAAGGACTCACGCAGAATCCAACACAGGTGAGGAGGTGTGAGAAGAAACAGAGGAGCCAGGCGAAGTGGGGAGTGATTATGGAAAGTCTTGCTGGAATTAATGCAGCAGGAAGCAGAAAACCACGGTGTGGATTCTGGCAGGTGGTGGACATTCCTAGTAGACTTACCTAACATTCAAGGTAGATTAAGAGGGAAATGATGGTGACCAAACAGATGACAGGAAAGGGAGGGAGGTGAAAGCAGCATCACTGACCACAGATGGGCTTCTCTTGAGAGGGCAGAATGCCTGGCAGCACGGGGGGCGGGGTGGGGGGGCACATCCAAGAAGAGGGAAGAAGAAAGTCAGTGCAGGGTAGGAGGGGCCTAGACAGAAAGTAAACCCCTGAAGGGGCAGGGCTCATACAGGAGAGGAGCGGGAGGGGCAGGAGGCAGCTTCTGTGTAGGGACTGTTTTGGAGGCAGCTCTGATTTCCCCTGGGGATTTCTCTGTTGTGATTCTAGAAATTTCCAGCTTCCTTGACAGCCTTCTGTGTGAGCCCCCAGGCCTCCTTCCCATCTCTTCACCTGGAGAGGGGTCCCTAGGAATGTCCCTCCACAGCATCCATGGCGATTCGCCTTGCTCCAACTGGGAGATCACATCAGGTTTGAAATCCTGGTACCCTGCCCGAGAAAGATAAGATGTACAGGTGTTGGGGCCAGTGACAAGTGTGTGCCCAGGGGCTGCCCCCTTTTCCCTGTCTTCAGGAACTTTGCAGCATGAAAGATGGGTGACGCCAGGGTGGGGGTGGGGGCAGCCTCAGCCTCTTGCTTCCTACAATGCAGAGGATACACAGCAGAAATGCCCTGGGTCTGTGTCCTCTGAACATCAAAATATAGCTCCATGGTTCAGAGGCCTCAGGTCTGGATAGAGAAGAGAGAACACACTCCTCATCCACGAACTCATATTGGCAGAGTTGGTGCACACAGGCCTTCAAGGATTGTTAGTAGACTGTGCCTCTGAGAGTCCAAAACCCCTTTCTAGTCTCTGTTGCATCTTTTAAAATCATACATATTGTCATTATAATCTATTATATCTGTGTTTATTTAATATAAAAAAATCACTTATTTAAATTACTTGATATCTCCCCTCTTCCCATCAGCTAGGCAGACAACCTGAGCAGATGGCAACTGTGTCCCCTGTCCTTTCCAGGGTGCTGCCTGGTGCTGCCCCCCAGGCCAGTGCAGATGGTGGGCCCAGGGCCACTCTTAACCAGGGAAGCCAAGCTCCTATAGTTCTCCAGCATGACCTCTTGGTACAGTGACCTCGGAGTGGTGCCCAGATGCTCCCACTCCTCCTGGGTGAATTCTACAGCCACGTCCTGGAATGTCACTGGGTCATGAGGTGTTACACATGGAAGTGTTAGGCAGTGGGAATGTGAACACCAGACATTTAGTGAGTCTGGTTCAAGCAACAGCAAGACACCAACACTGAGTCTATGACGATATTCTCCTAGAAGTTCTAGTTTGTGCAGTAAGAAATTCCAGGAGAGTAATGACAGCTAGACAGTTGCGAGAATTGCTGGACTATGAGGTCAAGGGCAAAAACAGCAAATTGTAGACGAATCCATGGAATATGCATTTATTCAGTGTTACAGACTGAATTGTGTCCCTTCCTCCCAAGTCATATGTTGAAGTCCCAACCCACAATGTGACTATTTGTAGATGGGGCCTTTAAGGGGACAATTCAGGTTAAATGAGGTCATAAGGCTGGGGCCCTAAACCAATGGGTCCTTGTAAGAAGAGGAAGAGACACTGGGAGTATATGCACACAGAAGAAAAGCCATGTGGGGGCACAAGAAGAAGGGGGCCATCTACAAGCCAGGAAGAGAGCTTTCACCATAACCCAGCCCTGATGGCATCTTGATCTTGGACCTCCAGCCTTCAGAACGGCAAGAAAATGAATTTCTGTTGTTTAAGCTGCACAGTTGGTGGTACTTTGTTATGGCAGCTCTGGCAGATTAACAGAGTTGAAACATGTGCATTGAGCAGTCTACTGTTTAGGGACATATGCGGTAGGACCATAAAGAAGATCAAGAAAAAGATTCTTAGAAATTCCAGGGTAGAAATTATATTTGAAGGAGGAGGGAGAGGGATGTTGTTTTTAAGATGAAGCGATAGATAAAGAGGAAGTATGTCTATTAAATAATTTGGAACAGGACAAGTTACCGAAGAAAGGCTGGTCAGGGCACAGCACACGAGAGGGGACTTTGTGCTGTGATGTGCAGAACGATGCCAAAGGACAGCTTGTTTGTGGCTCTGCACCTCAACTGTGTGGATCTTCCTTCTTACTCTTCCATCTGCATGCAGCACCCTCTCCTGGCCCCTCCTGCTCAGACCCCTGGGCCCTCCCCATCTCTCTCCTCCTTGAATAACTGGGGTTCACAGTCCTCTGTCCTGCACCCACCCAGATCCCTTTCTTCCCCTCCCTGGGGTCTCCCTGTGCTCATCCACTCCTGGGACCTCAGGACCACTTCCTCCCCCCAACTCCCAGTGTGGGCTTTCAGGTCTGAATACTTGAGTTGTCAGAACAGAGTGAGAGGGAAAGAGGAGATCAAGGGCAAAGCTGGGCTAAACAGCATCATTTCCACCACTGGAGGACATGCCCTATCCCAGAGAGGTAGAGACCCCATAGGCAGAAATTCCCCAGGTAATAGTGTGCTCATCACCACAGCTGGAGACCCCATGAGTGGTGGGGGGGTCTCTTCTCCATGAGACAAAGACTCTACAAGTGGTGGTGCCCACCTTGCCATGAATGGAGCCTCCTCACCAAAGCAGATCCACTGATGTTGCCCGTGGCCCAAGGCAGCAGAAGCCAGGGGGCCAGACCAGGTGTGATGGCTGAGCCACATCATCGCAGGGCATCCTCACCAAAGTCATGAGAGGACAAAGCCTGAGAGATCTGACCAGGGTAGCAGCTACCTCAGCGCCCCAGTCACTGTAGTAGACACCCACATAATCCCAAAATGCACGAGGGCAAAGGAACAAAGACAGCTTGTTCACCAGCTGAGAACATGTCCCCCCAGGATAGTCAGACAATGGCTGAGTAAACACCACATTCTCCTTCATCTGGTTTAGTTCATCCAACAAGTACAAGCTGAAATGTAATCCCAGTAATGAGAATGAACTCAACTAAATACTTACAACTTTAAAATTTTGCAGATAATCAACTTAAGACTTTTTTTAAGTTTATTTATTTGAGAGAGGGTGTGAGCGTGGGAGAGTCAGGGAGGGAGGGAGGGAGGGAGGGAGAGGGAGAGAGAGAGAGAGAGAGAGAGAGAGAGAGAGAGAGAGAATCCCAAGTAGACTCCATGATGTTAGCACAGAACCCAACATGGGGTTTGATATCACAAACTGTCAGATCATGACCGGGGTCAAAATCAAGAGTTGAACGTTTAACCGACCGAGCCACCCAGGTGCCCCTCAACTTGAGAATTTTTAAAAGATATTTTAATTTGTAATAAAATTTTGCAACCTGATTTTTCAAAAGTAACAAGTTACCAGTGCCTATTAAAGTTCTAAATCATTTTAGTTAATAGGAATGAGTCAAGAAAGGATGAGTATACAACATAAACGTTATAAAAAACCACCTGTTCTTCAAATGAAATCCTTACCCATGTGGGCAGGAGGCTTTGAAAGTTAATAAATACATTTAAAGTTTTAAATGGAGACACAGACACTTGGTTTGGCTGTAAATTGATTCTTTGTTTCTGGTTGAATATGTAAGACAAATATGATGAGAAAATGCAGATCTGTTCGGGAATTAATTTACCCAGATCTTATTGAGTAAGAGCTTCTCTCATCTAGCTTTCATGTTCATGATAATTCCTTTCAGAAGTTCAGTATCTGAAATAGAAAGGCACTTTTAAAGGTAGAGGTTACTCCCTTAACCATATACTTGAAGAATAAATTCTTCAGGAAAGATCACAGAGGGAGACTGACATTGTATATTTGTGTGTTGATTTTTCCTTAAGAAAAAATGGAATGAAAGAACAGAAACTTTCAGTAATTGGGTAATATAATGAAAAATATTTTGTTGAACATATATTTTTCCAAATATTTGACTATAGGCTCATCTGGAGAATATTAATAATGGCTACCAAGAATCCTTCCCCACCCACCTCCCCTCCAGCAACTCTGTTTGTTCTCTGTAATTAAGAGTCTCTTATGGTTTGCTTCCCTCTTTTTATCTTATTTTTTCCTTCCCTTCCCCTCTGTCCATTTGTTTTGTTTCGTAAATTCCACATACTAGTGAAAAAATGATATTTATCTTTCTCTCCTGACTTATTTCACTTAGCATAATATACTAGTTCCATTCACATTGTTGCAAATGGCAAGGTTTTGTTCTTTTTGATCGCTGAGTAATATTCCATTGTATATATGTACCACATCTTTATCCATTTGTCAGTTGATGGACATTTGGACTCTTTCCATACTTCGGTTATTGTTGATAGCACTTCTATAAACATTGGGGTGCATGTGCCCCTTTGAAACAGCACTCCTACATCCTTTGGATAAATACCTAATAGTGCAATTGCTGGGTCGTACGGTAGTTCTATTTTTAATTTTTTGAGGAAGCCCCATACTGTTTTCCAGAGTGGCTGCACCAGTTTGCATTCCCACCAGCAGTGCAAAAATATTCCCCTTTTCCCACATCCTTGCCGAAGTAGGTTTTAAATAAACATTATGACCCCAATAAATATACATGCAAAGGTCAGAGAAGTCAATTCATGAAAGAATAGACACCTCCTTGACTCCCACTTGCACAGAAAGCGAAGTCCTCAGCGTCACCTGTGCCTTGGCTCCAGGAAGAGCTGCAGAGAGAGAGAGAGAGAGAGAGGACACATGAGTGCCTGCTCCTGTGGGGCTCAAATCTGTCCAGAGAGGATCGCTCACCTCTCCCCCAGCACCCCAACAGGGGCACAAAGGACACGACCACTTGTGCACCTGTGGCTCTGTATTGTGAAGAAACAACAGGGCTTTTTCCTTGGGTTTCTTACCTTTTCTGATCTCTACGAGGCATTTATAGTGTAGACCACTTCTCTCTTAGGACCTTCTCCTCCCATAAAGAAAATTCAAGGCCCAAACGGTTTTCAATGATGAATGAATGCTATCAAACCCTTAAGGGCAAAATACATACACTCTGTCAGAAAATCGAAAAGAAGGGAATGCTTCCTAACTCACTTTATGAGGCCAACATAACCTTGATACCCAAACCTGATAAATCATTACAAGACAATTAAACACCAATATCAGGAACATAGATACAAAAATTCTCACCACATATTAGCAAATCACTAGTAGGTGTATATATATGCATAAGAGTGTATGTGTGGGTGTATATGTATGCACATCTCTCAGTGGAGTTTACCCCAGAAACAAAATGTTGGTTTAACATTAGAACACTTATGTCATTAATCACATTAAGATTGTATTAAGAGAATGAAGGAGAAAAATTGTACTATCAGATGCAGAAAATCATTAGATAAAATTCAACACTAGTTCATGATGAAAATGCTCAGCAACCAGGAATGAAGTTACCCAGTTGATAAAGGGCATCTACAAAAAGTACCTATAACTCATATCATAATAAATAATGTTTAAATAAATAATCAATGTTTTTACCCTGATAGGGTAACTAGGAACTAGGCAAGGACGTCTCTTCTCACCATTTCTATTTTACATTGTACTTGAGGTCCTAGTCAGTGAAATAAAACAGGAAAGAAAAAAATAAAATGCATAAATACTAGATGGGGAGAAGTAAAACTGTATTTGCAGACAATGTGATTTTCTCCACAGAAAAGCCTAAGGAATCCACAATACAACTTTAAAACTGAATAAATAAACTAAGCAAGGTCATAGGATGTGACAGTCTTCTTATTTCTTATTTACCTTAATACTCCAATCCCATGTTATACTTAAAATTTTTTATACTATACTTTCCCTGTTTATACTACTGTGCAGTTTCTGTCTCCTGGTTGGATACTTCCTGATACAACTGTCAGAAGAAAAAATTACCTTGACCTCTACTAAATACAAAAAAATTAATTTTAATTATATTGTAGCTATAAACAGAAGAGCTAAAACTATAAAATTTCTAGAAGAAAATATAGGAGGAGATCATTGTGACCTTGTGGTAGGCAAAGAATTCTTAATTAGGACACAAAAATCACTAGCTATAAAAGTTGATAAAATGGACTTCACCAAAATTTAAAAAGTGTCTGCTCTATAAAAGACATCCTTAAGAAAATAAAAAGGGGGGCATGTAGGAAAGGGTTAACTCTATGGGCCTGGTTTGCTCACACCCTGCATATTCCCATGGAAGGCATGTTTTCAGAACTGGCCCTTGGATAGCTCCTGGGAACTGAGCTCCTAAAATGGTCTGTTGGGTAAGAAAAGTGTTTTTGCAAGCCTGAGGCCTTCAGGCACCCTGGCCTTGCCAGATTGTCTAGATAGCTTACACTCACAGTGTGATTCATGGTGGACACCTACTTCCCATCTGGGAGGCCGGAGCTTTAGTGACAGGTCAGTCATGCAGTATGTCTACGTGGCTGACCTCCAATACAGACACTGGACACCTAGACTTGGCTAAGTTTCCATGGTTGGTGACACTTCACGCATGTTGTCACGCTTCACTGCTGAGGGAATTAGGGACATCCCTTGCCACTCCACTGGTGGGGGATGCATGGAAGGTTGTGCATAGTTTCCTTCAGACTTTGCCCCATGCACCTTTTCCTTGTGCTGATTTTACTCTGTATTCTCTTGGTGTAATAGGCACCAAGCATGAGACAATAACTTCTGCGTCCTATTAGAGCCCTTCTAGTGAAACGTCAAGCCTGAGGGTGGCCCTGGGGATCCTAAGGCAGTAAGCCACAGACTGCAAAGAAATATTCACTATATATGTGGTAATGCAGACAATACACATAAATATACAAATATAACACATACAGAACACATACATGATAACACATACCTATACACATATAACACATACATGGTAAAGATCTTACATCTAGAGTAAAGAAAGAGTTCTTATATATCAAAACAAGAGATCAACCAACCTAATAAAAAAAATGAGCAAGGGATTTAGACCTTCATAAGATGAGATATAAAAGTGGTGATATGAGCATATGAAAATATGCTCACCATCATTAGCCAACAGGAAAATCCAAATGAAAAACATAGTGAGGAAGCACCACATGCCATTAGAAGAGCCAAGATTAAAAGGACTGACAATACCAAGTGCTGGCAAAGATCTGGAGCAAATGTAACTCTTGCACGTCGTTAGTGGAAATGTAAAATAGATTGGCCACTTTGGAAGTTTCAGAGTTTTTTTTGTTTGTTTTTTTTTTTTTTACATAGATAAACATATACCTATCCTATGAGGCAGCAGCTACTCCACTATTAGGTGTTTACCCAAGAGAAATAAGAATATATGCCCACAGAAAAGCTTGTATGCAAATGACTATAGTAGCTTGACTCATAAGAGCTAAAAGCTAGTGCTCATTGACAGGTAAATGAATTGTGGCATGTTCATACAAGGAATAACACACAGCAATAAAAATGAATGAACTGCTAATACACACACATGATATGGATGAATCTGAGAAACACTTAGTTGAATGAAATAATTAAAAAAAAAGCCAGATGAAAAGTGGTACATAAAATATGGTTCAATGAAGTCCTCCCTTCCTTCCTTCTCTCTTTTCCTTCCTTCCCTCCTTCCTTCCTTCCTTCCTTCCTTCCTTCCTTCCTTCCTTCCTCCCTCCCTTCTTTTCCTTCCTTCCTTCCTTCCTTCCTTCCTTCCTTCCTCCCTCCCTCTCTCCCTTCTTTTCCTTCCTTCCTTCCTTCCTTCCTTCCTCCCTCCCTCCCTCCCTCCCTCTCTCCCTTCTTTTCCTTCCTTCCTTCCTTCCTTCCTTCCTTCCTTCCTTCGTTCCTTCCCTCCCTCCCTCCCTCCCTTCCTGGCCTACCTTCCTTCCTTCCTTCTCTCTTTTTCTTTCTTTCTTCCCTTCCTTCCTTTTAATTGAAGTATAGTTGACGCACAATCCATGAAGTTCTAAAGCAAATTCTATGATGACAGAAGTCAGTCTGGGGGTTGCCTGAGGTGAGGAACACTAGGAATTGAGTACAGAGGCATAATGGAACTTCCTGGGGTGTTAAAATTTTCCCTGCCTTAACTGGGGTGGTAGGTACACAGATTTATATGCCAAATCCCATCACATCCCATTTTATTGCATCTAAATTATATGGCAATAAGTAGATTAAAAAGAAACTAGCTCTTCTCTGTCTCCTGCACCTGCTCTTCTCATTCTGTCCCACCCATCACCGTCACACCGTCTCCTGAAAGAACCTCATCAGAGTCTACAGCCTCACCCTTCCCTGGTACTAGGGCAGCTACCAAATCCTCTCT
Source organism: Panthera onca (assembly GCF_046562875.1). NCBI lineage: Eukaryota > Metazoa > Chordata > Mammalia > Carnivora > Felidae > Panthera > Panthera onca. Next base: position 28,012,059 of record NC_138350.1, on the reverse strand, counting down.
CCACCCCAGTCCCCTCCCTGGTGCTCTGAGTCTGCAGTGGCCTGGATTTCCCCCTCCACACGTCGCCAGCATCTGACTCATTACATTTCACCCACATCATCCACTCACTGGGTGTCCCCATCTCAGGACATGGCACCTCCATTTGTCCAGCTGCTCAGGCTGGAAATGGGAGGTTCCAAGGCTGGGTCTTCAGCCTCACCTCTGTGCTCTGATATCAAGCCCTACAGTCTCATCAACCCAAATCCCTCTTCCCTGTCACCTCCCCCACTGCCAGAGTTCAAGTTTGAGTCTCCTTTTGCCTGAACTACTACAGTTCAGGCCCTCCTGGCCCTCCTACTACTAATGCCGACCACAGCTCTGGCAGACGGTCTAACAGCAATCTCATGAGACCCAAGCCAGAAGCACACAACTAAGCTGCTCGTGAATCCTGATCCACGTGAATCCTGACCCACAAAAGCAGTGTGGGATAATACATGTTTGTTGTTGCTTTAAGTCCCTAAATCTTGTGGTAATTTATTATGCAGGGATAATTAACACACACAGTGAAGAGAGAAAGGGACGAATGAAGTAGAGAGATAAAGAATGTGGGGGAGGGGATACAATTTTAGAGATGAGGTTCAGAAAAGGTTTCCTTTTTTTTTTCTTTTATTTATTTATCTTGAGAGAGAGAGAGACAGAGACAGAGAGAGCACAAGGAGGGGAGGGGCAGAGAGACAGAGAGAGAGAGAGAATCCCAACCAGACTCCACAACATCAGCATGGAGCCCGACATGGGGCTCAAACTCACAAACTGTAAGATCATGACCTGAGCTGAAATCAAGAGTCTAATGCTTAACTGACTGAGCCACACAGGCGCCCCCAGAAAAGGTTTCCTGATGAGAGGGTAACAAAGCATGAGGAGACAAGCCACGTGGGTATTTGGGAGAAAAGCATGCCAGCAGACAGACTATCATGTAGAAGTGTGCCTACTGAGTTCCAGATACAGCAGAAGGGCCGGTGTGGCCGGAGCAGAGTGAAGGAGCCAGTGACAGAAGATGAGGTTGGAACTCAGAACTGGAGACCAGATGGCACAAGACCTCACAGGCCATGGTGAGGCTCATTCTGGAACAGGATCATCTGGCTATTAGAGGAGAACCAGTAGAAGTAGGGAAACTAGGTAGGGGCTAATCCAACGATCCAGGGAGGGGTGGTGCTGAGCAGGGGGGAAGCTGAGAAGGGGCACAGTCTTGATACCTTGTGAAGAAAGAGCCAACAGGGTTTGTGAATGGATCCAAGGCAGGATGTGAGGAAAAAACGCAGAGTGAAGAAATACTCCAAGATTTTTGGACTGAGCAGCTGGAAGAAAGAAATGATCGTTTGTTAAGATGGGAAAGAGTACAGGGGGAGGAGGAGGTCTGTGTGGAGAGCAGGAGTCCTTATAGACATGTTAAGTTCCAGGGGTATTAGGTATCCAAGGGGAAGTGCCAAGTGGGCAGGCGAGTAGTGAGCCTGGAGTTCAGAGCAGAAATCTGAGCAGGAAACATAAATTTGGGAATTATCAGCACATGTGTGGCAGTAAAAGCTGCAAGACTGGATGACGCTTCCTCAAAGTTGGTGCAGCTATAGAAGAGGGGAGGCTTCTGAAGACCCAGCCCTGAGGCCCTCTGGTCTTGGGGAGAGAGGTCTCTCATCTTAGGGGCTGTGGGGGACCAACATGAAGACTGAGAAGTTCCTGGAGAGGCAAGTGGAAAACCAGGAGAGGCGCTGTCCCACGGCCAAGAGAAGACAGTGATGACAGATCAAACAACATAGAATTTGCTGGTGGACTTGACAAAGATAGTTGTGTTACCATTGCAGGGGCATAAACCTGCTTAGATGGGTTCAAGACAGACCTGGAGGAGAGTAATTAGGTACAGCAAAAATAACTCTTTGGAGGAGTTCTGGTTTAAAGGCAAAAAAAAAAAAAAAAAAAAAAAAAAGGAATGGGTGGTTGGTGGAAAGTGGGACAAGAGGGATTTATTAATAGAGAGAGGGGATCTGGGCGGCTCAGTTAAGCATTTGACTTCAGTTCAGGTCATCTCATGGTTCATGAGTTCGAGCCCCACATAGGGCTCTCTGCTGTCAGCACAGAGCCTGCTTCAGATCCTCTGTCCCCCTCTTTCTCTGCGCCTCCCCCGCTAACGTGTGTGTGCTCTTTCTCTCAAAAATAAATAAACATTCTTAAAAATTTTTAATGCTTAGTTTTGAGAGAGAGAGACACAGAGTGTGAGCAGGGGAAGCGCAGGGAGAGAGGGAGACACAGAATCTGAAGCAGGCTCCAGGCTCTGAGCTGATAGCACAGAGCCCAACAAGGGGCTCAAACTCACGATCGTGAGATTATGATCTGAGCCAAAGTCGGACGCTTAACGACAGAGCCACCCAAGCGCACCAATAAATAAACATCTGTTAAAAATAGGGAGAAATAATACTTTCAAATTAGTAACTATCAACCTGACATCTGAGATCATTTTATTTTTTTATTTTTTATTTTTTATTTTTTTTTTTAATTTATTTTTGGGACAGAGAGAGACAGAGCATGAACGGGGGAGGGGCAGAGAGAGAGGGAGACACAGAATCGGAAACAGGCTCCAGGCTCCGAGCCATCAGCCCAGAGCCTGACGCGGGGCTCGAACTCACGGAGCGTGAGATCGTGACCTGGCTGAAGTCGGACGCTTAACCGACTGCGCCACCCAGGCGCCCCTCTGAGATCATTTTAGATCCTTGCTTAGTACTGTTTCCTTTTTTTCTTTTTTTTAATGTATGGAATTGGTTTTTTTTTTTTCAATAAATATTGAAATTTATTGTCAAATTGGTTTCCATTAGTACTGTTTCTATGTGAACATTCCACTGGGCTTACCAGTTTCAAAGTATTATATAATATAGTTACTAAAATAATTAGCATAATATGACTGGGAAAGCCCACAAGAATGTTTGCCAAAAAGTTAAGAGGAGCTCTCTCTGGGGCTTGGGGGATTAATATTAAAAAAAAATTTTTATATGTTTATTCATTTTTGAGAGAGACAGAGACAGAGATCAAGCAGGGGAGGGGCAGAGAAAGAGAGAGGCACAGAATCTGAAGCAGGCTCTGGGCTCTGAGCTGTCAGCACAGAGCCTGATGCGGGGCTCCATCTCATGAACCATATCATGACCTGAGCCAAAGTCGGACGCTTAACCAACTGAGCCACCCAGGTGCCCCTTGGGGGATTAATATTTATTGTGCTTGTTTCGATTTTCTAACACTTCTCTAGCACCTGTGCGTTACTTGTACTGGATGCTTCTTTACAATAAAGGAGAGATATTTTCATCACAGCTCACGAGACCCCCTTACTTATGCCATTACACAGATGCTGACACTGTCTTTGGATATGCACAAGCTCTTCCCTCTCCTTGTGGGCCTAGTGTGTGCCAGGCCAAGACCCAAACACTTTTTCCATTGGTCACTCAGAACCATGGCCCTGAGGGCAGGCCCCCAACACAGTGCACCACACAAGTGTTCAGGGAATGGACAAATGGACGGACGGTGTCCTGTGACCCAAGTTTTGGACCATTGCTCCAACTACCTGGACACACTTTTGAATCTGAGCTCCTTCCCAGGCCCCCCAAGGCAGGGGTTTTAGGAGTAGGCTTCTCAGGGATGCCCTTCCTGGACGAGGAGAGCTTGTCAGACCCATCAGGGCATGAACAGGCCATGCGACTCAGTGTTCCTTGGACTCCCAGGGTCTTTTCAACTTCTGTTCGCACTAACACCTTAATCATTATTTTATTAACATTCCTTAACTTTTTCAAAATTGTGGTAAAGACACACGTAACAAAACATCCACCATCTTAACCATTCCTAAGTGTACAGTTCAGTAGTGTTAAGTATATTCACGTGGTTGAGGAACCAATCTCAGAACTTTTTCATCTGGCAAAACCAGACCTCTGGACCCATTAAACAACAGCTTCCCATACCTCCTCCACTCAGCCCCTGACAACCACCATTGCACTTTCTATGAACTTGACTACTCTAGGGACCTTACATAAGTGGAATCATACAGCATTTGTTATTTTGAGACAAGGCTCATTTCCATTAGCATAATGCCTTCCAGGTTCATCCATGTCACACCATGTGAGGCTTTACCATATTGTCTTGTAGGGATAAACCAGTTTTGTTCATCCATTCATTTGTGGATGGACACTTGGGTTGCTTCCACCTCTTGGCTCTTGTGACTAATACTGCTATAAACATAGTCTGTATCTCTTTCAGATCTTGCTTTCGATTCTTTTAGATATATACCCAGCAATCATATGGTAGTTTTATTTCTAATTTTTGAAAGAAAAGTTAAAGAATTTTCCAACTGTTTTTCAGTGGCTGCACCATTTTACGTTCTCACCAACAGTGCAAAGGGTCCAATTTCTCCACATTCACGCTGGCATGTTATTTTTTATTAAAAATTTATTTTTTTTTTTTTTTAATAGCCAGCCTAATGGGATTGTGGTTATCTTTAAAAGATTCTGATTGTGATACACACACACAGGGCGTGCAAGAACCTAATATTGGAACGGACAGTTGTAAAGAGAACATCCAGGGAATTCTTGACACAGGTCATGAAATAAATACTAATGGTGTCCCAGAAACACCCCGGGCCCTTGTCCTGGTAACCTTTTCTATTATCATCTCTCTCCCTCACCTTCCTACACTCCCCAGCTAAACACTCTCTGGCCTTTACAGTATTTTCCTTGCTTAACTTTACAGTCACATCTGAAACAATAGTTTCTGTTTTGCCAGTGTTTGCACTTGGTATAAACGTAATCATTTTGTTAGTCTTTTTGCTTAACTTTGGGTAGGTAAGATTCATCAACGTTCATACAGCTCTCGTTTCTGGGTTCTCTGTATAGAATTTCACAGCAGCAAAATTCACCTTCGGTCTCTTCCAATACAAATCCACAGACAGCGACGCTGTACCTGTCTCCTGGGGCTTTGGAGCAGGGGTCTCCATCGCGCCCCTCGGCAGCGTTGCCCAGACGCGTGGGCAGCTCTGCAACCTCCGGCCCCAGGCTAGGCCCAGAGGCACGGGTCCTGTTCCTGGGGCTAAGGGACAGCCTGCCTGGGAGCCCCGTGGGGTCACACACGCGCTTCCGGTTTCACGGTCGCGCACGCGGAGCCCCCTGCGCACTTCCAGGGTCGGGGTCAGGCAGGCTCAGCAAGCGTCCCACATTCCAGCCTGCGCTCACGCCCCATCACCCGCGCTCCTCCCGGGGCTCCGAGTGAGGGGACCAAGGCCGATTTCGGGCTCAGAGGTTTGGAGCTAGCGGGTACGAAGAGCTGTCTCGCAGACTGGACGGACCCGCCTCCCACAGAAATCCAACGACCACCACAAAGGAGCAGGCCAAACACCGTCGCGGGAAAGTGCGCCTGCGCGGACCGGACACGAACTACAAGTCCCGGGAGCTTTTGTGCTGCGCAGACAGACGACTCCATTTCCCAGAAGGCATCGGGGTCCCGGAGCCGCTCTGACCTCCAGATCCAGACGAGCTTGTAGCACAGCTTTCTGGGAAGTGTAGTTCCGGTATCATGCTGGGCCGATGTGTTGTGTGTCTAACTGCAGGGGTATCCAGAGGGTGGTACCCAGGAACGTGGAATTATCCTGTCAGTTCCAGGTGGATTTGGGTAGGTCCTGGCCCATGTTCATCTTTGCGGGAAAGGCTCATTCACCTCGCCCTCAGGATACTAGTGGTGGTGGGTGGGCACTGAAGAGTTTTACTAGGCTTCCTGCCCCTGCTGTCCCTAACCTGGGGTCCCAGGAAGGGACGGGGGAAGAAGTAGGGAAATCCTCAGCCCTGTTCTCAGGCCCAGTGATCCTGATGCTGGTCCACCCTCAGGAGCAGGGGAAGGAGTCCGGGTGGTGGCCCAGCCTTGACACAGTGCTCTGACAATTTCACCCTCCTTGACTTGAACCCCAGCTGCAGCTTTGGCCACAAGTTCTACCCAGCCAGCATCAGCACCGCACAGCTGTGCCCAGGCCTCCCTGCTGTGGTTGTTGGCCTCCAGAATGACCTCTATAAATCTTGTCTCCTGGTAGTCACATCTTTGTGTAGTACCTCCCACACTGAGTAGGGCGGACATATGTAACAAAAATAATATTGTGGATATACTGGTATATAGATTATGAAGCTAGGTCATGAAAGACATTGATTGAAACTTCAACCTTGCTGTCTTGGATCACCCACTCTGGGGAAAGCCAACATCACATCTTAAGTACACTTGAGCAATTTGTGGAGAGTTCCACATGGCAAGAAACTTTGGCCTCCTGCCTACAGCCTGTACTAATTTGCCACCCACAAAAGGAATGCTCTTGGAAGTGGACCCTCCAGCCCTTGGTGACATCTTGACTGCAAACTTATAAAAGACCTTGAACCAGAACAACACAGGAATAGCTAGATATGGGGTACAATAACACAGGTTTATTGTTTTAAGTCACTAATTCAGGGGTAATGTGTTGTACAGCAATAGATAACAAATACAGATAAGAGGGGTACAATAAAACCTTGGATTGCGAGTAACTTGTTCTGCGAGTACTCCCCCAAACTTGCAAACATTTCTAGTAAATTTTAACTTGATAAAGAAGTGATATCTTGCAATACGAGTAGTACATGACGCTGAACGTCACATGATCACAACTGAGCCAATGGTTCTTCTCTCTGTCTCTCTGTGTGAGATTGTGAGTGGTCATCAATGCAATGTCACATTTCCACGAAATCCTCAAAAGGAGGCAAAAGCAAGTGTCATTGGATAGGTTCCTTGTTAAAGTTGTGCAAAAAGAAAAAGATTTCATTGAGCCAATGGATAGCAGTGATTCCATTAGACATAATGAACGTAATTCTAAAAAAATTAAAAGAATTTTTAAAAAGGAAAGAAAGAAAGTCGTCCTACACAATAACCCTCCTCTATCTTGTCTCCCTCACAGCAGCCATGAAGGTTTTCAAAGGTAAGTGCAGGTTAATTTATTTTTTTATATCTTGTGTTTTCTTTATTTTGTATTATATTACAGTATTTTGAATTATGTGAATATTTTTGGGTTGTGGAACAAATCATCTGAGTTTTCATTATTTCTTATGGGGAAATTCGCTTTGATATACAAGTACTTTGGATTATAAGCATGTTTCTGGAACAAATTAATGCTCTCAAACCAAGGTTTTACTGTATGTATAATTAATGCAGATAATTATATCCACTATTTAGAACTAGGATGCTGTGGAAACAAAAACTGGAGTGTGGGAGAAGTTTTGGAACCAGCAAAGGTCAGAAGCCAGAAGGACTTTGATATGAGTGGTAATGAAATCATGATTGCCTTTGAAGAATCTGTTAGATGAAGTCTGATGGTCTTTAAGGATACTTCTGACGATGGGACTCCTGGCTGGCTCAGTCAGAAGAGCATGTGACTCTTGATCTTGGGGTTGTGAGTTCAAGCCCCACATTAGGAGTAGAGATTACTTAAATAAGTAAATACTTTTTTTTAAAAAGGATACTTCAGATGAGAGCTTAAAGGAAATGGAAGAAAATGTCTTTTAAAAGTCAGAGACAGGAATCCATTCTGCATAGTGGCAGAAAGTTTAGCTACACAGTCACCTGCAGTAACTCAGAAAGTAGAAAATGTACCTAATAAACTGGGTGATCTAGCTAAAGAAGTTTCCAGACAGTGTTTAAGGTGCTTCCCTTGCTTTACTGACCAGGGACAAGTGAAGTTCAGTGGGACTGTCAGAAGCATGTCTTTTGCTTTTCTCCCTCAAGTCCCTCAAGCATCAGGGCCAGGACATGATGGTGAAGGGCAGGCAGGTCTCCAGGCAGTTCCCGCTTTCATCTTCTTTTCCACAAGTCCTATTGACCTGAACACTTTGGGGTAAGCCCCATGTGAAAAAGATCCTCCCTGGGCTCAGGGATCAGCCTCTACTCCCCTTCTCCCTGGGAGCAACTCGAAAATGAACAAAGAAAGAAAGAGAGAAAGGGAGGAAGGGAGGTAAGGAGGGAGGAATGAAACAAGAGAGAAAGAGAGAGAGGGAGAGTGAGGGAGGGAAGAAGGAAGGAAGGAAGGAAGGAAGGAAGGAAGGAAGGAAGAGAAAGATTGGAGAATAAGGTTTAGTTACCTCAGACATCACAAAAAAGCGATTAACAGCCAACAATGCCTATTTTTATTTCTCCCTGATCAAAAATATGTCCGCCCATCTGGATGACTGACATATGTCAGAGTGTCTGCCCTGCCCACACCTGGAGAGGACCCCCTTTCTTGGCTTTGGCTTTGGGGGCCAGAGTGGACCCCTGGTCAAAGACAGCCAGGCCTGGTTCCCAAGCCAACCCCCCTGCCCCAACCATGGACTGGGAATTCTCACGGGAGCAGCCAGTGTGCCCAGTTGGACTGAGGGTCCTAGAGGACAGTGGGGCCAGGAGCCATTACAGGCTCCCACAAGGCACATGGGGGAGGAGAACCCATGCAGTCCCAGAGAGAGCAGGTCGGCACAGCCCTAATTCCTCCAGGCCCCATTCTCAGCTCCAGCCCCCCGCGTACCTTGGCTCTACTTCCTGCCACTGAATTCTGTGATCCTCTCTTGAACCCCCACAGTGAACTGTGCCTGTCTTGAACTAGGCTGAGACTCAAAGAGCTCTGTGGGAGATCATCAAGACAGCTACCAACGATTCCTCCTATCTCCATATATACAGGCTACATCTCCCTGCAGGAGGGCGTTCTGTTGCTATAAGCAAACCACCCCGAATTCAGTGATGTAAAACAACTACCAGTTTATTGTGTTTGTGGATTCTGTGAACCAGGAATTAAGATGGGGCATGGGGGCTCATCCCTGCTGCACAATGACTGAGGTCTCAGCCAGGTAGACTGTCATAGTTGGAGATGACTCAAATGGTTGGGGGTTGGAATTATCTGGAGGCTTTATCGCTTGCATGACTAGCACTTGGGTGGGAAGATGCAAAGATGGGGCTCAGCTGGACTTTCAACTTGAGAACCTAATCACGGTCTCTTCATGTGGTGTGGACTCCTCCCAGCATGGTGGCCAGGTTCTGGGGAGCATCCTGCAATACAGCAAGTATCCCAAGAAGGCATACAGACTTTTCTGACTCAGTCTTGGGAGCCACACAGCATCACTCCCTCCACATTCTGTTGGTGAAAGCTGTCATAAACCACCCCAGATTCAGAGGGACAGGGCACAGAGTCTACCTCTCAATGTGAGGTTTGTCAGAAAGTTTATGGCCATTTTTATTTATTTTCTTTTTATTGTTTTAAATGTTTTATTTATTTTTAAGAGAGCACAAGCAGGGGAGGGGCAGAGAGAGGGGGGGCAGAGGAACTGAAGGAGGCTCCTTGCTGACACCAGTGAGCCCAATATGGGGCTTTGAACTCACAAACCATGAGATCACGACCTGAGGTGAAGTTGGACATTCAAACAACTGAGCCACCCAGGCGCCCCTGGGACCATTTTTAAAAACCACCACAGTTTGCTCTTTGACCAAAAAGTATTTACATTCATTCTTCCCACATGCAAAATACACTCACCCCTTGCAAGCCCTGCCCCCAAGTCTTATCCTATTATGGCACTGGGCTCAGGTTCAAGGTCCAGAATCTAAATCCAGTATCTAAATCAGGTACAAGTGCAGGTAAGGCTCCTTGGATGTAGTTCTTCATTTGACTTTGGGTGTGACTTCTCTTGATTTGAAGACGTGTAAATGAAAGAGATGTGTTAGCTGTACCCCCCCCCCCAGCTTTTGATGGAGGGACAGGCATGGGATAAATGCAGTCAACACTATCATTCTGATAAAGTAAAGGGTGGGTCACGACACTCACCATAGCAGCCACACCATAGTGACTCTAACATCCAGCTGAACACATGTTGTCATTTCTTTTTTTTAACGTTTATTTTTATTTAGAGAGAGGGAGAGTGCATGCATGTGTGAGCAGGGGAGGGACAGAGAGAGAGGGAGAGAGAGAATCCCAAACAGGCTCTGCACTGTCTGCGAAGAGTTCAACTTGCGGCTCCATCCCACAAGCCACAAGAGCATGACCTGAGCCGAAATCAAGAGTCTGCTGCTTAACAGACTGAGCCACTCAGGTGCCCCTGTTGTTTCTTGATTGAGGTCCAATCCTCCTTCCTGGTGCTGATTCCCTATAGCCCTCGTTCTGCCCTCTGAGGCATCCTTCGTTTTCCATAGGAAATAGCCTGTGTTCACACCTGGTTAGCTCTCTCAGGCTGCTTCCTGCCCATAGAAGTTTAGGGATCCAAAGGCACCTTTTCATTTTGGTCTTTCTGTCTCTTTAAGTCCAAACTGATATAATTATTGTAAAAACTTTGTGGGTCTCTTATGTATCAACTAATAAATGCACTTCTTTAGACAAAAACCAAATGCCTAAAAATCTCAACACAACCAACCCCTTTTCTACCTGAGCTCCATATGAAGCTACTGTGCAACATACCTTTTAGAAGATCTTAGAGTATCTTAGATGTCATATTTTTTAAAAGGGAAGACATGCAAAGCACATCCTTAGGAAGGCGGGATCCCGGCCGCATTCTTAACCCTGGCTTCATCTCTACCATGAAATTGTGTTTTCCTGACAGTACCCTGGATTTGATCTGAGGCTCTTTCTTACTTTGGGACCCCTTTTCTGGCTGGGAAAACTGGCCTAGGCCCTTTACATCTCCTTCCAATGCTACTTGAAAACTAAGTAGCTCCTTTAGCACTTCATCTCTCTCCTCTCTCCTTTTATTGTTCACAGGTGGAAGAAGCCAGGTGGCACCTCCAACTCTTCCTGAAAATTGCCTTAGCCAGATCCGTGGGTTCATTTGGTATATTTACTGTTTTCCACTTTGCCACGGTGACAGTTTTGCTACGTATTCTACCACCACAGAATAATGATTCCTTTTCCTCCAGCTTCCAATTACACATTCTTTGTTTTCCTTCAAGTCCTGAGCCGCAGCCTCTTCAAGGCCCATATGCTTCTGCCTACCACTCAATCCCCAACACAGTGCCACATGTCATCTGTCTCATGTGTTAAAGGAACACTCTGCTTGCAGATACCAAATTCTGCTCCATAACATTCTGCCCTCAACTTCTTGGTGTAAAACTGCCAGTGAAGGAGACCTATGCATTTTGTGGGTCAGGAATTTGGACAGGGTATAGCAGGGCTGGCTTGTCTCCAGCCACAACTCCTAGAGTTTCAATAAGGATGACTCAATGGCTGCAGTTACTCGGGCAGGGGAGGGGAGGGCTGGAGGCTTCCTCACTCACATATCTGAAGCCTGGGCTGCGATGACTCAAAGGCTGGGTTCAGCTGGAATTGCCAACTTGACAATTTATACGTGGCCTCCTCATGGGCTTGAGCTTCTCACAGCATGAGAGGGAGTAACACGACAGGAAGCATCAGAACAGAGAGCATTCTAAGAGAACAAGGCAGAAGACGGTCTATCCTCCAAAATCACATAGCATCCTTTCCACATTATCTATGCACTGAAGCCCTCCCGATGCAAAAAGAGGGCACAGACACTCCATCTGTCAATGGGAATAGTGTCAAAGAATTTGCAGCCATTTTTAAACTTTCACACAGGTAAGGCTATGTCCTCTTCGAACCTGTGCTGACTTTGTGGCTTGCTTTGATCAACAGAATGTTCAGCTGTAAATGAGTGCAGGGTATATTGCTGGAGAGAAACTACATATAAAGAGAGAGAGAGAGCACGTGGAAAGAGAGGCCACATGGAGGATAACTAAGGGTCCCGGCCTAGCCCAAGCTTCCAACATGTGAATGAGATGACTTAGAGTTTCCATCCCCTACCCAGCCACTGGCTGAATACAGCTGCGTGAGTTGATTCCCATGGTTGGCAGACAAACCATCCCTACTCAGTCCTGCTCAAATTTCTGATCCACAGACTCACAGGTGGGGGAAAAAAAAAGGACTCTGTTTTCAGCCACTAATTTTTGGATAATTCAAACAGTACGGCACCATTTAGTGTTCTGTTTTCTCCTTTTGATTGCTAAATCATTTCAACAAACTCTAGAAAAGAATTTGATAAAACTGAATATCCATTCCTATAAGCCAGGCATGGAAGGATTCTTCATTAACTTGAGGAAGAATATCTAACACTAGAGGGATTTCCATGAAAGCTCTAAATCAGACAACAAACCTGGATAAAATCATTATTGTTTCAAGTGCCTACAATAAAACTCAAACACAATAATGAGATTTAACGTTGGAAAGGGAACAAAATTATGCTTTCAGATATGTGATTATGTAACTAGAAAATCCAAGACGATGACCTTAAAATGATTAAATACAGTCAGACAACTTGAGTTTGCCAGATAGCAACAGTTTTCCTATATTCCAGTGATACCAGTCATAAAATATGCAGAAAAGTATTTCCATTAACAACAGCACCAGAAATGTAAAATACCCCAACTATACTAGTACTCTATTAATGTGTAATAAATCATGCCAAAGCTTAGCAGCTCAAGACAATGACTCATTATTTCTGACAAAATTGTGGTGAACCACGCAGTTCTCTGCTCTACATGATGTCAGCTGCAGTATTCTGAGGCTTCTACTGGGCCGGAACATCCAAGATGGCACATTCACATGACTGGTGATTGATGCTGCTGGTCAGTTGGGAGTTCAGTGGAGATGTTGACAGGCGGTGTATCATCTTATAGCCTCTCCAGGAGGCATGGCTTCTCACAGCATGAAGACTGGCTTCCAAGAGGAGACACCAAAGAATGAGCATTCTAAGAAACTCATCTGAAAGTCCTCTCATGAACTAATAATCTCTGAAGTCCAAAAGCATCACTTCCACTGCGTTCTATTGGTCAAGTGAGTGAAAAGACAGCAAGAAAAAGACCAGTGATAGCAGGAGGAGTGAAAATAACACCTTTAGACATCTTTAATCTATCACACAAAGAAATAGAAATCTTAACAAAAACATGAATGAGACCTATAGGAAGAAAACAACACAAACTTAAAAGAGGACCTAAATAAATAGTAGTAGATGAGAAGAATTATGTAGAAAAGGCCATCACTCTTCCTAATTTAATACATAAATATAAAGCAATTCCAATAAAATTCATAGGGATATTTTGTCATGATGGGTAATTTGACTCTAAAGTTTTTCAGAAGACCAAATGAAGAGTATGATATTTTAATTCATAAAATATAGTGGTAATAAGACATACATTGGATGGGTGGATGGATGGATGAATAAACAGGAAGAATTTCTCCACAGAGCATAAATGAAAATTGTTAAATTTGCGGGGGAAGACTCAATATCTGACATCTTAAGCCCATATGGATTAAAAAGTTAAATGGACAAATGGAAACAATAAAAATATAAGCAAATATTTATATTATCTTTAGATTAAAGAGGAATTTCTTGAATAAAAGACTCTCTTGAACTTAAAATGTATACTGATCTAAAATAACCATACAGAAAGTTGAAAGTCAAATGATAAACTTGGGGATATTGCAGCATAGGAGAAAAGATTCTGAGCCTATGAAGAACACATAGCAAGAAAAGGGCAAAGAACAAATACCCACTAAACTCCTGTGATATGCATGGCAGACGCTAGTTTGTCAAGTGTTCATCTTCACGTACTTACCTTCTTGTCTGCAAGACAGACAACAAATAAACAAAAACAAATATTACGATGTAATGTCTGATAATAAAGGAAAATAAAGCAAGGTCAGGGGCACTTAAGAGAGGAAGTAGATAAATAGTTGATGGATGGAGGAGAGTTTAGTCAGGGTAGGCAGAGCAGAGGTAGCATTTGAGCAGAGCCCTGAATAAAATGAAGGACTGTGATGCAGCTACTCAGAGGCTGAAGGTGGTATGTTCCAGGAGAAGAAACAAGGCCAGTCTGGCTAAACTAGAGCTAGCAAGGCAGACACAAGACCTAAGAGATAGGCAGAGTTTAATATATAATCTTTTAATTTGTCCTATAAGCCATTTCTGCCATTTCCTACTCTTCATCAATGTAATTTCTAATGGCAGCCTTGGGACATTCTAGTAAGTGGATGTCCTAAGGTTGTTTTTTAAGTATCTATCTATCTATCTATCTATTTATTTATTGAGACAGCATGAGAGGCGGAGGGGCAGAGACAGAGGGAGAGAGAGAATCCCAAGCAGGCTTCACACTGCCAGCGCACAGCCCAACATGAGACTCAAACTCATGAAACTGCGAGATCGTGACCTGAGCCAAAACCAAGAGTCAGACGCTTAACTAACTGAGCCACCCAGGTGTCCCAGATGTCCTAAGGTTTAGTAACTACATGAACCACTCTCTTACAGTTAGATGTGACATTAGATCCAATTCGAAACTACCATAAATAATGTACTGATGAATAGCTTTGTGCATAAATCATTTTTGCATTTAAGAGAAACACTTTTTGGATAGGGAGTATAGGTTTATTTGACCCTTTTACAACACCCTCACTAAGGCCTCACAATCATGTTATCAAACATGATCCACTCAAGTTTTCCGTTTTGTCAGTTCTGTTCACCTTGTGGTTTTCCCATTTATCTACTGGTGATTTTTCTTATCAGATTTTATTTTATTTGTTTTAACTTTTATTTTAATTCCAATTAGTTAACATGCAGTGTTATGTTAGTTTCAGGGGTACGATATAGTGATTCAACACTTCCATACATCCTCTACTGCTCATTATTGACATCACCTATTTAACCCATCCCCCCACCCCCCACCTCCCCTCAGATAACCATCAGTTTGGTTCTCTATAATTAAGAGTCTGTTTCTTGGTTTGTCTCTCTTTTTTCCCTTTGCTCATTTGTTTTGTTTCTTAAATTCCACATACAAGTGAAAGCATATGGTATTTGTTTTCCTTTGACTGAATTCTTTCATTTAGCATTATACTCTCCAACTTCATCCATGTCGTTGCAAATGGCAAGATTTTATTCTTCTTATGGATGAATAATATTTCATTATATATACACCATATCTTCTTTATCCATTCATCAATCAGTGGACACTTAGGCTATAACTGTATCTTGGCTATTGTAAATAATGCTGCTATAAACATAGGGGTGCATGTATCCCTTCGAATTATTGTTTTTGTATTCTTTGGGTAAATACCCAGTAGTATGATGGCTGGATTGGAGGGTAGTTCTTTTTTTTAACTTTTTGCGGAAACTCCATACTATTTTCCACAGTGACTGCACCAGTTTGCATTCCCCCAACAGTGCTAGAGGGTTACTTTTTTCTCCACATCCTTGTCAACACCTCTCACTTCTTGAGTTTTTTATTTTAGCCATTCCATCAGGTGTGTGAGGTGATATCTCATTGTAGTTTTGATTTGAATTTCCCTGATAATTAGTGATAATGAGCACCTTTTCATGGGTCTATGGGCCATCTGTGTATCTTCTTTTGAGAAATGTCTGTTCATGTCTTCTCCCCATTTTGAAATTGGATTATTTGTGTTTTGGGTGTTGGGAGTTTTATAAGTTGTTTTTTAAATAAGTTCTTTATATATTCTGGATACTAACCTTTTATCAGATATGTCATATGTCTCCCATTTCATAGGGTGCCTTTTAGTTTTGTTTCTTATTTCCTTTGCTGTGCAGAAGCCTTTTATTTTGATGTAGTCCCAATATTTTTGCTTTTGTTTCCCTTGCCTCAGGGGACCTATCTGGAAAAAAGTTGCTATGACTGATGTCAGAGAGGTTACTGCCTATGCTCTCTTCTAGGGTTTTTATGTTTTCAGGTCTCACATTTAGGTCTTCAATCCATTTTGAATTTATGGGGTAAGAAAGTATGGTGTAAGAAAGTGGTCCAGTTTCATTTTTTTGCATGTTGCTGTCCAATTTTCCTAGGACAATTTGTTGAAGAGACTGTTTTTTTTTTTCCACTGGATATACTTCCCTGCTTTGTTGAAAATTGACCATATAATTGTGAGTTCATTTCTGGGTTTTCTATTCTGTTCCATTGACCTATGTGTCTATTTTGGTGCCAGTACCATACTGTTTTGATTACTACAGCTTTGTAGTGTATCTTGAAGTCCAGAATTGTGATGCCTCAAGCTTTGCTTTTTCAGGATTGCTTTGGCTATTTGGTGTCATTTGTAGTTCTACATAAATTTTAGGTATGTTTGTTCTAGTTCTCTGAAAAATGCTGTTGGTCTTTTGATAGGGATTGCATTAAATCTGTAGATTGTTTTGGGTAGTGTGTGTGTGTGTGTGTGTGTGTGTGTGTGTGTGTATTTGTTCTTCCAATCAATGAGCATGGAATGTCTTTCCATTTCTTTGTGTCATCTTCAATTTCTTTCATCAGTGTTTATAGTTTTCAGAGTACTGGTATTTCACCTCTTTGGTTAGGTTTATTCCTAGGTGTTCTATTATTTTTGGTGCAATTATAAATGGAATTGTTTTTTAATTTCTCTTTCTGCTGCTTCATTATGGGTGTATAGATATACAACAGATTTCTGGGGTGCCTGGGTGGCTCAGTCAGTTAAGCATCTGACTCTTGATATTGGCTCAGGTCATAATCTTGAAGTTGTGAGATTGGGCCCTCTGCACTGACAGTGTGGAGCTTGCTTGGGATTCTTTCTCTCCCTCTCTGTCTGTCTCTCCCTCACACACACACTCTCTCTCTCAAAATAAATAAATAAACAAACATTAAAAAAATAATGAAATACAGGGGTGCCTGGGTGGCTCAGCCAGTTAAGCCTCTGACTCTTGATTTCGGCTCAGGTCATAATGTCACAGTTTGTGGGATTGAGCGCCACATGGGACTCTGTGCTGACATAGCACAGAACTTGCTTGGGATTCTCTATCTTCCTCTCTCTCTGCCCCTTTCTGCGCACTCTCTCTCTCAAAATAAATGAATAAACATTTTAAAAAAATACAACAGATTTCTGTGTCTTGATTTTGTATCCTGCAACTTTACTGAATTTGTGCATCAGTTCTAGCAGTGTTTTGGTGGAGTCTTTCGGGTTTTCAATATAGAGTATCATGTCATCTGCAAATAGTGAAAGCTTTACCTCTTCCTTACTGATTTGGATTCCTTTTATTTCTTTTTGTTTTCTGATTGCTGTGGCTAGGACTTCCAGTACTATGTTGAATAAAAGTGGTGAGGGGCATCTGGGTGTCTCAGTCGGTTAAGTGTCTGACTTCGGTTCAGGTCATGATCTCGTGGTTTGTGGGTTTGAGCCCCACGTCAGGCTCTGTGCTGACAGCTCAGAGCCTGGAGTCTGCTTCAGATTCTGTGTCTCCCTCTCTCTCTGCCCCTCCCCCAATCTCTTTCTCTCTCAAAAATGAATACATATTTAAAAAAAATTTTTTTAAAGAATAAAAGTTGTGAGAGTGGACATCCTTGTCTTGTTCCTTGTGTTAGCTGTGGGTTTTTCATATAGGGCCTTTCTTATGTTGAGGTATCTTTCCTCTAAACCTACTGTATTGAGGGGTTTTTTTTTTCATCTTGAATGGATGTTGTACTTTGCCAAATGCTTTTTCTGCATCTATTGAAATGATCATATGGTTCTTATCCTTTCTCTTATTGAGGTGATGTATCACATTGATTGATTTGCAAATATCAAACTACCCTTGCAACCCAGGAATATATCCCACTTGATCACGGTGAATGATTTAAAAAAATTTTTTTAATGTTTATTTATTTTTGAGAGAGACAGAGTGTGGGTGGGTTAGGGGTAGAGAGAGAAGGAGACACAGAATCCAAAGCAGGCTCCAGGCTCTGAGCTGTCAGCACAGAGCCCAACTTGGGGCTCGAACTCATGAACTGCGAGATCATGACCCGAGCCAAAGTCGGACGCTTAACTGACCGAGCTACTCAGGCTCCCCGAGTTTAAAATGTATTGTTAGATTTGGTTTACTAGTATTTGTTGAGGATTTTTTCATCTAAATTCATCAGAGATATTGGCCTTAGTTCTCTCTCTCTCTCTCTCTCTCTCTCTCTTTTTTTTTTTTTTTGATGGTGTCTTTATCTGGTTTTGGTATCAGGGTAATGCTGGCCTCATGGAATGAATTTGGAAGTTTTCCTTCCTTTTCTATTTTTTGGAATAGTTTGAGAAGAATAGATATTAACTCTTCTTTAAATGTTCAGTAGAATTTCTCTGTGTAGCCATCTGGTCCTGGATTTTTGTTTGTGGGAAGTTTTTTTTTTAATTTTTTATTTTTTTTGTGGAAAGTTTTTTGATTACTGATTCAATTCTTTGCTGGTAATCAGGCTGTTAAAAGTTTTCTATTTTTTCCTGTTTCAGTTTTGGTAGGTTGTATGTCTCTAGGGATTTCTTCTAGCATTTCTAATTTGTTGGTATATAGTTTTTCATAATATTCTCATGTTTGTATTTCTATGGTGTTGGTTGTTATTTCTCATCTCTCATTCGTGATTTTATTTATTTGAGTCCTTTCTCTTTTTTTCTTCATAAATCTGGCTAGAGGTTTATCAATTTTCATTGATTTTTTTTCTTTTTTAAAATAAATGTTTATTCATTTTTGAGAGAGCATGAGTGGGGTGGGGGCGGGGCAGAGGATCCGAAGTGGGCTCTGCACTAACAGCAGTGAGCTCAATGTGGGGCTGGAGCTCATGAATCATGAGATTATGACCTGAGCTGAAGCTGGATGCTCAACTGACTTAGCCATCCCGGCGCCCCTTCATTGATTGTTTTCAAAGAACGAGCTCCTGGTTTCATTGATCTGTTATATTGTTGTTGTTTTTTCAGTTTCTACATCATTTATTTCTGCTCTGATCTTTATTGTTTCCTTACTTTTGAAGGTTTTAGGTTTTTTTGTTTTTTTTTTTGAGAGAGAGAGAGAGCAAGCAGGAGTTGGGTAGAGGGGGAGAAAGAGAGAATCTTAAGCAGGCTCTACACCCAGTGCTGAGCCTGACGCAGAGCTTGATTTCACGACTGACTGTGAGAGAGCCACCCAGGCGCCCCTGTTGTTCTTTTTCTAGCTCTTTTAAGTGTAAGATTAGGTTGTTTATTTACAATTTTTCTTGCATTTTGATGCAGGCTGGTATTGCTATATACTTCCCTCTTAGAGCCACTTTTGTTGCTTCCCAAAGGTTTCATTTTAATTTGTTTCCTTTTTAATTTCTTCTTGTATTTCCTACTTGACCCATTCTTTAGTAGCATGTTATTTAACCTCCATGTATTCGTGGCCTTTCCAGATTTTTTCTTGTGTTTGACTTCTAGTTTCATAGCATTGTGGTTAGAGAAAAGATGCATGGTATGACTTCAATATTTTAAAATTTTTTGAAGTTTGTTTTGTGGCCTACTATGCAATCTATTTCATTCTATGTGCACTTGAAAAGTATGTGTATTCTGCTAAGATGGAATGTTCTGATTATATCTGTTTAGTCCATCTGGTCCAGTGTGTCATTCAAAGCCATTGTTTCCTTGTTGATTTTCTGTTTAGATGATCTGTCTATTGATGTAAGTGGGGTATGGAAGTCCCCTTCTATTATTGCATTATTATCAATTAGTTCCTTTTTGTTTGTTATTATTTGTGTTATGTATTTGGGTGCATAGATATTTACATTTTGATGCAGGCTGGTATTGCTATGAACTTCCCTCTTAGAACCACTTTTGCTGCATCCCAAACCAGCAAACCACTTTTGCTGTTATATCTTCTTGGATTATCTCCTTTATTTATTTTTTTTCAAAAGGAAGTATTTTTTTCTTTTATTAATTAACTGTCTCACACACCTCTTTAACACTTTTCCCCAACATTTAAACAATTATTTGTCTCTTCATAAAAAATGATTTTGTAATATTTTCTATGTGAGAAATAGAAAGATAATTCACATTTTCTTCCATCATGGCTCAATAAAATTTGTTTACTAGTGATAGTTGAGAAGAATTTTCCTCAGCTTCTCAATGCATTTGTAATGTCATGTATATATTGAGGTTTATGGTCAAATCTGGGGAAGTCTATCATTCATATATCAGCTATATGATTTCGGGAAATTTTCTAGCTTTCTTGTACAGTGTCTAATCTAAAATTTGTGTGTGTGTGTTTTATTTTTTTTAATTTTATTTTTTATTTTTTAAAATTTACATCCAAATTAGTTAGCATATAGTGCAACAATGATTTCAGGAGTAGATTCCTTAGTGCTCCTTACCCATTTAGCCCAACCCCCCTCCCGCAACCCTTCCAGTAACCCTCAGTTTGTTCTCCATATTTATGAGTCTCTTCTGTTTTGTCCCCCTCCCTGTTTTTATATTATTTTTGTTTCCCTTCCCTTATGTTCCTCTGTTTTCTCTCAAAGTCCTCATATGAGTGAAGTCATATGATTTTTGTCTTTCTCTGACTAATTTCACTTAGCATACTATCCTCCAGTTCCATCCACGTAGTTGCAAATGGCAAGATTTCATTCTTTTTGATTGCCGAGTAATACTCCGTTGTATATATATACCACATCTTTATCCATTCATTCATTGATGGACATTTGGGCTCTTTCCATACTTTGGCTATTGTTAATAGTGCTGCTATAAACATGGGGATGCATGTGTCCCTTTGAAACAGCACAACTGTATCCCATGGATAAATGCCTGGTAGTACAATTGCTGTGTCATAGGGTAGTTCTATTTTTAGTTTTTTGAGGAACCTCCATACTGTTTTCCAGAGTGGCTGCACCAGCTTGCATTCCCATCTCTTTTATCATTATATAATGCCCTTCTTTGTCTTTTGTTAGTCTTTGTTTTAAAGTCTATTTTGTCTGATATAAGTATTGTCACTCTGGCTTTCTTTTGATATACATTTGCATGATAAATGTTTCTCCAGCCCCCTCACTTTCAATCTGCAGGTGTTTTTAGATCTAAAATGAGTTCTCCTGTAAGCAGCATATGGATAGGTCTTGGTTTTTTATCCATTCTGTCACCCTATATCTTTTTTTTTTTTTAATTTTTTTTTCAACGTTTTTTATTTATTTTTGGGACAGAGAGAGACAGAGCATGAACGGGGGAGGGGCAGAGAGAGAGGGAGACACAGAATCGGAAACAGGCTCCAGGCTCTGAGCCATCAGCCCAGAGCCTGACGCGGGGCTCGAACTCATGGACCGCGAGATCGTGACCTGGCTGAAGTCAGACACTTAACTGACTGCGCCACCCAGGCGCCCCTCACCCTATATCTTTTGATTGGAGTGTTTAGTCCATTTACATTCAAAGTAGTTATTGATAGATACGTATTTATTGCCATTGTATTACCTGTTTTGTGGTTGTTTCTGAAGATTTTCTCTGATCCTTTCTTGTCTTTCTCTCTTTCATGGTTTGCTGGTTTTCTTTAGTGGTATATTTGGATTTCTTTCTCTTTATTCTTTGCATATTTATTAGTGGTTTTTGATATGTGGTTACCATTTGTATATAACCTTTTCTGCATATAGAAGTCTATATTAAATTTATGGTAATTTAAGTTTGAACCCATTCTCTACTCCAGCTCTTCCCATGTTTTAGGTATATGGTGTCTTATTTTATATACCTTTATTTTGTGAGTTCCTTGATAGGTTTCTGCTGAAAAATTCCCTGATAGCCTTATAGGGTATCCCTTGTGTGTAACTGTCTTCTTTTGTCTTACTGCTTTTAACTTCTTTATCAGTATTTGCCATTTTAATTATAATATGTCTTGGTGTGGATCTGATTTTGTTGATTTTGTTGGGGGTCCTCTGTGCACCCTGGATCTGATATCTGTTTCCGTCCTCAGATTAGAGAAGTTTTCAGCTATTATCTCTTCAAATACATTTTCTACCCTTTCTCTCTCTTCTTCAGGAACTCCCATAATGCAAATGTTATTACATTTGATGGAGTCACTGAGTTCCTTAAGTCTATTATTGTTTTGCATAATTCTTTTTTCTCTTTTGTTCAGCTTGATTACTTTCCATTACTCTGTTTTCTAGGTCATTAATTTGTTCCTCTGCTTCTCCCAGACTGTAATTCATTCCATCAAGCATCTTTCTCATTTCATTTATTGAGCCCTTTCTCTGCTATGTTATTCTTATCTCTGTGTTAAGGGTCTCACTGATGTCTTCTACTCTTTTCTCAAGTCCAGTGAGTATCTTTATGATCATTACTTTAAATTCTTTATCAAGAATGTTACTTATATATGTTTCACTTAGATTTCTGGCCCTGTCCTTGTCCTGGTCTTTCATTTGTGACAAATTCTTCTGTCTAATCTCTGTGCCTGTTTCTTTGTGTTAAGAAAGTCAGCTATATCTCCTGTTCTTGAGGGTAATGACCTTATGAGGAAAGGTCCTGTAGTACCCTACTGTGTAATGTCTCCTGTTCCTCAGGGCTGCACTTCAGCAAGTGTCCCCAACATGTGCTGTGTGTGCTCTGCTGTTTTATCCTGGCCACTTTATCCTTCAGGCCCGTTGTCTGCAGAAGCTCTTTGCTTGTTGTGGGCAGTGTTTGGTACCTGGCCTGAATGTGGTGCATTTTAATGAGGTGTGCTCTGGTCTGCTTATGTGGGTCTATTTCCACCACTGCCCAGACCGAGGCCCCACAAAATTCCCTGGTTGGAGATGTGGTGTAGGCAGGGGTTTGGGCCAGTCTTCTGGGGGAGGGAGCCCACTACACTGGGACTGAGGCAAGTGTGGGAAAGGTGATTCCACTGGAGTGTGGAGGGCAGGGCTTGGTGTAAGCAAGAGAGGTAGCAAGTGTCAGTGGTAGCTAGTTCTTGCAAGTGGCCCTGTGTTTATGCTGAGACATGGAGAGAAATGGCACTGGCTATTTCCTTTGTTCCTGGAGGAGTCTCTCCATGAACACTGCCTCTCTGGGACACACTCTGAGATGAGCAACTAACCTTTCCACTGTGTGTCCAAGGCATTCTTCAGATTGCTGTTTCTGCCCTGTATATCTCTGGGTTGTCTGCCTGCCTTCTCCCCAAGAGCAACTTCAATGTCCTCAAGGCTCTATCCCAGCCAACTCTGCTGACCTTTAAAACTCCAGGCTGTAAGCTCCACTGGTTTCCAGAATCACAAAATTCAGCCCCTCTCATTTTCCAAGCCAATTGCTGTGGGGATTTGCTTTCTTCCTGTGTTCCCCTGTGTGCTAGTTTGTCTCTCATCCTACTCCATGAACTCACCTCCTTCCCTTGTGGGGCCACAATCTGTTTCTCAAACTTTGTCTCTGTATTTCCTACTTTCTTTGATGTGGCCTCTTCTTTACCTTTTGTTGTGGAGTTTACTCTGCCTGTCTTCTGGCTGATTTCTAGGGCATTTAGGATGATTTCATAGTTGTCTAGTTGTATTCATGGGAGGAAGTAAGCCTAGGGTCCTCCTACTCCACCACCATCTTCCCCTCACTACTTTCTTATCAAATTTTAGAAGCATTTTCATAATAAAATGATAAACCCTATGTCATAATGTCCGGAAGGACTATTTGCCCTTTAATTTATGGCCAAAAGGAAGTGACAATGTGCAGCCAAGTGCCTGGAAGACATGGGCTTTGTGAAATCTTGTCCATTAATTGTTCATTTTTTCAGGACACACAACAATCTGATTTATGGTGATGCACACCCTCAGGGCTCCACAAGCTGTGTCTATGGTGTCGACAAGTCACTAACAATCTATGTGCCTGGGCTAGTCAGCTCTGACATGGACACAATGAAGCACTCCTGCTATGGATTGAATGCTTGTGTTCCCTCCAAAAGTCATATGTTGAAGGCCTAGCCCCCAGTGACATGGTATTTGGCAGTGGGAGGTAATTCAGTTTAGGTGAGGTCATGGGGTGGGGTCTATGATGGGATTAGAAGAGGGAGGAACACCAGACATGTGAGGACATGGCAAATAGGGAGCTGTCTGCAAGCCAGGAAGAGTTCTCTCACCAGAGTCCGACTGCGCTGGCACCCTGCTCCTGGACTTCCAGCCCCCAGATCTGTGAGAAAAAGCAAGTTCTGTTGTTTAAGCAACACAATCTGTGGTATTTTGTTATGGTAGCCCTATCTGACTGATACAACTCCACTTAACTCTGGGAGAATTCATTCGTTATTCACACCAACAAAATGAAACTATTCAATTGTCCTCAGCTGAGTAGCTAAAGGGTCAAGAGACTCAGGCAGAGAAAATCTGGAAAGCACCATTGGAAAGCATCCATGGCATGAAATGACATTAGCTGGTTGCCTGGCCTGAAAAGTACTCCAGGGCAATTTAAAAACAAAGAGAATTTTAGGCATTTTGAGCAATGGATATAACCCAGGATTTGGCACAGACCCTTTTATCTCGGCCATTTGGAAGGATGTAGTCCATTTGGATGCATAAAATGCAGCGTATGAGTTAAGAAAATTGTTCTAATTACCTTATAATGTAACTCATAGACATTAATTTTTAAAAGCTTATAAAGGAAGGGGCGCCTGGGTGGCTCAGTCAGTTAAGCATCCAACTTCAGCTCAGGTCATGATCTCACAGTCCGTGAGTTCGAGCCCCACGTCAGGCTCTGTGCTGACAGCTCAGAGCCTGGAGACTGCTTCAGATTCTGTGTCTCCCTCTCTCTCTGCCCCTCCCCTGCTCATGCTCTGTCTCTCTCTGTCTCAAAAATAAAAACATTAAAAATTTTTTTAAATAAAAAATATAAAAAATAAAAGCTTATAAAGGAAAAACAACCATGTTCTACAAATAGTTGAAATGTTATTTTTAAGGAAAAAGTCTTGGGATGAGAAAGAGAATTGTTTTTGCTGAATGTAGGAGTTGTAAGAGTTTTGAATTTGTTAAGTAATAAGCAAAAAAGAAATAAGGGCAGTAAAGGAATCTTAGCTATTAAGTCTCATAAAATTTGCATACTGATCTCTTTGAGCTACACCTGCTAATGCTAACCTGATTAGCTAAAAAGGACAAAAACTTACCCCCTTCAATCAGCTGGAAAAAAGGAAGTTTGATTTTTTATTCTTGTGTTTGTTAAACATAATAGCAAACACAGAAAACCAGAAAAGGTAATTCCAGATGGTATCAAAGGGTCACCTATAATTTTCAAAGAAAAACATCTGAATTAAATTGTCTTTAAAAAAATCCCTTCTCTAATTTTTGCAACATAGTTTGGGAATTGCCAAATAAGAAAGAATTCTATGTAGTACACTGTAATATTGAGGTAAATCCAAGATAATAGGGTTGATCACTGTAGTGTCTAGAGTAATTAATTCTAGATTAATGTTGGAGATGGGCACTGTATAGGCTTTTGACATGCCAGTTTTAATATTTGCCAAATTCAAAGTTACTTCTCTTAAAAACTGGGCATCATATCTGTAACATTAAACTCCCTCCTCATTTATAACATTGTTTCTAGATGTTATAAAAATATAAATACATTATTTTTACATTTTTCTAGAAAGGTAATCAAAAGTACTTGGAGAAAGGACTCACTTTATTGATTAAGTTTGTGGTGAAAATACGTTATTTGTAGTTTCTCCCAGTGTTTATTACCTAATATTTAGTAAGAGATAAAAATTCATTACAATATTTTACAAATTTGACATATTCATAGGAATCCTTCATTAGAAACAGATAATGTTGTATAAATGACATACTATGAAGTACTTCTCACAATCATTATTCATAGAATAACTCTCTTGGATTGATCTTTCACTGATGAAGTTAGCATTGTAGCTGAAATATTTCTCACGTTAAATATATTTGTTGAATTTCTCTTGTCTGAATTCATGTTGGCACATTCTTAAGACTTCTTCCTCTTATGAATCCTTGTTGAATAAGGTGGCACTTATTTTTGTAAAATTTTTAATGTTTATTTTATTTTGGAGAGACAGAGCACGAGTGGGGGAGGGGCAGAGAGAGAGGGAGACACAGAATCTGAAGCAGTCTCCAGGCTCAGTCTGAGCTGTCAGCACAGAGCCCAATGCAGGGCTCAAACTCATGAACTGTGAGATCATGACCTGAGCCAAAGTCAGATGCTCAACTGACTGAGCCACCCAGGTGCCCCAAGGTGGCACTTATGATGAAGTCTTTCCCACATTTCATACATTCATAGGGTTTTCCCCCGGTATGCATCCTCTGGCATTGAGTCAGATACACACTCTGACCAAAAGATTTACAACAGTTACTACACTTGTAGGGGTTCTCTTCAGTATGAGTTCTCTCATGTTGATTAAGGTATGTACTTCTGAAAGATTTACCACATTTTGCAATTATAAGGATTTTCTTGGTGTGAATTCTTGGTGTTGAGTAAAATGTGTATTCCATCAGAAAACTTTCCCATATTCATTACATTCAAAAGGTTTTTCTCCAGTATGGATCCTCTTAAGTTGAGGATCCTATGACCTCTGACCTATGATTTATGACTATAGGCTTGGCTGCATTCAGTTCAGTCATAGGACTTCTCTCAGATATAAAGTAAGTTGAATGCTCTGAGTAAAGGCTTTCCCACATTTTTTATATTCAGATAGTTTTTCTCCAGTATGAATCTTCTTATGTTGAATAAGGGATAACCTATGATTATAGATTTTGCCACATTCATGACATTGATAGAGCTTTACCCCAGTATGAGCTCTGTGATTCACAGTAATACAGGTACTTTAGTTAAGAGCCTTCCCACATTGATTATATTAATAGCGTTCACTTTGTGAATCTTCTGATGTTGCATGATGTAAGTGTTTTGATTATAAGCTTTTCCACACTCATTACATTCATAGGGTTTCTCCCTACTATGACTCTGAAGTTGGATGAAGGATAAGTCCCAGCCAGCTGAATGATTTTCATTTACATTATACTCATATGGTGTCTCTTTGCATGTGTGCTGTATAATGTGTGAAATCTATGAAAGATTTCCCACCATTTCAGCATTTGTAGAACATTTTTCCAGTACAAATTATCTGATGTTAATTAGGAGAAGTTATTACTGAAAGCTCTCTCACATTTATTACATTAATAAGATTTCATTCCTACACCTGAAACTAATGTAACATTATGTGTTGACTAGACTCAAAAAAGTAAAATAAAAAATAAAACAAAAACCGTAATTCAAAAAGATGTATGCACGCTTGTGTTTATTGCAGCGTTATTTACAATAGCCAAGATATGAAAACAACCTAATTGTCCATTAATAAGTGAATAGATAAAGGAAATATTATACAGTAAAACCTTGGATTGTGAGTAGCTTGTTCTGTGAGTGTTCTGCAAGATGAGAAAGCATTTCTAATAATTTTTAACTTGACAAATGAGTGATGTCTTGCAATACAAGTAGTATATTACACCGAAAGTTACACGATCACAACTAAAGCCAATGGTTCTCTCTCTCTCTTGCTGTAGGATAGTGGGTGATCATCTCTGATGCTTGGTCTCAGGCCATAGTGGTTGGAGAACACTGTGGCCTGATTGTGTTCTTGGACATGACTTAGAAGGGCTTGCTTATGAACAGGAGCCGCCAGTTGTCAATGAAATTGTGACCTTGGGGAAGACCATGGGACTGGAGGTGAATGAGGACGACATTCAAAAGCTGGTGAAAGAACATGGCCAAGAGCTGACCACCAATGAACTGATGGATCTGCGTCATGGGCAACAGCAAGAGGTTATGGAGGAGATATCATCTGCAGAGGAGGAGGAGAACAAGGCAGAGGACTCCCTCACTTCAAATGAGATTAGGGAGATGTGTAAAATGTGGGAAACAGTGCAAAATTTTGTAGAAAAGCACGACCCAAATAAGGCTGTAGTAGTGTGAGCCATAAACCTGTTTAATGACAATGCAATGTCACATTTCTGTGAAATCCTCAAAAGGAGGCAAAAGCAATTGTCATTGGATGGGTTCCTTGTTAAAGCTGCATGAAAAGAAAAACATTCCATTGAGCCAACAGACAGCAGTGATTCCATTAGTATTAGTGAAAGTTGTCCTACACAATAACCCTCCTCTCTCTTGTCTCCCTCACACCAGCCACGGAGGTTTTCAAAGGTAAGTGCAGGTTAATTTGTTCATTTTTCTTTATATTTTGTATATTCTTTATTATTTTGCATTATATTGCAGTATTGCTATCATTTTTATATGAATATTTTTGGGTTGTGGAACAAATCATCTGAATTTCCATTGTTTCTTATGGGGAAATTCGCTTTGATATACAAGTACTTTGGATTACCAGCATATTTCTGGAATGAATTATGTTTGCAAACCAAGGTTTTACTGTATATACAATGTACTATTACTCAACCATCAAAAAAGAATGAGATCTTGCCATTTTAGATGAGATGGATGGACCTAGAGAGTATTATCCTAAGCAAAATAAGTAATACAGGGAAAGATAAATACCATATGATTTCACCTATATGTAGAATCATATAGCATCTAAAAAACAAAACAGATGAAGAAACCAAAAAATAGAAACACACTCAAAAATATAGAGAATAAACTGATGGCTGCTAGAGAGAAGGGAGCTGAGGGGATAGGCAAAATAGGTGAAGGGGATTAAGGGGTTTAAACTTCTGGGTATAAAATAAATAAGTCATAGAGATTAAAAGCACAGCATAGAGAATATAGTCAATAATATAATAACATATGATTAGGACAGATGGTGACTACATTTATTGTGGTGAGCACTGAGTAATATATAGAATTGTGGAATCGATATATTATACATCTGAAATGAATATAACATGTATGTTAATTATACTTCAATAATAAGATATACATATATATCCTAGTATATATATAGAGAGAGTCTTTGATGTTCAATAAGATAAGATACACACTATCATTGAATGTGTACCTATACCACTGCAATTGCAGGTTTTGTCTCCAGTGTGAGGCGGTATATCTCTGAAAGTCCAGTATGTTTCTGAATTTGAGGAAGATATGTAATGCAGCTGAGGTGTTTCCCATGCTCACTATATTTGTTTTTCACTTGTATAGCTTCTCTGTTGATTGATTAGGTTCTGGGTTGTGTGAAGTTATTGCTATCATTGTTACAGTTGTGCACAGGTGTACACTTCCATTAAATAAGGTTTGAATTCAGACTAAAGTCTTCCCCAAATTCATTAAATTTAAGTACATTCTGAATCAGGCTTTTTCTTATGAATAAAAATTTCTTACCAGGTGGATTCTCCAGTAATACCCTAAGTAATCACCAAAATCTGAGACTTCACTTAGGGAGTACAAAATGCCATCTGACTTGAATTTTTCTGCTATTCCATGGGGAAAAGTCTTCAGAAATAATGTAGTTCAGACTTGAATCTTTGGTTCAAGTTCTTATTTCTTGGCCTGAAAGAAATTACACATGCAAAATCTCTGTAATGGAAGAAACTTCTATGGAGAAACTGAAGCATAAACTAATTGTAACATGTGTAAGTTTAGTGGGACTTGTCAGCTTTCATTTTTTTTTTTTTTTTTTTAGAGAAATCCTAACTTTTATTTATTTATTTATTTATTTTTTAACGTTTATTTATTTTTGAGACAGAGAGAGAGCATGAATGGGGGAGGGTCAGAGAGAGGGAGACACAGAATCCGAAACAGGCTCCAGGCTCTGAGCTGTCAGCACAGAGCCCGACGCGGGGCTTGAACTCACTGACCGCGAGATCATGACCTGAGCTGAAGTCGGCCGCTTAACCGACTGAGCCACCCAGGCGCCCCTCAGCTTTCAAATAATAACCTATACGAGTTACATATGGAATTTTGAGCACTGAGAATGAGAGCCATTGTGATACATGAGCAAGGGATAAAAAGTGGTTAGAGAGGGTCCAATAAATATATTAGATGGGGGCAGAAAATAAAAATAGTACTTCGTGGAGGATTGAAGGGCAACAATTGGGGCCATGGAAACAGACATTCGTGACAGGGGAAAGGGGAACTGCAGAAAGAACTAAGTACAGAGAAGGCAGAGAAGGGCACAGCCCAACTCAACACAAAAAGAGATGACAGCACAGGTAAGCAAGTCTGCTGGGGGGAATAAGTTTAAGAATTCCCTGAACTTGCACCAATGGGTTAACAAGGCTTAGAGCAGAAAGCCACTTAACAGGACAAAAGTGTCCGAGAACAGGTAGGGCAAAAGCACCCCAGCATAGAACAAAGCATAGGGCGGAAAGCCAGTTCCATGGGACAAAAGTGTCCGAGAACAGGTAGAGGTGAAAAACCGCTACAGCAGGGCGAAAATGCCCAGAGCTAATTAGCAAGAAAAATGCCTTGTTAACCCTGAGGTAGCATGCTTTATCTGACTTAGCTCCTAGAAAAGTTAAGATAAATAGACATAGTGCCTGGCGCCTGCAGTAAATGGCCATCTGCTTGGCGCTGGGACCTTGATTTGTATTCACCCTAACCCTTGACACTGCATACCTTTGAAAGCCCTTTTCTCTCACACGTTAGCCCTTTTCTCTAACATGAGTTAATGATCACTGTTTTATTGTCTCTGCACGTCCATCAGGTTTGTAAGCCTTCTGATCCTAATAAATACAGAGCAAGGACCCTTACTTTGGACAAGGACATTAGCCTCTCTCATATTCAATTCTGCATCCACTCTCTTGCTGGACAGGAGAGAACTCCAGACTCAAAGTCTGCGACAGTCTGCAAAGGTATGACAGTAGGACCTGAGAGAAATGCAAGAGGAAGAAAAGCGCAGTCTGGAAGAGACATCATTTATAAAACACAGATGGAAGGATGTGCATTGTAGAACAGAGCAAATAGGACCATGAGAAACTTCATGCTCAAAAGTGGCACCCAGAGGCAAGGCTGAGGCAACTTGGTGTTCCTGAAGCAGCCCCAAATTTCCCTGGAAGAACGCTCTGTGGCCACATGTCTAGAAACCACTGGTTTCCTGGACGGCCTTGTGTGTAAGTATTCAGAACTTCTTCTCACTTGTTCACCTGGAGAAGGCCCCCTAGAGATGTCCTTCATACCATCCATGGAAATTTGCCTTGGTCCAACCAGGAGATCACATCAGGCCTGGAATCCTGACATCTTGCTAGGGAAAGACAAGAGTCTTAGGTGTTGGGGCTGGTGGCATGTGTCAGCCCAGGGCCCTGCCTCCATTCTTGTGCCTTTAGGTCCTTTACAACATGAATGAATGGTGACATGTCCCAGGGAGCAGAAGACTCTGATCTCTGAACATCAAAATATGGTACCATGAGTCAGAGGCCTCAAGGCTTCAGTATTCAAATTTTGGATAGAGAACAGAAAGTTGATTCCTCATTTGTTTAGCCCTATTGTCAAAGAAAGCTGCACACAGGCCTCTAAGGATTCACAGGCAATGTGTGTCTGCAAGTTTAAAACCTCTTTCCAGTCTTTGTTGTCTCTTTTAAAATCACACACATTTCCTTGTAATCTATAACACATCCATACTTATAATCATTTGCCAGTTAAACTAACATTTCTCTCTCCCCCTATCAGCTAAGAGACATTCTGGAAAGATAGTACCCTCTTCCCCCTGCCCCTTGTCATACTCATAAGAGGTATTGGTCTATAGTTTTCTTTTCTTGTGATGACTTTGGTGTCAGGATGATATTGGTCTCATACAATGAGTTGATAAGTGTTTCCCTCCCCTGTATACCTTGGAAGAGTTTGTGAAGGATTGGAAGTAATTCTATAAACAGGTGGTAGAATTCACCAGTGAAGCCATCTCATCCTGAGCTTGTGTTTGCAGGAAGTGTTTTTTCCCCCTCCAGTTTCCTTCCTACCTTCCTTCCACCCTCCCTTCTTTCTCTTTTTCTTTCTTTCTTTCTTTTTCTTTCTTTCTTTCTTTCTTTTTCTTTTTCCCTCCCTCCCTCCTTCCTTCCCTCCACCCTTTTCTTTTTCTTTCTTTCTAAATTAAAATTAACATACAGTGTGATATTAGTTTCAGGTGTACAATATAGTGATTCAAGATTTCTATACATTACTCAGTGCTCATTACAATAAGCATAGACTTTGTAAAAAGTTTTTTGATCATTAACTCAATCCCTTATTTTAGGTCCATTCAGGTGATCTATTTCTTCTTGAGTCAGTTTTGGTAGTTTGTGTCTTTCTAGGAATTAGTCTGTTTCATTTATTTGGTCAGTATTAATGTACCCTCTTTCATTTTGGATTTTAGCAGTTTGAGTCTTCTTTTTTCCTTAACCAGTCTAGCTAGAGATTTGTCAGTTCTGTTGATCTTTCCAAAGAACCAATTTTTGTGTTGTTTTCTCTATTGTTTTTCTATTTTCCATTTCACTTATTTTCACCCTAATATGTATTATTTTCTTGTTTTTGCTTGTTTTGGATTTAGTTGGAATTTAATTTCTCTAGTTTAATAAGGTAGACATTTGTGTTGCTGATTTAGAAGCCTTCTGCTGGCGGGGGGAGTGCCTGACTGGCTCAGCCAGTGGGCGTGTGACTCTTGATCTCAGGGTTGTAAGTTCAAGTCCCACATTAGGTGTAGAGA
Source organism: Panthera onca (assembly GCF_046562875.1). Classification (NCBI taxonomy): domain Eukaryota; kingdom Metazoa; phylum Chordata; class Mammalia; order Carnivora; family Felidae; genus Panthera; species Panthera onca. The sequence goes on along the minus strand of NC_138350.1, from coordinate 27,979,738 downwards.
TTACTTAAAAATTAAATCTTAAAAAAAAGAGCTTTCATCTGTTTTAATGTAGGTGCTTATAGCTATATATTTCTATCTAGACAGTGCTTTTGCTGCATCGATTAAGTCTTGGTATCTGGAACTTTCATTTTAATTAACCTCAAAATGTTTTCTAATTTCCCTTGTGATTTCTTCTCTGACCAACTGGGTATGTAGGAATTTGTTACTTAGTTTCCACATATTTGTGAATTTTCCAAATTTCTGGGTTTTATTTCTAAATCCATCCCTTTGTGTTCAGAGAACATATTTTGTATTACTTCATTTCTTTTTTTTTTATTTGAGAGAGAGAGAGAGAATGAGTGGGGGAGGGAGGGAGAGAGAGGGAGAGAGGGAGAGAGAGAGAGAGAGAGAGAGAGAGAGAGAGAGAGAGAGAATCCTAATCAGGCTCCACACTCATCCCAGAACCCAACATGGGACTCAATTCCATGATCTTGGAATTATGACCTGAGCCAAAATCAAGAGCCAGACACTCAACCAACTGAGCCACCCAGGAGCCCCTACTTAATTTCTTCTAAATGTATGGAACCTTGTTTTATGGTTTATCCTGGAGACTGTTCTATGTCTACATGAGAAGATATGCATTTGCTGTTGCTGAGTGGAGCACTGTATAGTTTTCTGTGAGGTTTAGTTGCTTTCTATTCTCCTTTAAGTCTTTCGTTGCTGATCTTCTGTCCAGTTATTTTGTCCATTATTGAAAGTGGGGTGTCAAAGTCTCTAAGTCTTATTGTTGAATTGTCTATTTCTCCCTTCAACTGTGTCAGGTTTTGCTTCATGTATTGGGGGGGGGGGGGCTCTTGTTAGGTGTATTTATTGTGTGTCTATATGTTTGAAATGGCTACATCTTGTTGATGGATTGACTCTTTTATCATTCTATAACGTCCTGTCTCTAGTAACAAGTTTTATCTTCAGGTCTATTTTACCTGATATTAGTATAGCCACTCAGTTCTCTTTTGGTTATATGTTTGCAGGGAATATCTTTTCCTCCTACTTTTCCTTGCAACCTATTTGTGTCTTTGCATCTAAATTGAGTCTCTCTTTCCCTTTTTTTTTTTTTTTTTTTTGATTATTTGAGAGAGAGAGAGAGAGAGAGAGAGAGAGAGAGAGAGAATCTTAAGCAGGTTCCCCACTCAGCATGGACCCCAACGTGGGCTTGATCCCACAACCCTGGGATCATGACCTGAGATGAAATTAAGAGTCAGATGCTCAACTGACTGGGCCACTCTGGTGCCCCTAAATTGAGTCTCTTAGAGACAACACATGGTTGGATCATGTTTTTAAATCCATTCTATCAATATTTGCCTTCTAATGGAAGTGTTTGATCCACTTACAGTTAATGAGATTAAAGATAAGGAAGAACTTACATTTGCCATCTTGCCATTTGTTTTCTATATCCTGTATGTTTTTATTTGTTACTCAGTTCTATTCTTGCCTTCTTTAATGTTAAACAGATATTTTCTAAGGTCTTGTTTCTTTTACCACAAATATTTTAGTTGTTTTCTTAGTGATTGCCTTGGGGATTATAATTCACATCTTAATTTATAGCAATCATACAGCACCAATTTAATTTCAGTAGTATACAAAAACTTTCATACAGCTCTAATTTTTCTCCTTTATACTGTTATTACAAAGCCTAAAATAATTTACATATTACCAGAACTAACAGGAGAGTTTAATAATGCAGCTGGCTATAATATTATGATATAAAAATAAGCTAAGTTTTTATATACTAATTATACAGCAGGTAGAAAATACTATTTTAAAATATGCTATTTACCATAACAACAGAAACTAAAGATAAGTAAAACACTGAAAAAATTATGCAAAACTATATGGAAAAATTATAAAATTTGGTTTAAAGATATTTAAAAGACCTAAATGAGAGAGATAATATAACATGTTTGTGGATTGGAGAATTCAGTATTATAAAGCTGTCCCAAATTGGCCTACAGATTTAATATGATTCCAATAAAAAATTCCAATAAAAATTTCAAGTGTGGGTGTGTACATGTGTGTAATTTGATCAGCTGACTCAAAATGTATATGGAAAAGCAAGACATTCATGAAGAAAAATAGGATAGGAAGATTTGTTTTACCAGATAACAAAACATTTTATAGAACTATAATAATTAAGACACGCTGATAGTGATGCAGGGATAGACAAAATGACCAATAGAACAAACCAGAGAGCCTGAAAATAGACCCAAGTACATATAACAGTAGTACATCAAATAAACACTGCTGAGATAATCCACTATCTAAATGGAAAAAAAGCAGGATGGAATCCCAACCTCACACTGAACACAAAAATCAATTTTATACAGATATGAGACTACATGTTAAAAGCAACACTTTCAATTTTTAAATGAAAATATAGAATGCTATCTTATTGCTGTTGGGTAAGAAAAATTTTATTAAACAAGACACAAAATCACTAGCAATAAAAAAAAACGGTTGATAATTACATTAAAGCTTAAAATTTCTATTCATCAAACACCACCACAAAGAAAGTTCCAAAATCATTTGCTATAGAAAAAGAGAGTTACACATGTACACATAGTAGACAAAAGAGCATTCCAAATAAAGTTTACTGACTTAAAAGCAGTTGCTTTTTGGGGATACTGACTGAGAGGGAGACTTATGGGTGCTATAAATGTACATCTTGATCTGGGTGTTAGGTACATGGATGCTATGGTCTAAATATTTGTGTGCCCCGCCGCCGAATTCATATGTTGAAATCTTAATCCCCAGTGTGATGGCATTACGGGCGTGAAGTCTGTGGGAGGTGCTTAAGTCATGAAGGGGGAGCCCTCATGAATAGGATTAGTGCCTTACAAAAGAAGCTCCAGAGAGATCTCTAGCCTCTTCCACCAAGTGAGAACAAGGCAGAAAGCATGAGCTATGAACCAAGAAGGGGGCCCTTGTCTGAAGGCAACCATGCTGGCACCCTGATCTTAAATTTTCCAGTCTCAGAACTGTGAGAGATAAATTTCTGTTTATAAGCCACCTGGTCTATGGTATTTTGTTATAGCTGCCTGAACAGACTAAGACAATGAGAGAACATGAATACAAAAACACACCTGTACATCTAAGATATGTGCACTATACTATTTATTTGCAAATCATATTTTGACAAAAATAAATGAATTAAGGGGCACCTGGGTGGCTTAGTTCAGTGTCTGACTTCAGCTCAGGTCATGATCTTGCAGTTTGTGCATATTAGCCCCACATCAGGTTTGCTGCTGTCAGCCTGTCAGCACAGAACCCGCTTCAGATCCTCTGTGCCTCTTTGCCCTTCCCCCGCTTTCACTCTTTCAAAAATAAACAAATATTTTTTAAAAATAAGTGAGTTAAATAAGACACCTATAATTCAATAAGAAAAAAGAAACCCAAAACAACTCAATAGGAAAATTGGTAAAAGCCATGAACAAGCATTTCACAGAATTGGGACCATAAATGGCAAATAAGCATATGAAAAGTTGCACAACTTCACCAGTAATGAAGGAAGCACAAAGTGAAATATCAATTAATACCCACCTGATTGGCAAAATACAAGAATCCTGTCAGGGCCAAGTGTTAGATACTTGTGATCCAACAGAGATCCTCCCATGTGGCTGGTGAGGGTGGGTATTCATGAACAATTTGGCATTTTCTCAAATATTTGCATGGTACTACACCAGGTCCATTCTCCAATACATTCCTTTGAGAAATTCTTGTCTATGGGTCCCAGGGGACAGGTACAAAAATGTCCACAGAGGTACAGTTACTAATAGCAAAAAACACAAATGATTCAAATATCCATTGACAGGAGAATGGATAAATCAATTGAAATATTATACAGCAGTGAAAAAGAATGAATGACCACCACACCACACAACCTAATGGATCTCAGAAGTAATGTTAGTAATGAATCCCAGAAGAGCACACCCAGTGTAATGTCATTTTTATGACATTTAAAGACAAGCAAAACCAAGTGGCACAAAGTTTATACGTATATATATGAAATGATATACATGAAAACGTACATACATGAAAAAAAAATATATATATATATATAATCCAGGGAAACACACAATTCAGGACAGAAGGTGCCTTTGGAGACAAGGAGATAAGTCACTTGTACTGAAGCAATTCCTGGATTGGGTAGTTGATTCACAGGTAGTTGCTCTGTTATGATGCTTTTAGTGTATATATGTTACATGGTATTTTGCATTATTATACAGTACATTAAACACATAATAAAGAGAAAATTTATTTCCTTCAAACTTAATTTTGAGACAGGAATGTGTAGGAGGGAAGATCTTAATGTGGGTGTTACTTACAAGGATACACATAAATGTCAGACATGACCCGGTTCAAATCTTGGAAAGTAGTCTATACCTACAGTCCCATTTCTCCCTCCCTCAGCTAGACTTGTGAAAGGATTCAGAGGGGGTTCAGTGGGGTAGGTGGGGAGCCAGGGCTCCCCTCCTGTGACATACACCCTCCCATACTGCCCTCAGTTCATCCCTCCAGCTCATGTTTCCCCTAACTCTTCCTTGCCCTGACACTCTCTCCCTGCTTGAATAGCACCCTGAATTGCTTCCCCCTATGTGTCCCAGGCCTGCTCCCCAACACCAAACCCCCCACTTATATGCTCCCTATCCCCTCCCCTGCCATCCCACCATGCCACAGAAGTGGGACACAGCCTCTACATGTGGAAGGTGAGGGCAGAGAGCCTGGCCAGGGCCAACTCCAGGCCCTAGGATTGGGCTGAGCAAGGACCCTGTCCTGGACAGGGAACACTAGAGACACAGCCAGCCCTGACAGCTGGCACTGCCATGAGCACTCCTAGCCCTGCAGGCCTGGAAATAATAAAGCCAACACTGAGTGCTTACTCAAAGCCAATCCCAGTACAGACACCTTTACTCACTGATAGTGGATTTATGCTGTGCCCACTGTTCCAGGCAATTTTCTGGACCTTGAGGATGCAAGGGTGTCCCCTGCCCTCTTGGAAGTCAAACCCAAAGAAAGATAGAGACCAGAGACCCAACATTCCAGGTGGAACTGAAAAGCTTGGTGAGTGCCAGCTAGACAGATGCAAGGGTAGCATGGAGAAGGGCCCCCGGGTCAGGGAAGGCCTTTCTAGGAGGCTGTGTAAATTGGGACCTGAGGCTGAGGGAGCAGGACGTGCATGGCCTGGAGGTGGGATGCTGGCTGGGTGGACAAGAGGAAGCAGATCACTGAGGGGCCGGTCCAAACCCTGGGGGCACACAGGACCCCAGGCTCTGCAGGAGTGACGTGGGAGCTCATGTTGGGCAGAGGCGCGTCTTAACCAGAATTTAGGTTGATCAGGCTCCCACTGAGAAGGCAAGGGCGAAACCTGAGGCTTGAAGAAGTGAGGCAGGTGGGGGTATGGGAGTCCAGGGGGATGGCATGGGAGTGAGAGGTGTCTGCTGGGGTCTGGGGTCACCAGGAGGGCATGAGAAGGGCATAGCCAGTTGTGTCAGTGCTGCTAAAAGATCAAAGATGAGGACAGAAAAGTGACCTTTGGCCACAGGGGGTGGAGGGGACCCTGATGGAGCAGGCTGACCCACCCCTCGGACCCCCCTCATAGTCTCCTATACCAGGAATGGCAAGACAAGGGGCCATCCCAGGGGCCAGTGGTTGTGAGGATGGCCCTGACTGGAGCCCTCAGCCAGCTGGCAGAAGGGGAGCCCCTGAGGAGCCCTGTGTGAGCAGAAAGTGTCCCTTAGAGGCAGCCCGCCTCGCTGCCCCATGAGGACCCTCTTGCCCCACCTGTGGGTGAGTGAGGCACAGAGGTTAAAGGGCTGACCTGCCCAGGTTGTGCAGCTGAGGTGGGGGTAGGGTCAGGAACCCAGAATTTTCCCACTGGAAGCCAAGCCTGGGCCTGCAGGGCACACAGATGCTGGCAGGCCTGATGCCCCATCTGGGGCAAATTGGGAGGTTGAAGGCCACGGTCTTGACTTGTCAGAGCCAACCCAGGCCAGACATTCTAGGGCTGCTGACGCCAGGATGAGGCAAACAAGGTCATTACCAGGTAATGAGCCATTACTGAGGTCAGACAAGGTCATTACTGGGTAATGAGTTGGCCCCTGCAGAGCCACTTGCCCCAGGACAGTTCCTAGGAAATGTCTAGGTAGCCAGAGCCACCAGCAGGCCAAGGCACAGTTCCAGGGCCTGGTAGCCAGGGGGTGTTCAGGGGCAAAGTGTGCCCAAGTCCAGTCCCCACAGGAAGCCCCGGACCCTCTGGCCCCTTCTTTAAATGAGGAGACAGCTGCAGCTCAGGGGTCTGGGCAGCAGGGCCCCAGAGTAGACGGATCCGCCCTTTAGGCTACAGGCCTCCCATGGTGCCTACACACCTCCCAACATCTGTCACCTCTGACACCCTCACCATCTCCTGGCCAGGAAAGACTCTACCTGGGCTCTGATAAGGGGAACACTGAGGCGAGGCAATAGGGCCACCAGAGGCCCATAAGGCAGAACAAACCAGCCCAGAATGGTGTCTTGAACAATGGCCCAAGCCAGACCTGCTGGCTTAGTCCACTGAACCTCTACTACATGGCCTGCACTTTGGGGGCCGAAAAGGCACCACGGCCTTCCCTTCCTAAGTGCCCTGGGCCCAAGGTCCAGGTCCCAGCCAAGCTGGCCTTGCTTGCTCACAGCCAAAGGCCTAGTCAGTCTGGCTCCTAGAGCAAGCAGCATAGCTGGAGTAGAGAATGGGTGGGCACCTATGTTCTGGAGTCTATGTTGAGGCCCAGGGTCTGTGACCAGAAAGGAAAGTAGCAGCCCACACCCTGGACCCTGTGCCTGCACTGCACCCTCCAGGGCCAGCTCCAAAGCCTTTTCCTCCCAGGGTGGCTGGTGGCTCAGGGGTCTCCCTCCCAACACAGACCCTCAGAGCCAGCTTCACGGACCCCCACCTGCATTTCCATGTGCCCCCTTCACTGAGACCCAAGATGGGCCAGAACGTGGTGTGAAGACAGTGGTGGAAAAAGACAAATACCACCCTGCCTTGAAGCAGTTCTACCTAACAGGGTCAGGGGAGGGGGTGACCTGGGCATCTGCATTTCTAGACACTCCCATGATGACTGTGAGGCTCCCCTGCCCCCTCTGAGGCCATCAGGTCCCCTCCCACATACAAAGCCACCTGGTCCTCGGGCTTTGGAAAATAAAACCTCTTCTCTGGGTGGCTGCCAGGGTTTAATGGCAACAGAGCGTAAAGGTGACGGCAGTTAAGTCCCATGGAGGCCGCCCCCTTTCTCCAGGCAGAGGCAGAGCCTCAGGGTTTTCCCTCCTCCCCAGGCCCTGCAGGGGCCCCGAACCATTAATGAGTTAATAAGTGGCAAAGCCCACGAATCACCCAACTCTGCCTGTGCAGAAGGGCCCACTTGAATGCACACAGCCTAGATGGGGACAGTGTCTGGAGCTGGTGTTCCCACAGTCACAGCCAGCCTCCTCACCCCCAGCAGACCTGGCCCTGGCCCAGGCACACAGACAGGGCCAGAGTGGGGGGAAGCTGGGCCCTGCATAGTGCAGGGAGCTGGGCAGGCTGGGCTATTAGGATATTCCAGAAAGCAGAAGCAGAAAGCAGGCCTGTGTGCTGGTACCCTTGGCTCAGTAGCTTTGTCCCTTCTTGGCCCATTCCTTCTGAAGCTACCTCTGTTCTGACCAACCAGCCTGGGGCAAGGGCTCCCCAACCTATTCCCCCACCTCTAATCTTCAGCTTCTGCTGGCCCCTCCACCCATGAAGCTCGGGCTGGGGTCTCCACAACCTATTTCTTGACCATTGCTGGATTTGACCTCAGGGGCTTCAGGGTCATGTTGACCACAGCTGCCTGTTCACTCCTCACCAATACCTCTGCAGCCCTTCTCAGGGCTCGTCGGGGTCCCTGGGGCCTCCCTTCCCACTCTACACTTGCTCCTGTGCAATCTGTCATGCTTCACAACCTGACTCTGGGACTCTACCCCCAGCCATGACCTCATCCTGCAGCACCTGTAGGATCGTGAACTCCTCGCCGCAGCAAAGGCTTTGTTCATATCACATCTCTCCATCAGCCTCAACAGTCAGGGAAAACCTCATAGCCCCTGTCTCCCCAGGCAGCCCAGCCCTGCCCGCCCAGGCAGCCCAGCTCTGCCCTTCCTGGCTCTCATACCACATCACAAATCTGGAGTCTGTCTACTTCTGCTCTCCCCAGGCTTTTCCAGCCCTCCTGCTGTCCCCTCCCAGGGATCTTAGGGGTCTCCTTCATTTCATAGGTGAGCCTCAGAGAAGGCAGAGCCCCTGGGTCACACAGCTTGACTCCAGCAGGCCTGGGGAAGGAATCCAGGGTATTTTGGCCTGCAGTATTTTAATTACTAAGGGGAGGAGGGCAAGAGTATCGTTAACGAGGCTCTAGGGACCAGCAGAAACAGATGCTAGAGGTCCCAGGGGGCCCGGTGACTCAGCAGGAATGGGGGGGGGGGTTGTCTGGGGGGTTGACAGAGTGCCAAATTCTCACCTCTCCTTGTACCTTCCAGAGTGACAGGCTGCAATGAATGAATGAATGAATGAATGAATGAATAGAGGGGATCTAGGAGCATTCATGGTGGCCAGGGCCAGGACTGCCAAAGAACAGGGTTGGCAGCATCCTCAATCACACACACACACACACACACACACACACACACACACAGGCACAGAGCTGCATAGAGGCTAGGCCCCTGTGGGATCTAGGGACACAGGTCCCAGTGGCTGCCTTGCCATCTCCCTCCCAGCCCAGCCAGGACCCACGCCAGACCCTCCCTCCCCACAATTCACTGGGGAGGCTCCCAGGGCACCCGGAGTCCTAACTAGCCCCTAGGGTTCAGTGAGAACAACATGCCGGGTAGAGGGATACTGCCCTCCAGAGGGGCCCACAGTGCACTGCCCATGACCCTGTGATGGACACAGGCAACATGTGTGAAGGCACCAGGGTGAGAAAGACTGGAGTGCAGTAGTGAGGAGCTCCCACACAATGGAAAAGGTGGCAGGGACAGAAAAGCCAGCACAGGTGACCATGAGGGTCTTGAATGCCAGGCTTGAGGAGGTGCGTTGGCTGACTAGGGTGGGTGGTAACAGCCCTGCCCCACCCAGGATGCTCAGCCCCAGACTCATTCACTCATTTACTCCTGCATCCAACATCTGGCATGTTTAGTATCTCTGGGAACTAAGTGACCTAGTCGTCCTGTGCTCAGGGCCCCTACTGTGAATCCAGGTGGACAGAGAACAGAGAGCCATTTAAACAGGCTGTGGGTGTGGGCCTGAGTCACCTGCTGGAAGCTGGGGTGGCCAAAGAAGGCTGCCCTGCAGAAGTGGGATGAGTGGGAGCTGCCAGGTATATGGTGTGTGTGTGTGTGTGTGTGTGTGTGTGTGTGTGTGGCGGGGGGCATTCCCAGCAGAGAAACGGCCTGAGCAAAGGCCCAGAGGGGTGGAGGTTGTTGGATTAGAGCAGGTAAAAGAAGACATGGCCAGAATAGTGTGGGGTGGGCCAAGTCATCCAGTGGCTTCCTGAGGACTGGGGCTCAGCAGGGAGATACCCAGACCAGGAAGGGCTTGAATGGAGGTACCTGTGAGGAGGATGGATTCCTGCAGCTGTGGGGGGTGGGGGTGGGGGGTCTGAACTATAGTATGGAGGTGGTGGCCCTAGCCAGAGAGGAGGACTGGGGACAGGTGGGTCCATAACCACACCTGCCTTCCCCTGACTGTGATCAGGACAGTAGTTTGGAGTAAATGGCATGAGCCTGTTTCCTGACTCTGGTCTGGGCGCCTAGGCTTCTGCAGCCTTCATTCCACGTCCTGTCACCTCCTGCCCAAAAGCCGGTCCAAGCTCCTCGACCCACGCTGGGACCCACCGACAGCACAGTCCCCCTGGGCAGGTCTAGCACACTCAAGCCTGCCTGCATTGCCCACACCCCCGCGTTCCCTGGCGCTCCATCTACCACCCCCTCTCGCCCTGTCGGAGTTCCCCGGGCCCAGGCCAGATTGCCCGCCCCCTACCCCCACCCCCACGAGACCTCAGTCGTTCCCACAGCCGTCCCGGGGGCCCTCTCCACGGAGCGTCGCCGGGGCCCCAGCGGTCGCTAGGCTGCGGGCTGGAGCTCCCGGCCAGGCCCAGCGCCGGTGGCGGTGGCGGCTGCGGCACGGATGGCGGTGGAACCCGGGCGCCCGTGGGCCCAGGCGCGCAGTGTGTACGGCGCGAGCGAGGCGCTGCGACGGGCCGCTGGCCGCCGGCGGGACAACGGGCCGCAGCCCAACGGGCCAGGCCCTGAAGAAGCCCGCGCCCCGGGCCGCCTGGCTCGCCTGCGGGGCCAGATCCGGGCCGAGGCGGCGGCGCGGGCCGACGTACCCCGGCTGCTGCGGCTGGTGGAGCGGGCAGGGGCCGCGGCCGGGGAGGCGCGGGCGCCGGGGGCCGGGGAGCGAGCGGACGCGCGCAGCAGCGGCTCGGTGTGCTCTGTGTGCGGGGAGCCGCGCGGTGGGGCCACCTACCCGGCGGGCGTCCTGGAGGTGAGCGAGCGGCGGCTTCAGGAGGGCCTGGCGGCAGTGCGCGCGGAGCTGGGCGCGGGGCTCGAGGCGCTGCGCGCGGAGCTGCGTGCCGAGCTGGACGCCCTGCGCGCACTGCTGCCGCCCCCGCCGCCGTCCGCCCGCCGGGAGCCCCGCGCAGTCCCCCGCGCCGCGCCCCGCGGCCCGACCCTGCTGCGAGCGCTGGGCACCATGAACGCCCTGGCCACGGTCGCGAGGCACGCCGACGACGCACCGGACGGCCCTGCCGACGGCAGCGCGAACCGGGCCCTGGCCCGGAAGAACTTCAAGAAGACACCGCTGACGCCAGGGGCCCCGCAGGGCGGCGGGGATTGAGGGCTGCCCTGCCGAGGGTAGCCGCGACCTGGTGCAGGAAGCGCCCTCCTCCTATCTATTTATATGAACAGATACACCACCCTTGTAGATAGAGAAGGGTCCTCAGAAGCCGCCTGCTAGCGCTCCAGCATTAGGGTGTGGGTGGCGGGACGCGCCAATGCTGAGGACTGTCCGGGGTCACGTCTGGGGAGTGCGGAGAGCCTCCGTGCAGCCAGTGATCTTCGCTGGAGACTGAGTCGGGGGCTGGAAGAGGGGTGGATACCCTTCTGGCCTTAGAGCTGCAGAAGGGTCTGGGCCAGGGATGTGGCAGCCTCCCAGAGAGCCTCCGGGAGAGCCCAAGGGTCTTTCTCAGGGGAGGGTGTTACAGGTTTTTGTTTGTATTTGTTTTGTATTAAGGGTCTTGGGCTGGAGGCTGGGCCTCCAGGCACTGAGATAGTGTGTGACCCACACACTACTCAATAGATGTTAGGGACATGTGGGCTGCTGGGACATTGTTACCTGGACACAGACTCACCCAGGGCAATGCCGCCTGGATATACAACCGCAGTCCACAGGGCATCAACTGGACCACAGCTAGTCCCTGGCCAGCTTCACTCTGCTGACAGACCCAAACTCTTACTGGACAACATTGCCTGGGCACAGTGGCATCTAGTCAATGTTCTTGGGACTCTTAGCTTCGTTATGGACAATGACACCAAGGACACTTAACCTTTCACTTAGCCTCACCACAGGCAGACACCTGGACACCACTGTCTCTCCAGAAAGTGTCACCCTACACTCAGGTTCCATAGCCTAACTTCCCAGTGTCACCGGGGAGTGGTTTCACCTTGCACAGAGAGCCCTTCACTAGCTGTCCTTGTCACCAGGACCCACCCCACCTAGCACAGCCTGCAGCAGAGCCTGGAACCGGTAGCTTCTCACCTCCTGGCTTCGGAAACGTCAGTTGAAGTCATCATTTAATAGCGCACAGTGTCCTGGGGTCAGCCAGCTTGATTTTTTGTTTGTTTTTTTTTTGTTGTTGTTGTTGTTGTTGTTTTTAAATAAACTGTAGTATTAGACTTTAACAGGTGGCGTTTCCAAGACCTGCTAGTTTTTCTCCTTGGAAATGGGGGATCAGAGGGATCTGGGGAGATGTGTGTGTTCTGGATACAGGTATGGGACTGGCTGTGATGGGGTGGGGGAGGGTCGCTCAGGGGTCCCCTGTTGTATGGCAGGCACACTGAGGTCTCAGTGGAATTCCGGCAGGAATCCTGCCTCCGTGGGAGAGGTAGTGTATTCCCACTCCACCCCCGCAAAATATGTGAGGCCAAGGTCACTCTGTGTATTGTTTATTGAGGGAAGGGGTCGAATCTGGTTCCTAGGGGCTCTGCCAGAGCCACAGGCCCAGCAGAGCCGCGTGCACACGGGCTAGGGTTGGGGCGGGCGCCGAGGCTGCTGCGCGGATGGAGGCACCTGGAGAGGCCGAGACCCTGCGACCCCCGAGAGGCTGCTGCGGGCGGAAGTTCTCGGTGAGCGGTGCAGGGTGAGAGCCGGGGAGCCCGGACTGGAGCATGGTCTGGAACTGGGCCACCTGAGGGCTCGGAGCAGAGACAGGTTAAGACGTGGGCTGGGGCTGCGGGAGGGAGGGAAGAGGGCAGCACTGCCCAGTGGAAAGGGTGGGGGCCCCACCTGTGCACGCCCGATGGGTACCGCATCCTCGAAAACAGTCCAGACAACCGCAGGCTGGCAGCCAGGCGTGGTTAGCGACCCCGAGTAGCGGTAGTAGCGCGAGAGGCCTGAGGCGCCCGGCAGCAGCGAGGCCAGCGGGAAGGTGGAGGCCAGATTCACAGAGACTCCTGGGCCGGGGAGGGGAGGTGGGATTGCGATCGGCCTCCTTGTGCCCAGCCGCCCCCCTGGCCCCCAGCTAACCCTGCGCCCCGGGTGCGACCCCGTGGCTCCTCACCGCGCTCAGACACGTTCTTCAGGCTGGATACGAGGACGGAGAAGTTGGCGTTGTCAGTGTCCTGCTCCTGGGGAGGGGGCTCCAAGTGAGAAGGGCTCTGAGTGGGTGAGTCTCCAAAGGGGAAATCTGAGGTGGGGAGAGGTCTAGAGGAGACTGTAAGTGGGATGGGGGTAGGCTCCCAGTGGGGGCAGCTTGGAGATCTGCTGGGGGAAGGGTCACTCCCCCTCCCCACTGACCCTGCAGACCCGGGACCTCTCCTCGGCCCCTTCCTCCCACAGAACCCTTTAAATCCTATAAACCGTACAGACTCCCCCAACAGCCCCACCAAAACTCTACAGGCTCACTCTGCTCCCTTTGCAGACCCCCTTTCTGGGAAGCACAAGGAGTCACAGAACTCCTCTGTCCCTCCCTCACTGCCAGGAGTCACACAACCTCTCCCTCACCACTAACAGCACCGCCAGCACAGCCAGCCCATCCGGGTGACCTCGAGCTTCCCCCATGCTCTGGTACCTTGTGTTCATGTGGACCACGTGCATCTGGAGAGGCACAGACCGTGAGACATACCAGCTGCTCCTTCCACAGGGCACACCTACCACCCTACCCCCTACCCAAGCCCACCTCCATGGGGCGGCGCTGCCCATCCAGGCTGTGCTCTGAACCTGCTCGACCAGGGCCCCCCCAGTGGAAGTGCAGCTGCAGTGCGCGGTAGGCAGGCAGTGGCAGCCCGGCGCCCCGAATCTCCAGGTGGCTCTGTGGGCCAGCGTCTATGTGGAGCAGCACTGGGGGTAAAGGAGCACATGACACTCTTTCCCTCCACCCGCTTGCCCTTGTGCTGTTAGGGCACAGAGTGCCAGCACAGGGCCCCTTTGGGCTAGTCTGCTCCCTGGCCGGGCTTCCATGGAATAGGTCCTCTGGTGGTCAGCAGATGGCAGTGGAAAAAACCTACCCTGCAATGAGGGGGGAGAAGAGGGTGGCCCTCCTGTGGTGGGAGTTTTGACCCACCACAGCTGTGTGTGATACTGGGGGGGGGGGCTGTGATGACTTCCGAGGTGCTGTGAGGGGCTCTGACTTCTGGGAATGTCCCGACTTCTGGTCCTCGGGGGCAATGGCTGATTGCTATTGTTAGGGGGATCCTGACACCTGTATGTGGGGGTTCATGACCACTGTTGGGGGTGTCTACCAGCGAGTATGGATGTTCCTGTGCTCTTTGTGGAGATTTTGATCCTTGTGGGTGTGTTGGGGGGGGGTAGTTCTCACTCCAAGGTGGGTTTCAGCTTGTGTCTGTGGGGACCCTGGCCGTAGGGTACTGACCTGTATGGCCATCATTCTCCAGGGTCCACGGGCCTGGAGGTGCTGCGTTGTAGCCTTGTAAGATGAAGGGTCCCAGGGTGGGGTCCCGCTGAACCAAGTGAAGGTCGATGTTGATGGGGGACTGGGCTGGGCCCCCACAGGCAGGGGCCATCTCCTTCCAGTGGGTGGGGCCTGAGGGAACAAGGTCAGGGTTATGTGGGGGGGGGGGGCTCGGGGGACAACTTGGGGATACACAGAGGAAGGCAGTGCCTCCCTCCCTCCCTCCTGCACATACCTAGAGAATCGCCCAGCCTCAGGAAGCTCCTTCCTGCTCACCCACACACCTGGACAGGTCACAACTGCCACACGTACCCCGACCTAGCCTGGCCACAATGTTTGTAACACTCTCACGTAGGTAGGCACCACCTGGTCTGGGCCATACTCTGACACACAGCCACCTGCAGCTAGAGTGCCCCACAGGGAATGGGGGTGGAAGGGTCTCCTGGCACGACAGTCACACACCCACACTGGGGACATGTATCACTTGCTCACACATGGGCTGACCATGCTGACAGCCTTACAGTCCCCACTTATATGAACAGCTTGGCACACATGCCAGGACTGGAGATCACACCAGCAACAAACACAGACACACAGGCATGGGGGGGTGGGCATCACACGCATGCTGCTGGTGCCCAGACAGCCACTGTGGCCCAGGACTCCAGACACAAACCTGCAGAGACCAGAGAAGCTTGGCATGCACACTGCTTTTGGTTCATGCTAGCATCAGACTGTCTAGTGGCCACAGGACAAAGACTGATCCCATATAGCCTCACATGACACTCTGTCCTCACCACACTTTGGGTCCTGGGAGTCGTAGCACCAGGTGCCTGCGGACAGTGGACAGGGAACTGAGATGAGGGACAGCAATCTGGGCTCTCTCTGAGCTCCATGCAACAGTGGGGCTCCTCCTCTCCTGTCTAAGACCCCAACATCTCCCTCCCCCAAAGAAACCCCCCAGTGGCAGAGCTTTACAGGGAGAAGGGGGAGCTGCAAGGGAGGGTAGATTCGAGAAGGGTAGAATTCGAGATGGGCAGGGTCCAGGTGCTCACCCTCTGAGTCCCCGAGCACCACCAGTGGCATGGTGAGGAAGGCGAGTGCAAAGCCTGGAGACCGCATGGTGCAGCAGCCACTGTGACTCCAGAGGACTGGAAAGTGCCAGAGAACTGTGGGGCAGGCTAGGCAGCTGTTTATTAGTGGGGTGGGCTTAGGGGCGTGGCTAAGTCTTGTGGGCTCTCTGGCAGGCCACTGCAGAGAGGGTCAGAGGGGGCGGTGTCCAGGCAGGGCCACCAGCAGAGAAGACAGAGGTCTGAGATCACCAGGCACATGCTCTGATCCCAGGGCCGCGGCTGTGTTCCAGCAACAATCGCTGGCATTTATCGGAGCAAAACACTTTAAACAGACTCCCCCAATTATTTGGGGGGAGGCGCTATTATGCCCACTTAAAGAGGAGGAAACAGAGGCTGGGGGCCAGGAGTGACATGCCAAGGCCACCAAGTAAGGATGGAAATGAAAGGGGAGGGCACTTTGAATCCCAGTGCCCTTGACTTTTGAGGCTGGGGTGGGGAGGGTGTATTTCCCTTCTGTTGTGGGCCTGGGACCCCCCGAAGACCATAGGCTCTCTTGTATAGGTGTCTCCCCCCCCCCCCCCATGCCGTCCCGCACACCTGGGAAAAGGCCCTCCTTTGGGGGATTACTCCACCAACAGGTCTTTGGGAAGCCACAGCTCTCCCACTCTGCCCTGCACCAGCCTGGTGGGGACACTTCAGGCTTCCCCAGCAGCTCCTGAGGCTCTGACTCCAGGCTGTGGCCTGAGCCTCAGCCCCTCAATTCATTGTCCTGGCAAGTGGAGCTGATTTTGCTGCCTCTCGGTGTAGCTGGGAGAGAAAGCAACACTGGAAAGCTCTTTACCCAGCATGTGTGTGCCTGTGGATGTGAGCATAATTGGGCGTGATGTGAAGGGAGGTGGGGTGGGCTGGGGAGGGGGGGTATCTTTCTTCAATCCCCAGAGGGTCAGGCTCTCCCCACTTTGGGGAAGGGGCGCTGTCAGCAGTGCTGACGGCACCCAGGACCCCCACCACCATTCTAGCAGGTATGTTCATAAATGAGGGATGCTGTCCTCGAAGCTCCTATCCACACCAAGGGACTCCCTGTTCCTTTTTTAACCCTGGCCCCTCGCCTGTCGGGCCCCCAGGATCCCCCTGCCCAGGCTGGAGCCGACTGCCAGGACGCTGGGTTAGGAAGGTGAGCACAAGGACCCACCTGAGGTTGAGTCCCCTGGACACCCTTTTGTTCCTCCATCACAGACTGGGAAATTATTGAAAGGACCATGGTCACTGGAGCATCTTGGAGCCCTGCACCCCAGCCTGGCTCACCTGGATGCCCCAACTCCTCCATCCACCCATCTCAGCCACCCTGGCTGGAGTCTCCCATCGCAACTTAGGTCACACCAAGGACTGACCACGCCTCTTCCAGAACACAAATTTATTTGGCATTTGGATGAAATGGTTCTCACAGCATCTTAAGAAAAGGATTAGTGCCAACCCAACCAAAAATAAACCCAAACTAAAACCCTTAGTGAAAGGAGAACATAAAAAACAGGCATCGAGACAATGTACAGTATCAACTCCTTCCTCCACCAGGTAAGTCGGGTCCTGGGGGAAGAGGCCCCTCCCAAGAGCCTGGCCTGTACCTCTGGGAGCCCAGTCAATCACAGGAGCACAAGAGTCCCAGCTCGGGTTGGCCTTGGGATTCTTCATCAGACCCTGGAGCAGTTAGAACTTAACAAAGGGCGGCAATTGGACAGGAGGCCAAGGGCAGCCAGGCAGACCCCGGCTCTCCCACCTTGTTCCCCTCACAACCGCCCTCCAGCAGAGCTCACTCCTAGGCACCAGCTCCTGCACACACGGCATGCAGGCCTCTGTGCAGCCCAAGGACCCCAGTGGGCTGAGCACCCTGGTGCTGGGACAGAACCCTGGCCAGTCCAGAAGCGGGCCCACCATACTTCAGGCCACCTCCTCAATGCCTCCTGCATGCCTGATTGGCCCCAGCAGTCCTTCGGTCCCCAAAGGGAGCTCCCCAGTCCCAGACATCTTGTGCCAACTGCCCTGTCCTCAACACATGGTTCTGAGGCCTGGGCCAGAGACAGGGGAGCTGTGAAGGACTCTCGGCTGTTGAAGTCAGGCCCCTATGTGCTCCACTGGGATAGTCACTCCAAAGCAGACACGCTCAGGACACTCACCTGGCACCAGTAAGACCTGTGGCTGCTGCTCTAGACCTCGGCTCCCCTGAGCCCAGCACGCTGGAAGCACAACACACTTCCTGCTTTGTCTTCAGCAGCCAACGTGGGGCACACGTGCCCAGGGTGTATTCTTGAAGGATCAGCCCTATGGCAAGGGGAGCTCAGGCCTGTTTGGCATGCAGCCCGCCTGAGTCCTGCCTCCAGCACTCTGGATCCTGCGAGCCTAGACAGGCAGTTCAAAATTCACACCTCTGGCCGGCTTAAGGGATGACAGTTCTGTGGGGCAACTCAAAAATCTCATTCCATACTGGAAGAACACAATGGGTTTCCAATGGGAGAGTGTGAGAACATGCCTAGGACTGGACTGTGCCACCGAGGTCTGTCACCACAAAGCACCACAGAAACACCCACTTCTAGTCAACCCTCCTGTCACTGCATGCTGGTCTGGAAGAGCTACAAGGGGGACCAGGAGCAGGGCTCCATGCTCTCAGCCAAGGGGCAGAGGTGCAGACCTGGCCACACCTCAGTGCCACCAAAGATGCCATGGCTGGCCTGGGAAACTGGGGATCCAAGGCCGAATTCTGGCATACTGCCACCACCTGCAAAACTTGGACACAGATGTACACACACACACAGACACACGCGTACACACAGAAAGAAAAGATCCAGACATTCAACGTAGAAAAGATATGGATGTGCTAAAAATCGCACAGAACCCGCTTAATCTCCAAACCTCAGAAATGCTAAAAGCCCCGTGTCAGGAGACAAGACCACTGCCCAGGAGCAGGCAACAGGGTCCCTTGGTCAAAAGGCCCCTGGGCAGGGAACCCAGCACCCCGAGCTGCTGAGGATGGGAAGGTGGCATGCAGCCACTGGGCACTCGGCTCAGTGGTGGTGGTGTGCAAGTGGACTTTCAGGAGATGGACACAGCCCAGGGCATTAATTTCAGCCACCACTCCCCCCAAAGAAACAACCCTTTATGGCACAAACAAGATAGGGTGGGGGGGGTGCAGACCAGACCCACGAGCAAATTCAATAGGAGTGGGGGGCTCCAGAGGGTAGTGGACTGGCTGGCTTAGCCCCCAACCCCCAGAGGAGGATCCAGGGCCAGGACACTCATGCGTGGCTAGGGGCCTTGGCCCAGCTCCAGGGTTGCCTCTTGAGGGAGCCATGCACAGCAATGCTGGGGAGAAAAATGACAGGGTAGGGCCAGGGCCCCCTGGCACAGAACTGGGCTTCACAGAGACCCAGCTTGAAAGACAGAGTGGAGAGTTCAACTTCCTTCCAAGACCCCCTCTGAGGGTCTTGGGCACCAGAGGCCCAGGCCAGCCCCCAACCCAGGGTAGGGTCACCCTTGATGTTCATGGCTGGGCCGGGGGGTATCCTCAGAGCGGCCACTATAGTAACCTCCAAGGGCATCTACCCTGAGGCAGACCAACCGCCCAGACAATACTGACAGTCCACAAACACAGTGGTGCCTGGAAGTGCCCCTCCTGAACAGTGGCTAGCGAGGTACACATGGCAGCCCCAGGGCTCAGTGGCTGGTTGGCAGGCTCCTCTGGATGGCATGCTGCAGCGAGCAGGCCCACCAAAGCCAGGTGTGGTCTGACTCCCACCCGTGCCCACAGTGCCTTCTTTGTTCCCTACTTCTGAAACGTGTGGTCTGAACAAACTTCGTCATTCTTCTGCCGTTTGGAAAGAAAAAGACAGGGACCCAAAGCTAAGCATGTTTTTGGAGCTCTCAAGGAGACTCGGTGCAGGTGTTTGCTCCCTCGGGAGGTCAGTGTGGTCTCTACTCGCACATGCATGCCGTCAGCGGGTGTGCGGCAGTGCAGCTGGGTCCAGACTCACTTGGGGGCCCCTCACATCTCCCACAGGGATCAGTGTTTTCTTGTCAGCAAAAAGGTGCTCTCTGCCCATTGGGGCCGTGGGCTGGGCCATCCTCTACACCACGGTATTGAGGGAACTGCGGCTGTGGCGGCCGCTCCCTGGCAGCGCCTCTGTCGCTGGGGTGCTCCCATTCTGGGTAGGGTCAGGGGGCACAAGCAGGGCACTGCTGCTGTCGGCTGAGTCTTCCAGGTCTGCCAGAGAGGCCCCTGTGGCAGGCACAGGGTGCTCCAGGCGCCGGGGTGATGCACCTTCACCGCCACCATCTCCTGGGGTTGGCGGCCTGGCCTCTGCTGGCTCAAAGGCATCGTCGTCTGCAGGGAGACAAAAGGGAGTCAGCAGGATGGCAGGTCTGGCACGGGGGAAGATGGTGGGCTGCACAGAACCAGGGGCTACTTCTCCTGCCTGAATGCTCCCGCGGTGGTGGGAGGAGGGGGAAGCTGTGCTCACCCCCCACTTTTGCCACCTGGCCCGGTGCAAGGCGCAGGGGTACAGTCGTGAGCAAGCCATGGCAATGTGATATGGAGGGACAGGCTTTGACAGAGTCCGCGGAACAAAGTTGGGGGAGAGGGAAAGTCCTCTCAGACTTGTTGGAGGTTGAAGCAGGGCTCATGTGACACAAGGGAGTTACTGGGCCGGATGTGGGCAGGCGGAACGGGACACAGCCCCCAGAAAAGGTGCTGTGGCTGGAATATGGGGATGAGAATGTAGAAGACAGGACCAGAGCAGACAGCTCCACAAACCTTACCGGGGTCTGTAGAAATCTCTGGTTTGAGGGAGGCTCTGTGGCAGCCCATTCCTTTCAGCGTGCCTGCTCCTTATTATTCCGGCTTTCTCCAAAAGCTCAAGGCATGGGGGCCCCTGTTTCCTGGCTGGCTCCCCGCCAGCCTCAGCAGTCCTGTTACCTGCCCCAGGGAGCAACTGCTCCCTCACAGCCTGCTCCATGCAGCCATCTGGGACCCGCTACCCCCCAGCAGCATCCCTGGCAGGAGCCTGTTCTACCCCGACCCCCTGGACGGCAGACAGACAAACTGTGTGTGCAGGGGTCAAATCCAGGTCTTGCCTGCACACCACAGAGAAGCAGTACTAGCAAACAGGCCCAACAACACAGCGGCGCTGGCCCCACAACACACATTCTGCTGTGCTGTGTGGGTGTGCAAGGAGCCAGGCAAGGAGTGCAAGGACTGCCTGCTGTCGTACCGCAGGGGGTTGTGTGTGTGTTAGAGGGTGTTAACATGTAGGCAAACGGGATGGGACACCTGAGCTGCACATCAGGGACAGGAACAAGCTGGGCAATGGGTGAGGAGCCTGGCATTCCCTCTGTGCTACACAGACCTGTGAGGAATGATCTTCCACAGGAGCAGATGGACAAAAGACTTAAGCAGTAAGGCCAACATCACAGAACCAGTGCTTTCTTCCCATTTCACAGACAGGAAGGAATGTCACAAAGGCATCTCTAACAATTACCACATATGCACATGTGTCTTTGTGACCCAGCAGTTGGCTCTGGGCAGGCACCTGGAAGACCTGGGCCAGTCCTATCCCCACAACCGCCAACACCCGGCTCCCCATCTCTCCATACTGCCCAGCTGAGTGTGCCCCAAGGGCTGCTTGCTAACAGGTGTTCGTGGGAGGAAGGCAAAGGGCAGCATGGCCACTGCCCATGGTCATCTGCATGTAACCCTGGGAAGAGCCTGCCCACCAACAGGTGGTTCCACCTTAAATGGAAAGTCAAAAAGAAGCAGAAGGCCAAGAAAGAAGTGGAGGTTCAGGGTCCTGTGTACTGGGGAGGAGGACCAGTGAGCCTCTGGCTGCAAACAGAGGATGGCCAGTGATGTGCTGCTCCCTGTCCCTGGGAGGGAAGCACCTGCAGGGTCGTAGAACACGCTGTCGGGGTTAATGGACGCCTCATAGGGCGGCGGTGGATCATCAGGCTGGTCGATGTCTGGGTACTTGTATGCGGTGTAGGGAGGAGGAGGGTCGTGGAAGTGGAACGTGCCGCCTTCTCCATCGTCAGAAAGGTGTAGGGGCGTGAGGCCGGTGCCGAACCCGTCTGGGCCATAATCAAAGCCGGGGATCCTCCGGCCGAGGTTGAAGTGGTGCACTGAGCAACAGCAGGGAGAGACGAGCAACAGCTGAGTCACCCAGAGGCCCACGGCATCTGACATCCCGACTGTCACACTTGTGTGCCCAGCTGCCCACATGAGAGCCCTGAAGCTCTGATGCGGACCCCCCTCCTTCAGAAAGTCCCTGCCCCTCACCCATGTGCAACCAATCATGACATCCTGCCACTTGCACCGCCCAGTCCTCACCACACCTCTCCAGCTCGAGTGTCTTTGTAGATGACTAGGTGAAAACTGAGGGTCTGTGGAAGGGCTGTGCTCTGAGGCCCCCAACTGCAGCTGGCACAGTCCCTTTGTATTCCTACCACCTTGATTCGGGGCCCTCCCCGGAGGGTCTGTACCCATCCCACTGCTCCCCACACAGACTGGGGACTGGGCGCTAGGGAGCACGGCTTGCTCACTGACACAAGGTGATTCCAAAAGCTCTATGGAGGGCACAGGCCACAGCAGAGAACTCTCTTGCTGCAGTGAACTTGGGCTGAGGAGGGCCAAGTCACACTCTAAGCTGCCTGACAGTCACGGGCGTCTGCTGCTCTGCCCTCTCTGCCCACGGCAGGTGGCCCCGCTCATGGTCCAGGCCGTCAGAAAAGGTAACATCAACTATCTAAACATACAGCGGCAGCTGCCTGTCCTGTTTCAAGGTCTGGAGGGCCGGGGAGCCTGGGGGCAGCTGGCACTGAGGGCGCACCCCTCCCTCCACACATCCACGGCCTGATTTTGGGTCCCAAGGACAGCTCCTCTAGTTTCCCAGGTGTGCACTCAGCCCAGGAGCAGATGAGTGGGTGGGACAGGGACACCCCACCAGGGCACCCCTATCATCTACACCCTCTTGCCTGTTCCCTTGCCCCCCTTCCTACTTCCAGTACCCTCTCACCCTAAAGAGGACACAGCCCAGAGCAGGGCCCCCGCTGTGGCTATTATAGGTAGGGCCAAGCACACTCACAGTTTGCTCCAATCAGGGACTCAATGCGCTCCCGGCGCCTCTGGCGAAGCCGGTGGACCATGAAAAGCAGAAGCGACAAGATGAGGAAGGAGGAGATGCAGCTAACGATCAGACGCATCCCACTGGCCATGGAGTCAAACAGGCTGTTGCCATCTGTTACAAGGAGAGGAAAGAAATCGGCTGTTCTCAGAAAAGGAGAGCCTGATCCCCAGTGCTTAGTGCTACGGGAAGGCCACAGCCCTCCACCACCAGGCATCTATGTGGAAAAGGCAACTTGCTTCCTGATTCCCTGCACTTGACGTCTTAGGAGAGATGGGAAAAATGAAAACAGCTGAAAGTCAAGAATACTGTGGTTACATCAAAGGAGAGAAGCAAATCATAGGCCAGGAAAGATGTTTTACCTTCCAGTCTAGCACTCCTAAGTGCCAGGCAATGCGCCCCTTCTGCCTAAAAGCTGGCGGGTGCTGTGTTATGGGCCCCTGTGTCCCCAACCATAGAGTACAAAATCGGGCAGATATGACCGAGCCACTGGACTCTAGACCAGGGATGCTCACCTGGGCGACTCTGCAACTTCCAGGGAACATTTGGCAATGCCTGGAGACTCTTTTTCATCAACCACTTGAGGGGTGGAGGCACTACTGGCATCTAGTGGGTAGAGGCCAGGGATGCTGCTCAACATCCTGCTATGCACAAGAAAGCCCCACATCACAGCACTCGGCCCCAAATGTTGACAATTCCACCCTGCCTTACCCTGGCGCACACCGGTGCTGGTTAGGTGCTTGCTATGGAGCTGCTGTGGGTAGGGCAGAGATGATGATCATGGGATGAGGGGTGAGGGAAGAGAACTTGCAGTGGCTGAGTGCCTACCGTGTGACGGACACCTCCAGGGGCTCCTACCTAGACGAGATGAGCCACTCACACCAAGTCACAGAAGAGCAGAACCAGGAAGTGGTCCCAGGAACACCTGCCTCCACAAACCCAGAGGGAAGGCCAGGGAGGCTTCAGTGCAGGGAGGGGGGCAGGCACAGCGAGGAAGTGACCTATAGCCACTGGAAGCAGGACTCTGTGTGGGTGTAAGGGCCAACGACTATTGTATCAATCCATACCAATGCAGATGGTCAGAGCTCACACTTGCCCTCCTCCCACGGGAGCCAGAAAGCTTCCCTCAAAGCTGCATTTATTGCTGACAACACTTGGGAAGTAAATATGTGGAAATGATACATTCTCTCACCAATTAGCTGCTTTTTTTGGTGCCTCTGATCCTCTTCCAGACTCAAGGGAACATTTTGTCTCTGTCTGTGGGAGGAAGTCTGTCAGCCCAGGGGGCTACTAACATGTCTATTAATTGGTGGTCAGCTCAGAGATCCCAAGGGAGCACCTAAAGGAGCAGCCCCTTTGCAATGACTCTTAATCACTTCTAAAATAAACCCAAGGACACAGTCAAGGTCCCTGACCATTCCTCCATGATGATTACCAGGAAGGAGGAAGCATCTCCTAGAAGAAAGTCACCTGCAGTCAGACACAAAGATGACAGCACTGTTCTAGGGTCAGAAGCCAGAGATCCCTGGGGACTCGCCACAACTGGTCCCTCCATGGGGCTCTGGACAGTACCAGACGGGGCTGTGTTCTGTCTTCCAGGCTACTGGTCCTTAGTTAACCCTTGGGCCCCAGAGGACATGTCTTGCTGGGGAAGATGCTGTTGCAACTGAAGGTGCCCTGAAGTTCACCTGGCCTGGCCCTTTGTCTGATGCTTGAGTCATCCCAGGTCCTTTTCACGCAGCTGCCCAGTCTGTGCATGAAGAACTTCAGTGATCAGGAACTTAACCATTTCACTGAGCTTGGTTACATGGTTAATGGTTTCAAATCTCCGTCAGAGATGGCAGGTGAAACAGAAGCTCAGCAGGAATCAGAGGCCAATGCCCTGGATTCTAATGTGGGCTCTGCTCCTGGCAGCTGTTCTGCTGGGCACCTCGTCTCACCTCTTGGGAGCCTTGTGACCCCAGGCTTCCCCAGGGCACCAGTGCAGGATGGGAATGGAGAGCACCAGTTGCTCTGTGCCTCAGCCACCCACAAAGCTGGCAATTCTGTTATTTTCATCTTCCATTAGGTGTGGTGGCCCAAGTGCATTCAATTTGTTTCCCTAGTGACCAGTTGAACACCTTTTCAGCTGTTTGGCTGCCATCATGTGTCTTCTTTGGTGAAGTGTCATATTAAATCTTTTCCCCACTTTAAAAAAAAAAAAGTTTATTTATTTATTTTGAGAAAGAGAGAGAGCATGTCTAGGTGCAAGAGGGGGTGGGGCAGAGAGAAAGGCTGAGACAGAATCCCAAGCAGGCTCCGCACTGTCAGTGCAGAGCCCAATGTGGGGCTTGAACCCACAAACTGTGAGAGAGACCATGACCTGAGCTGAAATCAAGAGTTGGATGCTCAACTGAGCCACCCAGGCACCCCTCCCCACTTTTTAATAGGGTGGTTTGTTTTCTTATTATTGGGGTTTGTAGAGTCTTTATATACTCTGAATACAAGTATATATTGTATACTTATATATTGTATACTTGTATGGCTCATCTTTTCATTTCCTTAAGCAACTTTTTTTTTTTTTTTTAATATATGAAATTTATTGTCAAATTGGTTTCCATACAACACCCAGTGCTCATCCCAAAAGGTGCCCTCCTCAATACCCATCACCCACCCTCCCCTCCCTCCCACCCCCCATCAACCCTCAGTTTGTTCTCAGTTTTTAACAGTCTCTTATGCTTTGGCTCTCTCCCACTCTAACCTTTTTTTTTTTTTTTCCTTCCCCTCCCCCATGGGTTTCTGTTAAGTTTCTCAGGATCCACATAAGAGTGAAACCATATGGTATCTGTCTTTCTCTGTATGGCTTATTTCACTTAGCATCACACTCTCCAGTTCCATCCACACCTTAAGCAACTTTCAAAAGCAGAAGTTTTCAATTTTGATGAAGTCCAATTTATCAATTTTTCTTTTTTGGATCATGCTTTTGATGTCAGCTATAAATGTTGCCTATCCCAAGGTCACAAAGATTTTTGTTTTCTTTTAACAGACTTTATTTTTTTAGAGCCTATATTTTCTTCTAGAAGTTTCTGAATTTTGAGTCAATTAAAAAATTTTTTTAAATTTAAGTTTATTTATTTATTTATTTAGAAAGAGAGAGAGAGAGAGAGAGAGAGAGAGAGAGAGAGAGAGAGAATGGGAGAGCAGGGGAGGGGCAGAGAGAGAAGGAGAGACAGAATCCCAAGCAGGCTCTGTACTGTCAGCACAGAGCCCGATGTGGGGCTTGATCCCATGAACCACGATCATGACCTGAGCCGAAATCAAGAGTCAGATGCTTAACTGACTGAGCCACCCAGGTGCCCCTTAAGTTAATTTTTATACATAGTAGAATGTGTAGTTAAAGGTATGTATGTGTATATATGTGTGTGTATGTTTGCATATGGATGTCAAATTTTCCAGCACCATTTGTTGAAAGATTATCCTTTCTCTATTTAATTGTTTTTGTACCTTTGTCAAATATCAGTTGACCATATAAGTGTGGGACTATTTCTAGACTCTATTCTAGAGTCCACTGATCTATATATCTCTTGATAATACTGCAATGTTTTGTTTACCAGGACTGTACACTAAGTTTTAAATCAGGTACCATGAATCCTCCAACTTATTAAAAACTGTTTTGGCTATTCTAATTCCTCTGCCTTTCTACATAAATTTTAGAATCAGTCTGTCAATGTCTGCCAAAAGTCTGCTGAAATTTTGGTTGGAACTGCACTGTATCCATAGATAATTTGGGGGAATTAACTGTATAATGATACTGAGTCTTATGATCCATGAACATGGTACACCTCTCCTTTTATTTACACCTTTGATTTCTTTCATCAGTATTTTATGATTTGTAGCATACAGACTGCACATATTGGTAGGGTTTATACCAAGGATTTCATGGTTTTGGTACTACTGTAAGTGGTACTTTTCTTAGAAATTTCAATTTCCAACTGTTCATAGGCAGTATATATAAAAACAATGTAGTTTTATATATTGACCTTGTATCTGGAGACCCTGCTAAAGACACTTATTAGTTTTGGTATCTTTCCTGTAGATCCTCCGGGATTTCCTATGCAGACAATCATGTCATCTACTAAAAAAGATTATTTCACTTTTCTCTTCTGGTCTGGATACCATTTCATTTTCGGCATTGCCCTTAACCTCTTGAACAACCCTAAACAAAATAAGAGCAGATATCCTTACCTTATTGAAGGGGATACTTTCCCAAAGTCCCCAGTTTGGGTGGCAGTGTCTCTGTCCTTTTTGGAATACAGGCATTTCCCAGGAGAAAATGCTCCAACCTGGGAAGCAGTCAGGAGCCTGCAAAAGTAAGGCTGAAGCAAGAGGCAAGGAGAGGCCCTGGATAAGCTGCTCTGGCAGCACAGGAGAATGGCCTACAGCAGCTATGGTCTCATCCAGAGGCCCTGAAAGCCCTGCTCTGCTGAGAAGTCCTCAGGGTTGGTTAGGCTCTACAGGCCTTATATATGTCTAATCATTCTTACAAAGCTTGGATGGAGAGGTAAGGCAACACTGGTAGACTCCTAAGAAATGGAATGAGAAGTCCAGATGATGTGACTTGTGAAAACCAGAGTTTGACCCATGTGGAAAATAAGTGAGTTGGAGGCTCAGAGTGATGTGGCCAGGACACAGACCTGGTAAACAATGAATAGGTGCTTGTCAGAATCCCATAGGAATTCATCCTACACAAGAGGTAGCATCTACCATGTGGGATAGGGAGGCCCAAGTATACTTTCACTGAACTCCATGTTCCCTGATGGCTCCATATCTGATTGCACGTTTGGGACGTGTGCCAGAGTGCCCCATTTGGCTAAATCTCAGATACCGCTGACATTACTTTGCCCTCTCCCCAGAAGCCTTCCTGGCATGCAGAACATTGACAGCTCTCTACTCAAGGAGAGCTCTTGTTGTTGTGGCCCTCATGGGCTAACTCTAGCTGTTGCACCAGCACTAGGCAAACCAGTATCTCCTTCACAGGGGCCCTGGAGGTTGGAGATGGCCTCCCTGCCCTGCCCAAGCTGTTCATCTACAGGGTCCACAAGCTCAGGAACGGCCACAAGTCCCTGCTCTCTCATATTGCAGCAGCCAAGATAAAAAACAAATTCATGCTTTTGATTTACATTTCTCTTAAGATCATGAATTTACAGAGATGCCAACTGCACTGGTGTGGAGAACAATCCAGCATGCTGTATGGAGTGTGATGCCCACTCATGGTCCTACAGATTACGTTGCTATCTGTTGCTCTTTAGTGTGTGTGTGCGTGGAAAAGGAAGGAAGAGGGTTATCCAGAGACCACATGCCTACATAGTGTCTAACCACAAAGCACCACCTGGTAGAAAGGAGTTTTCTCTTGAAATTGAGAATAATATTTAATCTTTTTCTTGAAGATTTTAACAGTAAAAATCGAGGACTATAAGCAGTAAAAAGTGTCATTATCCTCCAGATCACCATAGCCAAGAAAGAGCTCAAGTAGGGACATAAGTCTTGAGAAAGACATGCCAGGTCTGAAGCTATCATTTACAAATGATTCATGAACAGACACTCACACTCAAGTTCAAGTTCACTGGTGCACAATACCTATTACCTGAGAGCTGACATGAGCCAACTTGAGAGGTGGCAGTTAGAGGAAGCTGGGTCATAGGACACACACATGCCCACAAGAGTAATTGGCCAGTTCTGTGAACAAATGCTGCCACTGCTGCTATGCCATGTGCCATGAGCTCTCATAAGTCCCCACCACTGAGAAAGCAAAAATACATGTAGGCTCCAGCTTGGAACAGGGAGGCTGACTCGTGACCCACCATCAGTCTCACCTGGGTCCAGGCACATGAACTTGCAGCACTCCTTGGGGTCCTTGCGGTACTGCTGGCAGCCCTGGGGCCTCTCACAGAGGGCAGCCACACACATCTCAGGCTCCCCACCGTGGCAGGTGCAGCTCAGGCATGGGTCGTCTCCTTTGGGGGTGAAATAGAACCCTTCATCCACCACATTGTCCTTGATGTCAACACATGTTTGACCTGCAACAAACCAAACACACACATGCCTATTACATATGCATTATCAGCAGGAGCCCTGACTCTCTCCACCTGGGGGGCAGATGACAACAGAGGAGTTGGCAAGATCAACCTGGGAGCCCTCCCAGTGCTGGAGTGTGTGAGTCTGCCCCATGGCCGCAGGGAGTGGCTATCTGAGAAAGGTCACTACAGCTCACTATTAGGACAAAGCACACCTGGCCATGAGCCCAGACAGCTATGAGAGAGAAGAGTGCTAGATTCCGGGGAAAAGCCCATGGAGAAGGATTTGCTTTTAAGTGTTTGCCTAAGCAGTTTACTTAGAGGCTTCCTCAACTTTAAGATGGCAGCTGCCGTGTCTATTAACCATTTTGTGACACATTTGAGAATGTGTCTCAAATGAGTCTCCCGAGAAGCTGCTGGTTCTGCTTGTGAAGACAGTTCACCAGTCCTAAGGCAGACACACTGAACTGTATGCAGAGCTGACCTGGGGCTAGAGGAAGAGAAATAGCCATGGCCAGAGACAAGAGGGAGTTGAGAAGTCAGACTTTTTCTTCCAAAGTCAGCAAGCAGACACAACAGATGCCTGGGGGAAGGGATGAGTGATGAGGCAGGGGCAGTTCTCCAAAAGATACATGCTCGGTGAAAAGCAAAAGGACATAAGAAGTCTGTTTCAGTGTCTAAATGGAATAGAGATGTCTAGAAAAACTCATCAGAAATCCCACAACCAGGGGCTGTGCCTCACTTTAAGACTGGCTACATAACTCATGTGGTCAGAAATCTACATAACTCATGTGGTCAGAAATTTTCAGGGCAAGAAACTCACGTAGAATTGTTCTCTGCTAGAAGAGAAAAAGAATGAAGAAAAATGAGCAGCCTTCAGAGAAATGCAGGACACCATCAAGTGCACCACCACAGACAAAACTAAAGTACCAGAAAGAGAAGAGAGTGGAAAAAGAAGAAATATCTGAAGAAATAAGGGCTGAAAACCTGACGAATTCATTGAAAAATAAAACCTATATATGTAGGAAGCATAACAAACTCCAAGTTGGATAAATGCACAAAACCTAAACACATCCGACACATCATAGTAAAAGTGCTAAAGCTGGAGAAACGGTGAAAATCTTAAAAACAGCAAACCAGAAATGACTTGTTACTGATAAGGGGACCCTCAGAAGACTAACAGCTGACTTCTCAGCAGAAAGAACAGAGGCAAGAAGGCAGTGGGTAACAGAACAATGGTGCTCAAAGAAAAAACCGTCAGCTAAGAATCCCATATCCAGCAAACCCAGCTTTCCAAACTTGACAGCAAAATAAAGACTTTCCCCAGAGAGACAAGACCCGAGAGAATTTGTTGCTTTCACACTCACCTTACAAGAAATACCAAAGGAAGCCATTTTTTTAACACCCCCCCCAAGGGAAGTTCTTCAGGCTAAAAGCAAGTGACCCTCAGAGAAGAATTTGAGTCCATACAAAAAAAAAAAAAAAAAAGCACCAGAAAAGATAATTATGTAATTATGAAAGACAATATAAATGAGTATTTTTTTTCCTCTTAACTGACTGAAAAGGCAATTCTATAAAATACTGTCTTTATATAATGTTGTATTGGGCTTCTAACGTATAGAAATGTAATGTATGTGTTTGCCAATAAAGCCCAAAGGAGGTGTGTGGAAGCAAAGCTGCTGTGGGCTAATAAAATGACTGGGTGGGGCGCCTGGGTGGCTCGTCGGTTAAGCGTCCGACTTCGGCTCAGGTCATGATCTCACAGTCTGTGGGTTCGAGCCCCGCATCGGGCTCTGTGCTGACAGCTCAGAGCCTGGAGCCTGCTTCCGATTCTGTGTCTCCCTCTCTCTCTGGCCCTCCCCTGCTCATGTTCTGTCTCTCTCTGTTGCAAAAATAAAAAAAAAAAAACATTAAAAAAAAATTAAAATGACTGGAGGTGATAATTAATAACCACGTATTGTTGGTTTGTAACACTAACAGACCTAATGTATGTAATAGTATTACTATAGAAAAAGGGAAAGGAAATGGAGTTATACACAGGTAACATTTCACATATCACTGAAATGAACCTTGCATCGATCTGAATAAAATATATATGGCAAAATGCATATGTATACGTACATGGAATTAGTGGTTATAGTTGCACTTACCTGTGAATAAACTAAAGTGCTGAATGGTATACTTTAAATGGGGGAATTGTAAGGTATAGAATCTTGGATTGAGAGTAACTTGTTTTGCGAGTGTTCCACAAGACTAGCAAACATTTCTAATAAATTTTAACTTGATAAACAAATGATAACTTGCAATACGATACTGAATGTCACATGATCACAAAGAGTCAATGGTTCTTCTAGCTCTTTCTCTCCCTGCAGGATTGTGGGTGATCATATCCTATGCTCAGACGCTCGGTCTCAGGCCATGGTGTTTGCAGTAATCGGTGATTTTTCAGAATGTTGGAAGGTGCCCGCACTGGCACTACTGTATTTTTTGTCACTTCAAAGCACCTATGGACAGTCCTTTGCTTTTCCATACAAGAATATGCTTAGGAATGCCTTGCTTCATTCTAGGTCAGGCTGCCTGAAGATACAGACCCTTTCTTCTCCTGCCTTATTGCCAGTTACATTAAATACAGTATATGACAAGAGTTTATTAATACTGTACTGTAGTCAACATCTGTGCGAGCATATGCAATGGTTCCCATGCAGAAAAAGATTCCATTGAGGGAACGGATAACAGTGATTCCGTTAGTGATAATGAAAGTTATCTTACATGATAACCCTCCTCTCTCCTGTCTCCCTCACACCAGCCATGAAAGTTTTCAAAGGTAAGTGTAGGTTAATTTATTTTTCTTTATATTCTGTGTTTTATTATTCTGTACTATATTATAGTATTGTAATAATTTTTATATGAATATTTTTGGGTTGCAGAACAAATCACCTGAGTTTCCATGATTTCTTATGGGGAAATATACTTTGATATACAGTGCTTTGGATTACGAGCATGTTTCTGGAACAAATTATGCTTGCAAACCAAGGTTTTACTGTGTGTGAATTTTATCTCGATAAAGATGTTTAAAAAAAATGATGGCTGAGATCTTTCCATAATTAATCAAACACATAAATTCCCAGGGGTCCTAAAAGGACAAATAAAAATAAATCAATAACAGTGTGATGAAATCTCAGTGTATCAACAAAGAGAAACTCTCAAAAGCAACAAGAGAGATGAAGATTACCTACTGTTCTGTGTTCCTTTAGGTAGGCCAGTCAGGTGTGGCCACAAGAGAAGCAACAAGGGAGGCACAGGAAAACAAAGAGTATTATACTCATAGGTCCTGAACCGACAGAGTCCTTGCATGCCAAGAGGGATCATACAGGAAGAGCACCAAGAGTGCTGCTCAACCAAGTGGGTGGGGAGCAGAGAAGGAGCGAGGACCCACAGCAAGAGCTTTACTGGGGGTCAGGGCAGAGAACACAAGTAAAAGCATGAGGGGATTTCACTGGGGCATTTGAAACGTCACTAGGTCACAGACAGGGAAGGACAAGAATGGGAACTTATGGCAGAGGCCAACCTTATTACACTGGGGCCCCTGGCCACCTGGATGGGGTGCTCATAGCAAGTAATAAGTTTTAAAATTTATAATGCACCTACAAGGAAAACCAAGGAAAGGTATACAACAGTTCAGAACAAGGACAGGCAGAAACAATAAAATAACATCTTCAAAGTTTTGAGAAAAAGTAACTGTTAACCTACAAATCTATACCCAGATAAACTAACATTCAGGATTGGAGGCAAAAATTACAGACTTTTCACACAGAGAGTAACAGAGTGTAACACTAACAACACAACCTCTTCTCAAAGAGCTGCTGAAGAATACATTTGAGAGATAAAAAGCCAAACGCAGAAAGAAGTGGGGTGCAAGAGGAAATAATAAATAAGAAACTGATAAACATATGAGCAAATATATATATAAATGCTAACTTCATAAAACAACAAGTGATTCATTTAAGAAGTGTTGAAACAGGGATGCCTGGGTGGCTCAGTTGGTTAAGCGACCAACTCTTTTCTCTCTTTTTTTTTTTTTTAATGTTTGTTTATTTCTGAGAGAGAGAAAAAGAGAGCCAGCAGGGGAGGGGCAGAGAGAATCAGAAGAAGAATCAGAAGCAGGCTCCGGGCTCTGAGCTGTAAGCCCAGAGCCCAATGCAGGGCTCAAACCTACAGACCGCGAGACCATGACCTGAGCTGAAGTCAGAGCTTAACTGACTGAGCCACCCAAGCGCCCCTCTTTTTTTAAAGTTTATTTATTTTGAGAGAGAAAGAGGGAGAGCTTACACATGTAAGCAGGGGAAGGGCAGAGAGAGAGGAGGAGAGAGAATCCCAAGCAGGCTCCATGCTGTTAGCGCAGAGCCCAGTGTGGGGGGCTCCACCTCATGAACCATGAGATCATGGTTCTGAGGCGAGATCAAGAGTCAGACACTAAACAGACTGAGCCACCCAGGTGCCTCAAGCATCTGACTCTTGACTTCAGATCAGGTCATGATCTCACGGTTCATGGGATTAAGCCCCATTTCTGGCTGTATGCTGACAGTGCCAAGCCTGCTTGGGATTCTCTCCCTCTCTCTCTCTCTCTCTCTCTCTCAAAAATAAGCATAAAAAAAAATAAAAGAAATGTAAAACAAAAGTAACAGACAACATGTATACCCATACTTGAAGCTGGGGACCAATTAGAGCTAAAGCAATATAAGGTCTTTGTATTAACCAGGTGGAAGTTAGAGGCACTGTCTTTAGATTTAAAAAACAAATCAATTATGCCCTTTAAAAATGTAAGGATAACCACTAACAGGAAAGGCAGATATAATTTCTGAACCAGTATAAGAAAAAAAGAGACTAGAGAAAAGTTGATTAATCTCATATGAGTCAGTAAAAGATTTAAAAAAAACAAGCAAAATTCTGGGTAAAGAGCACAGAACAAGGTGCTAAAATCAACTTGAAGACTTAATTAAAAGAGTACAAAAAGACATTAAAAGGAAGCTAGAACAAAAATATTATGTAATAATAAAAATAGTTCATATATATTGAGAGCTTTCTCTATGCAAGGACTATTCTTTGCACTGAGCATATGCTAACTATCTCTCCCAACAACACAGTGAGGTGGGTGCTCTACTACCCCCTGGTTCCTAATGTGGAACCCAAGGACAGAGCTCAAGAAATTGCCCAAAGCCAAATCTGGATTTAGTCTGGCTATCTATTAAGCCTCTTAACACCATTTTGTAGCTACCACTAGAAAAGAAGTAAGACTTTAAGCAAAGCTAAGAAAAACTACTATGGATAAAAAGGGATTGTTAACATCATGATAAAGAGGTTCAATTCATCAAAAAGATATAATAGTTATGAATACTTATGCCCCCAGTAACATGATCTCAAGACAAATAAAGCTAAAATTAGAGAACCATCAGGGAAGAATGGATAAATCCGCATCCACAGTGAGAGATTCAAAATATATCTCTTTTTAACAATTGGTGTATCATGCAACCAAAACAGACCTGAACAATCCAAGAGTTTAAGCACATATGGAACAGTAACAAAAATTCTAACAAAAGAACATGGGAATGACTTCCTGGAAAGGAGAAATATACTGACTAGTTAGGGATAGGAAGAATCTTCTGGAGGTTGGGAATATTCCACATCTTGATTTGGGAAGTGGTTATACATATGTACAAATTCATGAAACTTGCATTTAAGGGAAAACTTTGCATACAGGGAAACTAAACTTTAAATGCCTTATGTTGGAAAAAACTAAAAATTAAGGAGATAAGGATCTAACTCTAGAAGATGGAAAAAGAAAAGGGTAAACTTAACAAAAGTAAAAGGATAGAAATTGACAGCAGAAAATAATAGCACAGAAAACATATACACAACAATGACAATCAGTTACTATCCAAAGCTGGTTATTTACAAAGATGAATCAAAGAGTCAAATCTTCCATAAGACTAATCAACAAAAAAGGAGGAAAGCATAAATATTAGGAACCAGGGGAGCCTGATGGCTCAGTCAGTTAAGTGTCTGATTCAGGCTCAGGTCATGATCTCGCGGTGAGTTTGAGCCCCACGTTGGTCTCTGTGCTGACAGCTCAGAGCGTGGAGCCTGCTTCAGATTCTGTGTCTCCCTCTCTCTCTGCCCCTCCCCTATTCATACTCTGTCTTTTTCTGTCTCAAAAATAAATATTAAAAAAACAAAAGGAATAAAAAGAAGGTCATAATAATAAACATGAATGTTTCAAAAATCTTAAGAGAATGCAGAGAGAATTATATGTACAAAAATGAATTAGAAAATGTAGACATATAGGCAATGCCATAGATAAATAGGACTTACCAAATTGACTCAAAAAGAGCCAGAAAACTTGAGTATGTCCATAATCATTAAAACAACTAAATTAGTATCAAAGATCTATATCCAAAATACACACACACACACACACACACACACACACACACACACACACACGTCTTAGCTCTGTTCACTGAAAGGGCATGAAAGTCATGAGCGTAACTAGTGCCTAGGTCCTTTAAGGCTCTTTGAAAAAAGTTTGAGTCCAGAGAGTACAAGATGAACTAGAAAAAGAAAGCAAACAGAAGGAAATAATAAAGAGCAATAATCAAGTGAAATGGAAAAAAGAGAAAAATCAATGAATCAAAAAGCTGCTTCTTTAAGAAAATCAACCAAATCGATAAACCTCTCCCAAGACTGACAAAATCAAAATGGGAGAAACACAGATTACCAAGAGCAAGAATGAAACAGGTATTATTACTATAAATCCTGCAACCATAAGAA
Source organism: Panthera onca (assembly GCF_046562875.1). Classification (NCBI taxonomy): domain Eukaryota; kingdom Metazoa; phylum Chordata; class Mammalia; order Carnivora; family Felidae; genus Panthera; species Panthera onca. Next base: position 27,944,420 of record NC_138350.1, on the reverse strand, counting down.
GGTTAATAAGAGAATATTATGTATAACTCTATGCTCATAAATTTGAATACTTACAAGAAATGAATCAATTCTTTGAAAACCACAAACTATCAAAAATTCACTCAACATGAAACAGACAATCCAAACTGTCTTATAACCATCAAATAAGTTGAATCCATAATTTAAAAACTCCCTGCAAAAGAAATCTCAGGCCCAATGGTTTCACTGGAGAATTCTACCACAAGTGGGTATGGTTATAAAGGAATAATAGGGAGGATCTTTATGATGTTAGAACTACTCATATCTTGACTATGTTACAGGAACCTACACAAGTAATAAAATTCTATAGCGCTCTCTCTCTCTCTCTCTCTCTCTCTCTCTCTCTCTCACACACACACACACACACACACACACACACAAATGAGTACAAGTAAAACTAGAGATGTCTGAGTAAGTCAGTGGATTGTGTCCAAGTCAATATCCTGGCTGTGATATTATACTATAGTTTTGCAAAATGTTCCCATTTGGGGAAATCAGGCAAAATGCATAAGGGATCTCTCTGTCTTATTTCCTTTAAATGCATCTGAACCTACAGTATCTCAATAAATAACGTCAAAAAAAAGGGGGGGCGCCTGGACGGCTCAGTCAGTTAAGCATCTGACTTCGGCTCAGGTCATGATCTCACTGCTTTTGTGTTCGAACCCTGCATCGGGTTCTGTGCTGATGGTTTAGAGCCTGGAGCCTGCTTCAGATTCGTGTCTCCATCTCCCTCTGCCCCTTCCCCACTCACACTATGTCTCTCTCAAAATTAAATAAATATTTTTTTAAAAAGCCAGCATAAATGGATCAAATTAAGCATAAAAATAATGGTACTGATGAATTATAACCCAGCTAATGTAATAAAAATCCAAGAGTGCATTCTAATACAAATAAAGAAATTAATCAATGGGGGAAAGGGGAATGCTTTTCCTTACAAAAGAATGCCAACTAGTAAATATGGAAGAAATGAAAGAGTTAGAAAATTGCCAATACATGCTTAACAGCAGTGGGTACAAGTTTGATGAGGAACAGGAATTTTACATAGTTTCAAAGTATCTCTCCACATATTATTTATTCATTTAAAAAAGGGAAAAAGCGGAACTTCACAGTGGAAAAATCTGGCAGGCATAACTTTAATCCAGGGATCAAAGTTAATGTCACCAACATCAGGGCAAAGTGACACCATATGCCTCATGATTTGATATATCTAAGAAGCTAAATACACAACAATGGCCAGCCATACATGACAACAGAGCTCTGACCCACCACTTCTGCAGCAATCAGCCCAGAACATTCAGGATTTGGTCAATGACTGCCAGCTTCCCTGCTTTTCCTTCCACACTTCCAGGGCAGGAACCAGCAGAGAAAGCCAAATATGCTCCTCAAACCAATCACCTCAACTGGCTGGCCTTTTTTTTTTTTTTTCAATTTTTTAAATGTTTTTTATTTTTGGGGGTGCCTGGGTGGCTCAGTCGGTTAAGCATCCAACTTCAGCTCAGGTCATGATCTCACAGTCCATGAGTTCGAGTCCCACATCGGGCTCTGTGCGACAGCTCAGAGTCTGGAGACTGCTTTGGATTCTGTGTCTCCCTCTCTCTCTGTCCCCCACTCCTTGTGCTCTGTCTCTCTCTCTCTCTATCAAAAATAAAAATTAAAAAAAATGTTTTTTATTTTTGAGAGAGACAGAGCACGAGTGGGGGACAGGAAGAGAGAGAGGGAGACACAGAAACAGTAGCAGGCTCCAGGCTCTGAGCTGTCAGCACAGAGCCTGACGCTCAAACCCATAAACTATGAGATCATGACCTGAGCTGAAGTCGGACGCTTAACCGCCTGAGCCACCCAGGTGCCCCTCAACTGGCTGGCTTCTAGTCAGCTTGCTCCCAGTTTCCCATGCCAACCGCCTCCAAGGAGGCACACACCAGGAGCCTTTAGGGCACTGGTGAAAACCCCCGGGTGTTGGATCCACAACTCCAGCTGGAGGCGGGACAGATGCACTTGTGAAGCCCACACACTCTAGGACATCTGCAAGAGACACTCTCTGAAGAATGGCCCAAAGGGAAGATCTAAAGCAGAAGGGAGAGCAGACATTAAGAGCCCTCTGGAAAACCAATCCACCCAGACACAAGGAATCTACTGAATATGAAGGCTGGGGAGTATGGAGGGTATCCACAGTACAGCCCAAATCCTGCCCAGACTGATCCCCGCCACCATTACTATAAAGACTCTTCTACACAAAAGTCCTATCAGAAGGAAAGAAAGGCAAGGAGAGCCTGGGTGGCTCAGTTGGTTAAGCAACCGACTTCAGGTCAGGTCATGATCTCACAGTTTGTGAGTTCGAGCCCTGCATCAGGCTCTATGCTGACAGCTCAGAGACTGGAGCCTACTTCAGATTCTATGTCTCCCCCTCTCTCTACCCCTCCCCTGCTCACGCTCTGTGTCTCTCTGTCTGTCAATAATAAACGTTAAAAAAAAGAAAAGGCAGATAACATACATGATGGAAAATTTAGCAGAGAGATGAAAACTCAAGAATCAAATAGAAACACTAGAAATGAAAAACAGACAAAATGTAAAAAACAAACAGGTGAGGGGTGCCTGGGTGGCTCAGTCAGTTAAGCATCCGACTTCGGCTCAGGTCATGATCTCATTGGGAGTTTGAGCCCTGCGCTGGGCTCTGTGCTGACAGCTCAGAGCCTGGAGCCTGCTTCAGACTCTGTGTCTCCTTCTCTCTCTGCCCCTCCCCACTTGTGCTCTGTCTCTCAAAAATAAATAAATGTAAAAAAAAAAATTATTAAAAAAAACAAAAACAAAAAAACCCCCAAAGAGGCGAAAAATGCCATTAGTGGGCTTATCAGCAGACTCGACACAGTAAAACATGGAAAGAAACAGTAAAACATATTAATAGAATTACTCAAACAGAGGCACGCCTGGGTGGCTCAGTCAGTTAAACATCTGATTCTTGATTTAGGCTCAGGTCATGATCTCATGGTCGTGAGATCAAGCCCCACACTGACTCCTTGCTGAGCATGGAGCCTGCTTAAGATTCTCTCTCCTCTTCCCTCTGCCCCTCTTTTTTACCACTGGTGCATGCACGCTCTCTCCCTCTCTCTCTAAACAACAACAACAAAAAAAAAAAAAAAGAAAAAAGAAAAAAAAAGAAAAACCCAAAACAGAAAAGAAAACAAAACAAATTACTCAAACTGAAAAACAAAAAGGAAATTAAAGAAACACTATAACTAAATGCAGTGCATGATTCTGGACTGGATCCTGGACCAGGAAAAAAAAAAAAAAGCTCTAAAGTATATTATTGAAACAATTGACAAAACGGTCATAACAAATTACAGATGACTGTAGAGCACCATACCCATGTTAAACGTCCTATTTTGGTAATTGTGCTGCAGTTATAGAAGAGTGTGTCCTGGTTCTTAGGAACACGATAATTATTTAGGCCTCGAGGGCATAATATCTTCAATTTACTCTCAAATGGTTCAGAAGAAATATGCTGAGAAAAAATGATGAGCAAACATGGCAAAATACAAGTAATTAGTGAATCTATGCAGGGGGCATATGAGAGGAAGTTCTTTATACCATTCTCACAACTTTTCCCTAAGTTTGAAATTACAGTGGACCCTTGAACAATGCAGGGTTTAGGGGCGCTGACCTCTGCATAGTTGAAAACCCATGTATAACTGCTGTCTCCCCAAGAATGTATGTACTAATAGTCTACTGTTGACCCAAAGTCCTACTGATAACATGATCATTAATACATATTTTGTATATATATTAAATACTGTATTCTTACAATAATCTGGAGAAAAGAAAATGTTATTAAGAAAATCATAAAAGAAACTATGTTTACAATAGTGTTACTGTATTTACTGAAAAAAATCCATGTATAAGCGGATTTAAACCTGTGTTGTTCAAGGATCATCAACTGTGTTATCAAGAATTTTTTTTGATTATTTATTTTTGAGACAATGCGAGAGACAGAGTGCAAGCAGTGGAGGGGCAGACAGAGGGAGACACGGAATCTGAAGCGGGCTCCAGGCTCCGAGCTGTCAGCCCGGAGCCTGACGCAGGGCTCGAACTCAGAAACCATGAGATCATGACCTGAGCCGAAGTCGGAAGCTTAACCGACTGAGCCACTCAGGCACTCCTCAACTGTGTATCTAAATATCAAATTAGAAAATCACCCTCCTCCCAGGCCCAGATGGTCTTAAAAAGTATGGTCTAGCAAATACTGAAGGACAAAATCATCCCCAACTTGTGCAAACGGACTTAGAGACTGGTAAAAAAGAATGCTTCCCGGGGCACCTGGGTGGCTCAGTCGGTTAAGCGTCCGACTTCGGCTCAGGTCATGATCTCATGGTCCGTGAGTTCGAGCCCCGCGTCGGGCTCTGTGCTGACAGCTCGGAGCCTGGACCCTGTTTCAGATTCTGTGTCTCCCTCTCTCTCTGACCCTCCCTTGTTCATGCTCTGTCTCTCTCTGTCTCAAAAACAAATAAACATTTAAAAAAATTAAAAAAAAAAAAAAAAAAAAAGAATGCTTCCCAACTCATTTCATAAACTGAATATAAATATGATATAAAAACTAGTCAAGGAAAGCACAGAAAAGGACCATAACAGGCTAAGCTCACTTCTTAAAGGAGTTTCAGAAATCCTAAATAAAATTATCAGCCAAGCAAAACCAGAACAGATACACAAAAACCCTGATGGTTCAATATCAGAGAATCTACTAATGTAAAAAAGTAAATGACAAATTAAATCATGTAATATAAACAAAACAGCAATATAAATCAGCAAAGAAGAAAAACCACATAATCCCAATAAATGCAGAAAATGCATTTACATTTTTGTAATGTAGAAATTCTTGGCAAACTAGGAATACAAGGTACTTCCTTAACCTCATATTTCCTCAGTCTTTTTAAAAAAAATTTTTTAACATGTATTTATTTTTGAGAGACAGAGAGAGACAGAGCGCAAGCAGGGGAGGGGCAGAGAGAGAGGGAGACCCAGGATCTGAAACAGGCTCCAGGCCCTGAGCTGTCAGCACAAAGCTGGACATGGGGCTCAAACTCAAGAATGCGAGATCATGACTTGAGCCAAAGTCCAACACTCAACCAACTGAGCCATCCAGGTGCCCTGGTATTTTCTCAACCTTAAGGAAAGTACCGCACCATATTTAACGCTGAAACATTAAAAGCTTTCCCTTATAGGTTGGGAGGATAAGAAAGCTCACTACCAGCACTTCTAATCAACACTACACTAAAAACCTTGGCAAGTAAAGGAAGACGAGGGGAAAACAGATAAAAAAATAAGTCAAAGATTTGAAAAAGGACACAAAAATGTCTAAATAGAAAATCTAGGAGAATCCAACCAAATAAGAATTCTAATAACGGAGCTCAGAAAAATGGATTCATGCTGAAGAAAAAAAAGGTCAAGAATTGACAACATAAGGGGCAAAAGCAAGGTAGAGAAGCCCACCACTAGCTAGGAGGATGTATCCCAAAGCTCCCGTAAAGACAGCGTGGTATCAACACGGACTGACAAACAGCCAAGGGTCAGAATGGAGTCCAGAAACAGGTTCAGACATCTCTGAACCCCATGACAAATCAGCAGGCAAGGGGATGATGGTCCAAATTAATGGTGCTGAGATCATCGGCTGCAACCCAGCCTGCCTCACATGCGGCGTCTGGATTCAATTCAGCCCTCCGCCCACTGCAGCGGGGCCTGGACGAGGAGCCCTGCCCTCAGTATGCACAACACACTGCAAGTCCCTGAGGCTGGAGGAGACCTTCATGTGGAATGTGGGCAAGTGAGCGGGAAGAGGGACAGGGAAAGACCATGGGCTAAGGTGAGGACTGGCCCAGCTGTGAAGTAAGCAGTCTTGGAAAGACCTAAGGAGAGTACGGATAGGTGACCAAGGCAGTCAGAGGTTCCAAGACCCCACAAGATGTAGCATGCCCTCTGTCACCATTCTCATTTAATCTCCTAACAACAATGAGGTGTGGAGGGCAGGAATTGTCACCTCTATCCTGGGAAAGAGAAAGGAGGGCTCATGGATATCAACTGTTGCCCAGATTCCTGCCCTCCCCCCACGGCACCTGTGCCCCTTCAGAGTGGGGTGTGAGCCAGGCAAGGAGCTCCTGCTGCCCCACTGAGACATAGGGGTCTGGCTTGGTGCACTGTGATGTCAAAGTCTACTCAAGGTCAACACCAAGGTCCAGAGATCAGACAGCCACAAACTCGTGAGAAGCACTTCCTCATAGCTTACTAGGAGTACCGGAAGAGGTGGCTTACTTCTTTTACAGAGAAATGAAGATTTCTCATAGCAGTTCTCCGCATGCCAGCTGTGCAGGTCGTGGTGGCGGAGGGTGGGGAAGTGGAAGCACTGGAGCTGGGCGCAGAACACGTTGTCGCTTTCCGACATGGCCGAGGCAAAGATGGGGTCTGGGGGCAGGAACACCTCTGAGGAGCCTGCGGGAGAAATAACGTAATGTCAGCATACGTACCAATCACATGCAGTACTTGTGGGGACTAATGCCCCCCAAACTGGATCATCAAAGGGCTTGTGGGCCACCAAGTGCTAGCTGCACTGTGGTCAGGGCATTCATTCACGACCTCTCCTAGTTTCTATGAGCACAGCTCTGGACAACGTGAAGAGTAGAGTAGTGGGCCAAGACACGGTGGATTAAAAAGTATGAGTTCAGACAGATAAACAGACAAATAAACAGAGGAGGGAGGGGAAAGTCCTCTCTTACAACAGGGTATCTACTAGTAAAAGGAGAAGGGCTTGAAAAGGCGCTCACCGCACACACCCGGAACACACAGTTCAGGCAGAATTATGACTCCAATGCCCACCAGGGGTAGCAGCTGGCCGGCTGAACTGGAAAGCACTGGCTCCCTGGGACCCCCTCCCAGCTCCAGGGAAACCTGTCGCTCACTGAACTCCTTCCTTCCGACCTGGGGATCAGGCAATCAGAAATCATGCTGCCCTGGCAGCCCAGGGTTGGGGTGCAGTGGTGTTGGGAGAGGGGGCCATGAACCCCTAAGCCTCTCTTCTGCAATGTTCCAGGAGATGTGGCTCTGGCCACACCTGGGGCACAGCACAGCCAGCCCCCAGAGTCCATTCCCTAGCTCAGAGAGCCCCCGGACACTGGACCACCAGAAGATTCCTTGAGGCTAACCCAGCCGTGGATCACTGGAGATACTCTCATTTTACTCAGATGGCAGTGCAGTTTACCCTTTAGCAGAAATGAGGCATTCCCATACATGCCTTTTGAACTCTATTTGCTCCCAACACGAAGCGTGCAGGTCAGTTTTGGAGATCCAGCCAGTTTGAAGGCAGGGCTTCATCCCACAGACACTGGGAACATGGCCTCCCAGCTCCCTGACAAGGGTGGGAAGATGGGCTTTCAGGAAGCATGGTGGGATAGAAGCCCAGTCCCCAGCTGACACCCTTGGCTAGGGGATTTTGAGGCCCCAGTGGTTGGACTCACAGGAAGGCCATGGACAGAGGGCAGGGGAGGCGGCTGGGCTCTTTGCGGTGTCTTCTCACACCATTTGGGGAGCCTGCCTCCATTGCTAAGAGTGGGTGCTGCCTTGAGCACTGTTGTCTTTCCTTCAGGCCCCCTACTCCCCAACAAGGCCTCCTGCATCCCTTGTGTATCTTCTTCTTCTCCTTCAGATGCCCCTTCACCTGGGGAGTTGCCTCCCTTCTTAAAAACTGGTTTCTTGGGGTGTCTGGGTGGCTCAGTTGATTAAGCGTCCAACTTCGCCTCAGGTCATGATCTCACAGTTTGTTAGTTTGAGTGCTGCATCGGGCTCTGTGCTGACAGATCAGAGCCTGGAGCCTGTTTTGGATTCTGAGTCTCATTCTCTCTGCCTCTCCCCCACTTGTGCTCTGTCTCTCAAAAACAAATAAATGTAAAAACTAAACAAACAAACAGTTTTCTTCATTATTTGGCTTCTTGTCTTATGGGCCAAAAATGGAAGATTCATCCCATCCTTTTTTTATTTTTTATTTTATTTTTTTAACATTTATTTATTTTTGAGACAGAGAGAGACAGAGCATGAACGGGGGAGGGTCAGAGAGAGGGAGACACAGAATCTGAAACAGGCTCCAGGCTCTGAGCTGTCAGCACAGAGCCCGACGCGGGGCTCAAACTCACGGACCGTGAGATCATGACCTGAGCCGAAGTCAGCCGCTTAACCGACTGAGCCACCCAGGCGCCCCTCATCCCATCCTTTATAAAAGAAACAAGTCTTTAGCCATGAGTCTATCTGCCAGCCCAGAGCACAATTTCAGTGCATGACTGCAAAGCTCTGACCAAGGCCACAAATAAACTCTCAGGGTAGAGTCCTGGGACCTGGTCCTCACCTCCTGTACTTCCCCCAGCTGCCTGGAACCTGCCAGAGCCAAGTTGAGAGTGGAGGATGGGGTGGGGTGAGGGTGACTCAGGCTCCACCAAGCCACCAGATGAAGGGCATAGGGAGGGCTGAGGGGAGGGGGCTCCTCCCACCCACTGGTGACCATGGGACCACCTGGGCCTCCTCACTCTGTGCTGGTCAGAAGCCCTATTTACCCTGAGATCATGGGGGGCTTCAGTTTCTTGGTGACTAAAAAGACCATTTCCTCTTTGCCAAACTTTAGTTCCTTTCAAGGCTTCATTTTATTTGCCCTCTCTATGGCATCTCATACCCCATTTTAAAAAAATGTTCCATCCTTTCTCTGCCAGGAACTAAATGAGGCTGATCTCCAAAACATTCAGTGTGGTCTTCAATTAGCATCTGCAGTGGGTTGAGGAACATCTCCCCCAAATTCATGGCCACCTGGAACCTCAGAATGTGACCTTATTTGGCTCTTGAGATGAAATCATCAGGAATTTGGGGTGGGTCCTAAATCCAAGGACCAGTGTCCTTACACTGAGAAGGGAATGTCTATGGCAGATGGAGCCACTACACACTGGTGAAGAAGCAAGGAGGGACTCTTCTGGAGCCTTTGGAGGGAGGGCGGCCCTGCTGACACCTTTATTTTGAACTTCCACCTCCAGAACTGTGACAAAGTAAACTTGTGTTAAGCCAGAAATTCGAACTCTGTTTGGGCAGCCCCAGGCATCTAACACAGCCTCCTAATCACATCCCCTACTGATTTAACAAATACCCACAGGGCCCACCCCGTAAGCAGGGACTCGGGGTACACTGGGCAACAGCAGGAGGCAGAGATCCTTGCCTTGCAGAGCTCACATTGGAGTGGGGGTATAAAGGCCGGAAACAGATGACTAACAAACCTAATGAGTAAAGTATATGTGAAGTCAGAAGATCACAGCTGCTATAAGAAAAAAGAAAGCTGGAGCTTGGAGACGAAGGTAGACCTCAGAGCAGTAACATGGGAGCAGAGAATAGACGGGAGGAGTGACACAGCTTGTGCTGGGCATCGCACACCACTCACAAGATCACTGCTTTGCTAGAAGGACTCAGGGACCTGGCCTGTGACAGAAGTGAGCCCCTAGAGTTGGACATGCTGAGACAGGGGGATAATGAGGTCAAGGTACCAACGCTAAGCATGTCTTCAATAAGCAAGTCACACAACGTGGACACATCAAACCCACAGTATGCTTCCATTTTTATATTTTAAAATAAGTATCACATATAATAACCAGAAACTGAAATGACACTGGGCCCTGCGCAGTGGCTTATGGGAAAATGGGGATGATTCCCTTTAGACAACATAGATCTGTTTTCAAATTTTGGTCACCAATGTTATAAAAATGGTACCCCATGTTCTCTGGCAGGGGCCGCTCTCAGCCTCCATGGAGGGCACACCAGGACTGGGTGCTGACTTAAGTGCCAGGGTCTCAGAACCCTGGTGTGGGGCTATGCAGACAGAGCTGGAGCCAGAGCCTCCCTCCCTAGGGAGAGGCCATGGAGGAGGCCCCTCTCACAAGCAGAGATCCAAATTTAAAATGTGCTGGGGAGGAGCACCTGGGTGGCTCAGTCAGTTAAGGGTCCAACTTCGTCTCAGGTCATGATCTCACGGTTCGTGGGTTTGAGCCCTGTGTCAGAGCCTGCTTCAGATTCTGTGTCTCCCTCTCTCTCTGCCCCTCCCCTGCTTGTGCTCTCTCTCAAAAATAAACATTAAAAATTTTTTAAAAAATGCAACTGGAGAGTGGAGTACCTGAATACTTGGGTAAGAAGTGCGTATATATGGATAACACTCTGTGAGCACCACTGTGCCAATACACAACACATACTTATAAAACTCGGAAAAACGTGGGACAAGATGTAAATGAAGTGAGCACACACGTGAGCAGGGGAGGGGCAGAGAGAGAGGGAGAGAGAGAGAGAATCCCAAACAGGCTCCGAGCTGTCAGCATAGAGTCCAACACAAGGCTCAATTGTGAAATAATGACCTGAGCTGAAATCAAGAATCAGATGCTTGGGGTGCCCAGGTGGCTCAGTCAGTTAAGCGTCAGACACTTGATTTCAGCTCAGGTCATGATCTCACAGTTCACGAGTTCAAGCCCTGAGATGGGCTCCATGTTGATGGTGCAGAACCTGCTTGGGATTCTGTCTCCCTTTCTCCCTGCCTGTCCCCTGCTTGCTGTCTCTCTCTCTCAAAATAAATAAATGAACATTTAAAAAAAAAAAAAAAAGGGAGTCAATATAAAAAAAAAAAAAAGAATTGGATACTTAACCAACTGAGCCACCCAGGTGCCCTGAAATGAGTATTTTTAAACATCTTCCCGTGGTAGCTTCCTACCGCCATTCACTCATATTCTTAGGCATAGTCTTTTCTTTGGGGTAAGTTTGCCATTGATGACAAAGGACTTAAATCTACTTCCCACTGTTGTTGTGATGCATCATCCCTGGACCAACTTCTCAGGCCCAGCTGAAGCAGGTGGCATCTGGCAAACAGCTCCTTTCACAAGCAGAAGTGGGGGCTCTGCCACTGCCGTGTTTGCTGGGGGTGTGTTTTCAGTGTTCTTTTCATGCTGCAGTTTCTTAGCAGAAACCTTTTAAGATGCTTTTAATATGGACACTTTCAAACAGACACAAAAGCAGAGGGAAGAACACAGTGAACCCCTATGAAGCTCTGAAGCTCTCTCCGGGATCACGGCAGCTCATCCTGCACGTTCGTCCACAGCACAACGCTATGGTCACACCTCTGAAAATCCATGAGTCAATCTCCACTACAAATCCAGACTTAGCTTCCCTAACCGTCCACTGAAGTTTTTATAACTCCCTTCACAATCTGGGATGCATCAGAATCCACTGTGGTACATTTAACTGGCGCAGCCACTCTGGAAAACAGTACGGAGGTTCCTCAAAAAATTAACAATAGAACTATCCTACGACCCAGCAATTGCACTACTAGGTATTTATCCAAAGGATACAGGAGTGATGTTTCGATGGGGCACATGCACCCCAATGTTTATAGCAGCACTACTGACAATAGCCAAAGTGTGGAAAGAGCCCAAATGTCCATCTACTGATGAATGGATAAAGGTGTGGTACATATATACAACGGAATATTACTCGGTGATCAAAAATAATGAAATCTTACCAGTGCAACACCATTGATGGAACTATAATGCTAGGCGAAATTAGAGAAAGACAAATGTCATATGACTTCAATCATACATGGAATTTAAGATAGAAAACACATGAACATAAAGTAAGGGAAGCAAAAATCATATAAAAACACGGAGGGGGACAAACCATAAGACTTTTTTTTAATGTTTATTTATTTTTGAGAGAGACAGAGTGTGAATGGGGATGATGCAGAGACAGAGGGAGACACAGAATCTGAAGCAGGCTCCAGGCTCTGAGCTGTCAGCACAGAGCCCAATGTGGAGCTCAAACTCCTGAGTGGTGATATCATGACCTGAGCCGAAGTTGGACATTAACCAAGTGAGCCACCCAGGCACCCTCCCCCTCCGTAAGAGACTCTTAAATACAGAAAACAAACTGAGGGTTGCTGGCAGGGGGGAAGGGGTAAAGGGGTGAGAGGCATTGAGGAGGACACTTGTTTGGATGAACACTGGTTATTATATGTAAGTGATGAATCACCATTCCTGAAATCAGTATTACACTATATGTTAAGTAACTTAGATGTAAATTAAAAAAACAAGAAACTCATGTGCTACATTTGGATTTATGTGTTTTTGTTTTGTTTTGTTTTGTTTTTTAATTTCTTTGAACCCAAAACAAATGATGTTGAGTGGTGTCAAGTATCTTAGGCCAGCTATCTTGTAGTAGAGGAAGCTTTTTTAGCCACATATTCATTTTGTGGCTACTACTTAAATCCAGAACAGACCTTCCAGGTCCACTTGCAGCAGGTACATGCAGCCAATACCATGCTGCACCCGCGCAGAACTGCTGGACATCAGGGCCACAGCACCGTCCGTGTGGGCGCCTCACTCTTGCCTCGGGTCCCTCTCACATTGAGCCGCTGCCACCAGCGTTGACACACATTTTTTCTAAATTTCAGGTTTGCTCTTCGAATGCCACAGTGGAGCCATCGAGACAAGCATAGCCATGAGAGCCTACCTGGGGCCTCTCATTCTCGTGCCAGGGATGAGATGAGGGTCCCATGGCCCCCAGTTCAGAACATGCTGTCATGCTATGCAGACTCATATCTCCACTTTTTAATCACTAGTGTCAAGAAGATAGTGGTGTCCAGGAGTGTCTATACTGTCCTGAAGGAAAGTGCCCTCTGCTGGGGCCAGGGCAATGGGCCTTCGCCTAGGATTCGCTCCCAATGGCTCTGATTAGGGCAATGAGGAGCTACTAGATTTATCCACTGCAAGGCACATGGAGACTCTTGGGCCTGGAAATCTAAGAGCTATTTACTTGTCTCCACTCTGGTGGGAGATCTAAACTCACAAACTCTGGGAATGCAAATGTGGGACATGCTTACAGTAGGCTATTTTGGAGGACACAAGAATGGAGTGACTTCCCTAGTAGGAGCAAAGGTTGGTAGGTGAGGCCCCTCTGCTGGGGCTTCTGCATTCACCATTTCTGCTCCTTGCCCCTTACCAGCTGCTAGGCTCAGCACCTCTGCCCCATGGGACTCTGCCTCTCTCTGGGCAAGCCAGGTGTCTGGGGCTTTTGAACACCAATACTGTCTGTGCCTTCACCAATCATTCTATGTAGAGACACAGCCGGTCACCTGCCACACAGCCACTCAGGTTGGGAACCAGGTGGGCTCTGAGTTCAATGCCCCTTCAGACTCCACAGTGAGGTGGACAGAGTGAGATGTGTGGGGTCCCTTGGGACCACCATTCCTCACTTGTTCTTCTCAGAGACACTGAAGACATCCATGGTGGGACTGGGATGTGTTTGGGGAAAAAAAACAAGACCCAAGTTCAAACCAGAGGCCCAAAGAACAGTCCAAAAGCGAGGCCTGACAAGGGACAGGGTAGGGGAACATAGCTCAGGGAGCAAGTGAAGAGGCCACAGCCAGGGCCTGGGAGAAACTTGCCAGTGCCAGTGCAATGGGGCAGGAGAAGGGACAGGCAGGGGGCAGGACTCAGCTGCCCATAGCAGATATGCTTTCCTTTATGTTACACTGGTGTTTTCAAGCAGCTCAGCATAAAATCCTTAAAGCAACACACACACACACACGCACGCACGCACACACGCACACACACACACACACAATCTATTTTTAAAAATTTTTAATGTTTATTCAATTTTGAGAGAGTGAGACAGGGTGTGAGTAGGGGAGGGGCAGAGAGAGAGGGAGGCACAGAATCCGAAGCAGGCTCCAGGCTCTGAGCTGTCAGCACAGAGCCCAACATGGGGCTCGAGCTCACAAACCGAGATCATGACCTGAGCTGAAGTCGGATGCTTAACCAACTGAGCCACCCAGGCACCCCTCACACACAATCTATTTTAATTCCATCTCCCTGATAGCTTTCCTTCCAGTCTGGATTCTACTTCTGGATGTCTCTATCCTAGAGGTTTATCCCTCCCTCTCTGGCCCACGTCAGCTATACACTCTGTACGTTCATTTTTATATCCAAACTACATTCCTTAACTTAAAGAGAAAATGGAGAAAATGGAAAATCTGGAGAAGGCTCCAGCCCCCACACGGGGCCTGAAAGAAGGGCCTTGGGGTACTGCCCAACATCACAATGCTCCCTGCAATCCAGGGCCCTCCTCTCTCCATGAGCCCTGCACCAGGCACTCATACAGGCCAGGCACTGCTGGCGAGAGGATGGGGAGCCCCCAGCAATACCCCCTAGTCGGGATGATGCCTCCACCCCAATTTCAAACCCAGTAACTCTTCTGAAAGACCAGGAAGACTTACCCTTGAACGCTACCTCCCAGCGGCCTTCTAAGGAGCGGTTCCGGCTGGTGATGACATACTGGTAGCCAACCCACAACCTGCAGGAGGGCAGAAAGGCAGGAGATCTCAGCACAGCAGGGAAACAGTCATGGATTGTGTGTGAGTGTGGGCATCTTGCAGTTATATTGACCTTTAAAATACCAAGCTTCTGGGGTGTCCGGGTGGCTCAGTGGTTAAGCGTCTGACATTGGCTCAGGTCATGATCTCACGGTTTGTGAGTTCCAGCCCTGCATCAGGCTCTCTGCTGTCATTGCAGAGCCTGCTTCAGATCCTTTGTCCCCCTCTCTCTGCCCCTCCCCAACTCGTTTTCATTCTCTCTCTCTCTCAAAATAAGTAAACTTAAAAAAAACCCAAGCTTCTAAAGCATTAATGATTTTTTAAAATTTTGAAGCTTAATTTTAATAAAATGCATTAAAATTCTAAATAAATTCACAGGTCAGAAAAAGCTGTATCTTGGGTAACTCCTGCCAAGACTAATCTTATTGGCTGATCGAGTAAAGTTCTTACATTCTGAGCAAGACCAATCTTATTCTTGGTGTATATACAGCCTCATGAATACAACTCTGTGAATAACCTAAAACCACAGAACGGTACATTCTAAAGGGGTGAATTTTACAGTATGTGAATTACATCTCAATAAAACACAAGCCCACGTGAGTCTACACTGCAGTGTTGGGTAAAACCACACTCGTGGTCTCCCGCTTGGTCTCTGCTCAGAGCCAGCTCCCCACAGACCTGCAGCCCGCTCCTGAGCATGCACATCACAGCACTGAGAAGGCCGTGCACATGGACCTGGATGACTGCCACAACCACCCACCGAGTGTGTGCCTCTCACCCCAGCCTTCCAGCCACAGTCCTGGGGATGCCTATCAGCAAGCCCAATGCCACCGTGGGAGCCCTGGCTTGATACCACTCTTGTCCCTTCAGCCTACTGCCATGCACACACCTGCCCTGGGGAGATGGGGAGTTCTCTACCCAGTGGGCTGAGCCTTCTCACTTCTCCATGGACTCACAATCACCCTGTGATCTAGAAGTTATTTTTTCTCACTGTGTAGTTGTAGAAGGAAAATGGCAAGGTCTCATGATTTGTCACAGTGTGTAATGGTGGAGGCCAAACCCAGGCAGGGTCTTGAAATGAAGGCTCACTCTCCACCTGCCATGGTCATCATGCTCCTACGGCAGTGTGGCATCCCTGGGAGGGAGCACTGGCTGTCTGGCGACCCCTACAATCCATTCCCTGACCCCCAGCAGCATGGAAGGGGCAGTATGACACCAACTCCAGAGGAAGAACACCACAGTCTTTGGCACACACTTGCCCTCCAGCAAAACCCTTAAACTCTGGGCCTGGGAAATGCTGGCAGTTGGCTACAATTTCCACACTTTCTGCAGTGTCACAGAGCCTTGGGTACAAGAGCCAGGCTCTGGAGCTAGACAGCCTGGGCTGGAACCCGGACACACCCCAACTAATGTGTACCCGCAGTCAGGTGTGCACCCACCCTGGGCCTGTCTTCTCACCCACTGGCCTCCTATGGTTTCTGGGAAGACTGAACAAGTACACCCATGGAAGCACTGAGCATAGGGCCTGGCAGAGCCCACTTTCTCGGATCCTTCCAAGATCCCTACCCACTTGCATGCCCCTCAGGCCAGGCCCATGAAGTCCATCAAACAGCTCCTCCTGACACCGCTGCAACTGAACCCATGGATGGGAGCCAACGAACGGGGTTGGCCCGAGGTGACATAATGTGGTAGCCCATCCCTGCACCTCTGACAGCTCCCAACATCACCCTGATGCCTGCTCTAAACCCCGGATCTCTATGTGTTTCCAGTGGGTGGAAACTCTTCCCCAAAGTGCCGGCTGCCAGCAAAGCTGAGGAGTGGAATGGGCGGCCAGAAACCATGTCCTTGGTGGGTATCCGGCTTGCTGGGTGGAGGCTTGACCTCAGGCCCTGGGTCCCCACCTCAGGACTCACTTGTGCTGGTCCTGCCAAGCGAAGCTCCGCTCTGGCTGGTCCCATTCCTGGGCCAGGACAAAGCGCAGCTCCTGGTCAGTGGAGAAGGTGGCGAGGGAGCCATTCACGCGCTGGCAGGTCTGCGCGGCATCCCAGTAGTTCTCTCCACTCAGGTAGACCCGGTAGCAGCTGGCCGTGCCTTCATAGTGGTGCCATCCTGTCGGGCACTTCCCTAGGAAACATGAAGGGCGGGAGGGGAGTTGTCCCCTAAATTAGGATCCTCCTCTGAAATGCAAATAGACATGCTGCATCTGAGCAAAGGTCAGAAATCATCCCAGAAAAAAAAGAGAAACTGAGGCTCAAGAGGTAACCTCTGCCTGTAAGACCACATATGCTGTGAAACGTAAGTTTCTCTAAGACCCAGATGCAGCCTGATGCACAAGTACATTCAGGGACTCATCTCATTTCTGTAAGGCCTTTGATTTACTTGGCAGTAAAGACTGGCTGCTGAATGCATTTTGGTAAAGTGGATTTCATCCTCAGATGAAGTCTGGTTGACAAGACGGCAGATCTCTCCAGGCCAGCTCACTGCAAGGCCTGGCAGGAATCAGCAGAAAAGCTCCTGGCCCACACCACCCTCACTGACCCAACACACAGCTCTGGCCACTCCACCAGCAAGCACACTGCTTCCTGAGCCCACTCCTCAGCTCTCCTTTTCTCTTCACGTGGGTACCGGCCAGCACTCCCCTAAAATACAAGTTCACGGGATCAGAGCTAGAAATGCCACTGAAATAATGGGACCTATATAGAACTTATAGAAGGCTCTATAACCTTCAAATGCTGGAGTACCCACCTCCTAAGTGCACACCGATGAAGAATAATACTTTTTAACAAAGCCAGTTGTTGGGGCACCTGGATGCCTCAGCTGGTTAAGCGTTCAACTCTTGATTTTGGCTCAGGTCATGGTCTGTGGTTTGTGAGTTCGAGCCCCATGTCAGGCTCTGTACTGATACTGCAGAGCCTGCTTGGGACTCTCTCTGCCCCTCCCTGTCTCTCTCTTTAAGTAAATCAACAAACAAAAACAACAATGAAGCCAGTTGTTAACAAAATGCAACTTTTTGACGCACCTACATCCTCTGGAACTAGTAAAACTTGTGAAAGATAGATGTTCATGTTTTTATTACTTAAGAGCGTGTATGTGTGTGTAACTTATTAACAAAGGTACAGAGATTACAACAGAGGAAATGGCAGTGCTGGCCTGTAGCCAAGGAGGCATGCCACAGCATTGCTGCGATGCAGAGAGGGGGACAGCGCCACCTGCCCACTGGGGAGGGCCTGCTCACATACTGAGAAGCATGCAGGAGGACTCTTCACTGTAGACCAGGAGCCAACCCTGAGAGTTATCCCTGCTTGGAAGGTAAACAGTGCGCACAGCATATGTCTGCTGTGTGACATGGGCTTGAGGGGCAGGAAGATCACCAGCAGTTCCTAAGCCCCAACATGTGATGTGTTCCACCTGTCACACTCTCTCCAAGTGGGCTAGAGGTGGAAACACTGAGGCGTGCACAGATCAAGCACCTCGGCTGGTGAGCAGTAGGGCAGGCTTCCACTCTAGCTTCTCACCCACCGCCACCTTGGGATGGATCCAGGAAAAAACCCCTGGGGACAGAAGTCGGTGGCTGGGAGCAATGGATGGAGGGAACATTACTTTTTACTGGCTCATCTTTTTTTAATCATTTGAAATTTGTGGAATTATTATCTCGATAGAAGTATTCCTGTTCAAAAGAAAACAGGTAAGCAATGAAAAGGGCGAGCATGAGACAGAGTCAGGGTTCCACAGGGCTGAATCCTGGCACTGCTCCCGTTGGCTGTGTGATCTTGGATGGGCTGACCTCTCAGAGCCTCGGTTTCGTCACTTGCCAAGCTTTGCCCAACGTCCCTTCAACCACGAGAACCTTGCAGTTCACAGCTATTAAGGACCAAGGCCGGGCACACTATCAGGGCTTATGGGATGGCTGGCCCCTGCCCCTAGCCCATTCAGTCTCTGTCAGACAGAACCAAGGCACCACACGGGGGCTGGGCTCTGAGATGCTCCCCAGCGCTGAGCGTCTGTGGGATGAGTATTAACATGGCCAACAGCAGTGGACACATCACATGTCAGTTCCTCCTGTCCTGGTGTGTCGTACCTACGCATATCATCATGCCTATTTAGAAGGGGGATTTCGGTGTGGTTTTTCTTTCATCCTTCTTTAATCTTGTAATGCTCCTTTAAAATCTTAACGTTACAGGAAGTTCATTAAATAACTAGTCTCTTCCAAAATGGTTTAACAACAGAGACTGTTAAAAACTGAGAACAAACTGAGGGTTGATGGGGGGTGGGAGGGAGGGCAGGGTGGGTGATGGGTATTGAGGAGGGCACCTTTTGGGATGAGCACTGGGTGTTGTATGGAAACCAATTTGACAGTAAATTTCATATATTAAAAAATAAAAAAAAAAAAACAAAAAACAAAATGGTTTAACAACAGAGGTAGGGTCTTCCCACCCCATCAGCTGGACCTCATCTCTCGGAGCCTGTTTCTCCGTCTACCAAAGGGCAGGCATAGTCCAACCCCAAAAAGCAGCTGGCTTGTGGAAACAAGCAGCCTGGTTCCAGAGCCTGGGTTTGCGTCATGGCTTCACCACTCAGGGGCTGGGTCACCATATAGCCTCACTCATCAAAGGAGGCTGATGCCCGCTGATCGCCCTGAAGGGCCATTTTAGGAGGCACACCCCTCATCCAGGCAAGTGGCCCTAGGACAGCCAGGGGCTGCAAGGGGCCATGCTGGAC
Source organism: Panthera onca (assembly GCF_046562875.1). Taxonomy (NCBI): domain Eukaryota; kingdom Metazoa; phylum Chordata; class Mammalia; order Carnivora; family Felidae; genus Panthera; species Panthera onca. The sequence continues at coordinate 27,925,273 of NC_138350.1, read as the reverse complement.
AGTAAGGCTTAGGTCCCAGACAGGGCAGGTCTGCAACTTACTGCTGAAGCGCACAGGCTGCGCCACATTCACCGCATGGAAATGCTTGGGGTCGTTGCCTCGGGCCCGGCCTGGCCGCGGATCCACAGCCTCCTTCCCATGGTAAGGACGCGACTCTCCAGTCACTTCTGAAAGCAAGAAGAGAAATGGGCTGTACACACTGCTCATGCAGCAGCGGGGCACACAGTCTCAAGTGGCTCTCTGTGGCCAGTGCCAAGATAAAGCCCAGTGTAGCCCGCCTACTCAGGGCTGGGAAAACCAGGTTGGAGGTGGGAGGTAGCACGTATTGCAGTTATTCACTTGTTTTTTAAAAATCCGAAACCTTGCTGCTCAGGCCCAGTGGGTCACATGCACTTCTTACTGAAACTATTCTTTTTGTTATTACTAATATGAAATGAAATCTCTCCTTCATTGCATTTTCTAACAGGCAACTGTTAGCACAGCACAGGGTTAGTCATTCCTCCTGAAAATCCCTCAGCAGCTCCAGTTCATGGCGGGCAGGCGGGGAGGAGAGGTCTCTCCAGAGCCCAGGCTTCCCCTTCCACCCCAATGGCCTGGGAGCCTCTCCTTAGTATGAAGAGGGAAACACTGTGTGACACCCTCCTTTGCATTACTTGCACTGGGCCTGAGCAGCAAGGTTTCATAGATTTTATAGGTGTCTGTGCACCTGCCTGCTGGTGCCTCTCACGGCCTCAAGGCCAGGGCCTTCTGATATTCCTGCCTGGCTCCTGGCCACCTGGCACAGGCCCTCATGTGCAGCTGGAAGTATGAACAGGAAGCTGAGGATGAGGAATAATTCTAGTTTTATGGACCACGGTCTACTAGCAATTCACATATCGGTGCTTCCACAGTCTCTCTGGGGAGGGGGGGGGGGTCTCCCATCCAGAGAGTACCACTCTCCCCTCTCTTCAAGGTGAGGGGTGATGCAGAGACATGAAGCTATGTACCCGAGGCACAGAACGGGAGAGTCAGAGGCAACATCTCACCTGGGCCACATTCCTCCCCACTCTGCCCGCATGGGGGCATCTTGGTGCACAGTGAGGACACCTGGTGCAAGGTCAGGACAAATAGTGTCGAACTTGGGTCTGCATGGTTGCATGCAGAAGGAGGCCTGCTCTGCTTCCAGACGGCCTGAGGCAGAGGATGTGGGGGACCTGGGCATGGCGTGCAGGTGGCCTTCTGCAAACCCACCTTCCCTGACTCCATGGTGCCCCACTTGACTGAAGCTCCTCCAGCTACCTGGTTTTGCTCATGTCACAGACCCTGATGTTATTTTCATAAATAAACTGTATTTTTTCTCATTATAAAATAACATGTGAAATACTTAAGAAATGCGAAGTTTGAAAAGCCAAAATATATAACCTGTTACTATGCTAAGGTCTGCTGCCCTTCCAGTCTTTTCTTTTTACATAAATCCCTAAAAATATTGGGATCACATCACTCCATCTTATGATTTGCCTTGTAAGCTTAAGACTATAAATAGCTTTCCATATTCCTAAAAGTGCTTAAGAACATCACCTTTAATGGCTGCACAGTATTTTGTGAATGGATTTAATTATAATCCCCTAATGGTTCGAAGTTCAGGTTGTTTGCATTTTTTCATTACCCTACAAAAGGTTCCACAGAATAACCTGTTTACAAGTCTCTGTGTGTGTGCTCCTCCTTATTTCCTTCTGAGACCCTGGGTAAGTCACGAGCCCTAGCAGCTCTGGTTCCTTCCCCACTAAATATTCAATACAAGTATTTCCCTTCCCAGGCATGTGATGGGGATCAGGAGCCATCAGATTACAAATCTCTCTCAACAAATGTGCTACAATGTCTGAGATAAGTTCAACGCAAGGCAAGGCCGTAAAGCAGAAACACAGTCAAGGCCCCTGGCGCAACCTCACTGCCAACACAATGACCTCATTGCTGCCATCCATGTGCTGCAGCTGCTCTCTTCAGGGCGACATTGGCTCTCCAGGACTGGAGTGGCCCATCCACATCCTAAGCACTGTCACTCCCAGCAGGAGACTGGCAGCTCTGACAGAGGGCAGTGCTACAACAGGCATCCCCTGACTCCCCGGGAGGCAGGCACAAGAGTGGGGAGAACCACACTGGGCTTCTGGGGGATGGTGGACTGGAGATAAAGACAGAGGGAAACAGAAGGGCTTCCCAGCAGAGGGCACAGCCTGGGCAAAGGCCAAAGGCGGACACGTCTAGGACAAGCTTGAGGACAAGTGTGGGTGTGGTGAGTACATGTTTCCCTACACCTGAAATGCACGTCTCCCTCTGTCTGCCCCGACAAGCAAGACCTGCGATTCCACTTTGTGTCTTGGCCTCTGCCCCAGACCAAGCACAGCAGCACCCAGTATAGGACAGACCAAAATGCTCACAGAAAGACACATGAATCTGGGGCACAGGGTGGGGAGAGAAAGAAAGGGTAAGAGTGCGCTGCTGGGGCCTGGATGCTGGCTGAAAGCAGAGGGGGTATGGGGCAACAGGCAAAACGCTTAGGGAAGTCCCCAGAAAGCCAAGTGGTGATGGGGGGAGTCACTTTGCACTGAACAGGCTTCTCCTGCTTGCTCAAGTGGCAATTCTGAGCCCTTCTCTTTTCTATTATTTCTCTTCACAATCACCCACAGCCATGCCCTCATCACTCACTTGTTCAGTGCCACTATGGGAACCCACCAGCGCAGACAAGGGACTTCCCAGTGTCCTGGGGGCCAAGAGAAGCAAGAAATGGATGCAGCTGGGGAGGAGACAGAGCTCACTGGAGTAACATCCTCATAGACCCCTTACGATGACCTCTAACAATACAGATTTCCTTCTGCAAACCACAGACAGCGTTTCTTCTTAGGACCGGTTGGCAGGTGTGAGCTGATGTATGTGCAGTCAGCCCCAAGAACTGCTTTCAGATGCAAACAACACAAAGCAACTTTCCCTCTCCCTTCCTCTCCTCTTCAATCTCCTAGGGCACTCTCCTAGGCATGGGGAATCCAGCAGTGAGCAAAACAGTGGATGATCCTGTCCCCATTTACAGAGAGGTCACACACTCTGCCCGCCTTCTCTTCCATCCAGCAATTGGCCGTGGGTATACTTACGTCCTGTGATTGGAAATGGAAGAGTCTGAGTGTGTACCCCAGCCCCCAGTCCCCAGACCAGCCTGCGATCTTGAAAAGGGTACTCTCTGCACCACAAGCTGCCATCTGTGTTCTGCTCTCTTCGGGTGTCCTCGCTAAGACTTCAGAACAGCTCTGGCCACCAAAGACAGAATGGGAGTGCACGGAAGGAGACGTGAAGCAAGGAGAAGCCAACATGGTTGACCCGGTACTAAAAAAGCTGAGGGAAAGGGAAATGTCTTACAGATGGGAAAGTATACTCAGAAGTGTTATGAGACTTGCTTCACAGCAGAAGTAAAAAACAGAGGGGAAATGTGAGCCCTCTTCTTCCTCCATGTCCACAGGACCTGAGCTTCCTCCCACCTCACAACCCAGCCACCGGCCACTAGAGGCCTGTCTCTGCCCATCTTCCCAAGCAGCACAGTCCTGTGTGCCCTGCGGGGCTCAGGGAAGCCCCCTCTTGCTCCCCTGGGCATGCTAAGTTTCCTGCTTTCCCAGCAAAAGCCTCAAAGGGAGAGCTCAGGGGGCCACAGGAGAGCCGCGAGTCCAACAGGGAAACTGAGTCAGGGCAAGCAGTGGCAATGCTTGCTTCCCAACGTTCGTTATTTGTAAATAGAGGACAAAATGTGAGTGATTCTGTGTTTCTAGGAACACATAACTTGTTCAAATGTGGCATTAGGGTCCAGACGAGCTTGTAACCTCTCCAAATAAAGGGTTAGACAGACCAGAGCTTCTTTAGTGTCCAGGTGGACATTCCAAGGCATGTCATTTTCCTTCTTTATACCAAAACATGGTAAAAAAAAAAAAAAATCAGATATAGGTAAGTCAAGTAACACTTGCTTACCAAAAGAGGATTTCTAACATCAGAGAGCCTGAAAATATAACGTTTTGAATGGTATTTCCATTATGTCATATACTCTTTACATTCTTTGCCTTCCCAGCCAGGGTCACAGAGCTTATTAATAATCTTCCTGAGGTAAAGGTTTACCAGTGGGCAAGCCCCAGGACCACCATCTTTGTCTCCATTCTATCAAGGTTTTGAGACCTATGCTTTTGAAATACCAAACAAGGGGCGCCTGGATGGCTCAGCTAGTTATGCCTCCAACATTGGCTCAGGAGATGATTTTGTGATTTGTGGGTTTGAGCCCCACATCGGGCTCTGTGCTGACAGCTCAGAGCCTGGAGCCTGTGATTCTGTGTCTCCCTCTTTCTCTGCCCCTCCCCCACTTGTACTCTGTCTCTCTCAAAAATAAACAAACATTAAACATTTTTTTTTAATTTTTGAATACCAAATGAGGACTTATGTTTTCTCATTTTATACCCATGTGGACAATATATAACTCAACACAGAGAATAACTGCAAAATACAGCCCTGTCAGTTCCAAGTTCAAAATCTGCCTCCCCCATTTTCAAGGGTCCACAAATGTCTCAGGCACAACTTCACAGAAAGATATGCCTTACCTTCCATTAAGGATGGTGACAGAAGCTGAAGCCATCAGACAGTCCTATGACACACTCAAGATGTGGCCGTGGGTCTCAACTGCCAGGACAGAGATGGCAGAAGCAGAATGACCTGGTAGGAATCCTCACCTCAGGTCTTAATTCTTATGTCTATCACAAGATATGCCTCCCCTCCTCCCAGTCACCTGCTCCTAATCCCATTTCCTAAAGACATCTCCTTTACTTGTTTCTTCTGATATTTATGTCCATATTTTTAATAATAGGTATACCCAGCTATTTCCAGTTTTATCAATTTTGAATGTTGGCCATTGACTTAATATTAGGACAGGTACAGGTTTAGCTCATATACACTCTTACCCACCTCCCCAACAGAGTAAAATTTAATTGCATAATTAAAGTTAGTGGAATAATGGAAGTATTCTTCACCTGTGAGCCAAAAAGCATACAAGGTATTTCATTTCTCTATAACTTCCTTTTTGTCTTGGAGTTAATATTTGCTTTTATTTTATTTTATTTTATTTTATTTTATTTTATTTTAGTTCAGTTTGAGAGAGAGTGTGAGTGCATGTGCAAGCAGGGAGGGTCAGAAGGAGAGGAAGAGAGGAAATCTTAAGCAGGCTCCATGCCCAGTGCGGAGCCAGACTTGGGACTCAATCTCACAACTGTGAAATCATGACCTGCGCCAAAGTCAAGAGTAGACATTTAACTTACTGAACCACCCAAGTGCCCTATCTGCATTAATTTTCGAATTTGCTTAGGTTTTGGCATATCTGTTGCTATTCTTTCCAGTTGCTATAGCAAATAACAAAGGCTAGCAATAAAAAATTTAAACACTTGAAACATCACATCAGAATCTCCTGGTTCCACTGTTCCCTGGGAAGCCCCTCCTCTACTCCCTACTGTCTATCACTAGTCTGAATGGGCTGCTCTATGGGCTGGGGCATGGTTGTGATCCTAGGGGTCCATATGCTGTTCTCCTGTACTGGACCCTCTTTCCTGACCCCCTGGTCACCTTTTTTTCTACTTTACCCTCTCCTTTTACAAGACATATCTTCCTAAGAAAGGGCAGGGCAACTTTTCTGAATCTTTCCATATCTGAAAATGTCTTTATTCCATTCTCATGCATGATCGGTTCCTCTGGATGTAAAACTCCCAGGTTCATAACATTTTTGAAGCTTCTAGAGATATCCAACTACATGAACATATTCATTCACCTCTAGTCTCCCCTGAAACTCATTAAAACAACAGTAATGGAATTTTTAAAAAGGCATAGTCACAAGGACAAACAGAAAAGAAGATGGTAAAGTTGTAAAAACTGGAAAAGAGAAGTAATAATTAGCTGAAGAAGGTGACCATACATTGTAATTTGCCTGGGGATGATCTCAATTTGTGCCTGTTGTCCAAGGATCCTATCCAGTTTATTAGCATTTGCCAGTCTCAAAACTTTTTTTTGTTGTTGTCGTTTTGGTTTTTTTAGAAGCAAATCACTCAACTTATTTGAGCCCAGAAAGCTAACTTTTAGGCCAACAGGTGGGCAAGTAGAAAAGTAAGGCATCTATAATATCACATGTCAACTATACTTCAATTAAATTTTTTTTTAAAAAAGAACAAAAAGTAAGGAATTTGGCAATACTTAGCAAAACTACATACACACTGACCCTCTGACCCAACAATCCTATATTTAAGACTTAATGTGAAGATATACTTTCAACAATTTGAAAGGGGGGGGGGGAGACATATGTACAAGGTTATTTATTGTGGCATCACATTTATTTAGTCATAGACTAACAAGAACAACCTGGCGACGACGATGTAGGAGGTTAAATAAAGTATGGTACGTCTCTAAGATGGAGTGCAGTACAACTGTAAAGAAGAATGAAAAAGATCTTTATGAATTAATATAGTGACTTTATGGGTATTTTGTTAAATTAAAAAAGAGGGGCGCCTGGGTGGTTCAGTTGATTAAGTGTCCAACTTCAGTTCAGGTCTCGATCTCACAGTTTGTGAGCTCAAGCCCCCGCATCAAGCGGTCTCCTGTCAGTGAGGAGCCAGCTTTGGATCTTCTGTTGCCCACTCTCTCTGCCCCTGCCCCTCTCTAAAATAAATTAACATTAAAAAATATTTAATCAGCCAGAGAAAGACAAAAATCTTATGACTTCATTCATATGAGGAATTTAAGATACAAAACAAATGAATATAAGGGAAGGGAAGCAAAAATAATATAAAAACAGGGAGGGGGACAAAACATAAAAGACTCTTAAATATAGAGAACAAACACAGGGTTGCTGGAGGGGATGTGGGAGGGGGGATGGTCTAAATGGGTAAGGGGCATTAAGGAATCTACTCCTGAAATCACTGTTGCACTAACTAACTTGGATGTAAATTAAACAATACATAAATATGAAGGACTGAAAAATAAATAAAATTTAAAAAATAGAAAATATTATAAAACAAAAAAACACACCATTGAGAGTATACACAGTAAGATATTTTATGTAACAAAGGCAAAGAAAAATAAGAGGAAATAAAGTATACATATATTTGCTTATTTTTGTAAAACAAAACAAAAGCAAACTCAAGAAAGATAAGCTAGAAACGAATGGAATTACTTACCTATAGGATGTGAGTGGGAACAACAGGGCAAAGGGAAAAGGAAAGAGAATTTTTTTTAACGTATGTATGTATATATGTATGTATGTATTTTTATAGGCTTTATGCCGAACATGGAGCTTGAACTCATAACCCCAAGATCGAGAGTCACATGCTCTACCAACTGAGCCAGCCAGGTGCCCCTGTTGAGAACTTTCAAATATATGCTTATATATAGTTATGGCTTATGAATCTTGTTTATGTTTTACATATTCTAAAAATAAATCAGTTACACAACCTTGTGAATATACTAAAAAACATGAAATTGTATACTTTAAAGAGGTGAATTTTATGGGACATGAATTATATCTCAATACAAAAAAATAAAAAACAAATTAAATCAACAAGATGAGGAGGCAAAGTTCTACAACTGAATATAAACAGGATGAAATATTAACATCATCACCCAGAGAAAAAAAAAGAATGAATACTAGTGACTTTGACTTGAGAACTGACTATACCCCATCAGTGGGAAACACACTAATAACATAAAAAACTATAAAGAAATCCTGGAATTTACTTAGTAGGTGTGTTCTTGGTAGTGGTATAGGAGTAGTAATTCCAAAACTACAAATATTTTAGGACTGGCCAAATGGATAGTGTTGGGAACCAAGGTTCTTACCATGGGAGAAAGGAAATAAAAAGCATGAGATGGGAGGAGGAAAGGAAGAACTTTAGTATAGACTAGAATTGGAAGTGTCAGTAAATATGAGCTTATTGTTTAACAAAAGGTTCCCTAGCTTCATCCACTGAAAGAAGTGCCTAGAAGCTATAATGCCCAGATAACGATGAGCACAGCTAACACTCAGATCTTGGTTTCTAAACACCATTCCTCACTGAAAGGAACAGGGCTCTTTAGAGAAATGCTTGAGTCCAGGTCTGGGACAGGAAAGCTACAAGATGAACCTGGAACATTTTATAGTGCCAGGAAACAGGAAAGATCTTTATAAAATAATTTATTAAGTGAAGTACGTATAGTAGAATTACAAAATCACCTGATTCAGGTAAGAACCATCAATATAAGCTAAAACCTGAGTGTATGATGGTTGGACAACACTTAGAATACCACTCTGCAGATTACTCATTACTTATTCATAGATTACTTTTCATTACAAAAGGGGGGAAAAACATTTACTGTAGTGAAATTTGGCAAACGTTAGCTTAATCAAGTGATCAAACTTAACATCACCAATAATAGGACAAACTGACCTCATGTGCCCTGATGGGTCACTTTACAACTTGCTTAAAAAAAAAGTCTCACCCAAATCTAATAATGAGAAAACAGACAAGTCCATACTGATGGACATTCTATAAAACAACTGGTTTGGACTCTTCAAATAAGTCAATGCCATGTTGAGATCAATAATAATATTTTATTTATTTATTTATTTATTTATTTATTTATTTTTTCAATATATGAAGTTTACTGTCAAATTGGTTTCCATACAACACCCCGTGCTCATCCCAAAAGGTGAATAATATTTTTTTTAAAGGCTAGGGACACTTCATGATTAACAGATAAAGATGGCAAGAAAAGACGATATGTAATCTTTGAATAAATCCTGCATTTAAAAGAAAAAAAAACTGTAAAAAGTATTTGGGGGACAACTGAAAAACTTCAATATGAACTGTATATAAGATAATAGTATTGTAAAGTTTCTTGCATGTGAAAAGTGTATTGTGTTATGGGATCGTTCTCATTCTCAGAAGACAGATACATTTTAGGGGTAAAATGTCATGATGTCACTAATACACTCTCAAAAGAGTTCAGAAAAAAACGTGTAGAGAAAACTGTAGCAAATGGCTATGGGTTGGTGAATGCAGGTAAAGGCAATATGAGCATTCACTGTATTACTCATGCACCTTTTCTATAGACCTGAAATTTCTCATATTAAAAGTCAGAGAAAGAAGGCAGCTGACACACCCAGATCTCCTCACCGATACTTGGTGTGCTCAGGTAACCCTGTCCCTCCCTCACCCCAGCAGCAGATGGGTGATTTATGGATGAAAAAGTCAAACAGGTGGTCTCTTGGTAAAGTCAGAGTTCTGTACTTAGAGATGGGAGGACAGACTCCTAGCCCCTCTTCTTTCACTAAGCTCCCAGAACCCCAGCCTCCAGGCAGATTTGAACATTTTGCTATGGAAAAATCTAGCCAGCCCAAGATAGAGGTCCCAAAGGGGAGGAGACCCCCAATGAAACAGTCCAGCCAGTCCACTGTCCAGATGGGCCCAAGAACACAGAACTTTCAGTCTCTCTGCCACACACAGTAGACAGGCAAGGACCACCAACCCGAGGAGAGCCCTCAAATTAAAGTCAGACACCAAACTGTAGAGGAAACAACACAGAAGAAATTCATATGGAATGGTTAAACAAAAATGTGCCATTAACGTACTCAAAATGAGAAAATATATCGTATCCATAAAACAAGAATGGGATGCTATTAATTTTGTTTTTTGAAATGTTTATTTTTGAGAGAGTGAGCTAGCTAGTGGGACAGAGGATCCGAAGCAGGCGCCATGCTGACAGGAGACAGCCTGATGCAGGTCTCGAACTCACGAACTATGAGATAATGACCTGAGCCAAAGTCAGACGCTTAATCGACTGAGCCACCCAAGGGCCCCTGGGATGCTATTAAAAAGGAACATATCTACAACATTAACCCCCCAACCAAAGAAAAAGCTCTTCTAGAAATGCAAACATGATGACAAAAATGAAAACCTGTTAAAAGATGTGGTGCAAGTAGAAGCTTCCTAAGTAAAACAAAAAGACACAGACACAGAAAATTGGAGACTGAAAAAACTGAAGATAAGTCCGTGAGCTCCAATTTCCAATAGCAGTTCTAGAAAGAGTAGACAAATGGAAGAGAAAAAAACTAGTGTTTTCTTTCCCTAAAGAGACAGGAGTTTCTAAAATGAAAACACCTCAGTGGCCAGCACAATGTACCAAAAGATACTCAAAATTTCCAAGAAAAAAAAAAAAAACAGGCTTGGTTCAAAGAACCAGAATTATGGCCATCAGCAACGTTGAAAGCTTGTAAAAATGGAAGAAGATCTTCCAAATTGTAAGGGAAACTTACTTGTTTAAGTAGGCTCCACACCCAGTGTGGAGCCCAATGTGGTGCTTGAACTCACGACCCTGTCTGAGATCAATACCTAAGCTGAGATCAAGAGTCGGAGGCTTAACTGACTGAGTCACCCAGGGGCCCTGGGAAAGTTATTTTTAGCTAGTAATTCTAAATCCAGGGAAATCTACCATGTATGAGGGTAAAATAAAGGCATTTCCAGACAGGCAAGCAAGGAATCAAAAACTTTTTGTCTTCTGTGTTCCTTTTCTGTAGAAGTTTTTAAAGGCACTACATTACTTAAATGAGGGAATAAACCAAAACAGGAAACCAAAAAACAGGATCTAACATAAGACACAGGCAGACAGACATGAGGGAGAAATCTACGGATTCTCCCATGCTGATGGTGAAGAGAAGACCCAAGAGAACAGCTGGGAAAGTGGGCAGCAGGCCCTGCCAGCACTAAGCCAGACAGGTGAAGACAGGGGGCTCTAGGAGAGAAGGTTCCAAAATCACTCCAGCAAAATAATGTGATAGATCTACAACTCCGGGGAAATTAGGACAGAGATTTGTTCTGCTAAGGACTTTTTTTTTTTAATGTAAAGGTACAGCTACTTTGGGAAACAATTTGGCCATTTCTTAAAAAGTTAAACATAAATTTAAAATATGACCCAGAAATCCCACCTGTATCTGTGTATTTGTCCAAAGGAAATGAAAGCATATGTCCCCTCAAAAACTTACACACTGATGTTCACAGCACCTTTATTCACAAAGTGATAATAACTCCAAAGCCCATCAAATAGTGAATGGATGAACAAAATGTAGCATTACCCACAGAATGGAAAATTTGGTGAGGAAAAGGAACTACTGACACAGGCTGCAAATGGATGAACCTCAAAAACATAATGCCAAATGGAAGAAGCTAGAACACAAATGGTATGATTCACCTTATAGGACATGTCCAGAAAAGCAAGTCTATAAGACAGAAAATACATCATTAGTTGCCTGGGACTGGGGGAGGGAACAAAGAGTAACTATAGACGGACATGGAGATCTTTTGGGGGCAATGGAAATGTTCTAAAATTCACTGTGGTAATAGTTACAGAACTCTGTAAATTTTACAAAAAAAAAATGGTTAACTTGTACGCTTTTATTTTTTATTTATTTTGAGAGAGAGACAAAGAAAGAAAGAAAGAGCACGCGAGCGCACAGGCATACATGCACACAGCCAGGGGAGGGGCAGAAAGAAGGAGAGATAATCCCAAGCAGGCTCCACACCATCAGCGTGGAGCCAGACGCTGGGCTCTAACTCATAAACTGTGAGATCATGACCTGAGCCGAGATCAAGAGTCAGACGCCTAACCGACTGAGACACCCAGGCGCCTTGACTTGAATGCTTTTAAAAGTGATGAATTTTGGGGTGTTTGGGCGGTGCAGTCGGTTAAGCAGCTGACTCTTGATTTCGGCTCAGGTCATGATCTCGCAGTTTGTGAGTTTGAGCCCTACGTCGGGCTCTGTGCTTATGGCGCAGAGCCTGTTTGGGATTCTCTCTCACCCTCTCTCTGCCACTTTCTTTCTCTCTCTCTTGCTCTCCCTCTCTATCAAAATAAATAAACTTAAAAAAAAAAAAAGACTTTAAAAGGGATGAATTTTATGGTACATAGATTTTATCAGTAAAGATGTTTAAAAAAATTGAAAAAGACATATAAAACATTTTTTAAGTATATAAGCTTTTAAATTTATTAAAAAAAAAATTGGGGCGCCTGGGTGGCGCAGTCAGTTAAGCGTCCGACTTCAGCCAGGTCACGATCTCGCGGTCTGTGAGTTCGAGCCCCGCGTCAGGCTCTGGGCTGATGGCTCGGAGCCTGGAGCCTGTTTCCGATTCTGTGTCTCCCTCTCTCTCTGCCCCTCCCCCGTTCATGCTCTGTCTCTCTCTGTCCCAAAAATAAATAAAAAACGTTGAAAAAAAAATTAAAAAAATAAATAAATAAAAAAAATTAATGTTTATTTTTGAGAGAGAGAGAGAGAGAGAGAGAGAGAGAGAGAGAGAGAGAGAGAGAGAGTCGGGTAAGGGCAGGCTCTGTGTTGACAGCAGAGAGCCCAACGTGGGCACAAACACAAAATGTGAGATCATGACCTGAGCTTAAGTCAGATGCTTAGCCGACTGAGTGACCCATGTGCCCCCAATACAGTTTTTTTTTTTAAAGGCAAAACAAGAGGCACCTGGGTGGCTCAGTCCGTTAAGCGTCCGACTCTTCATTTAGGCTTAAGTCATGGTCTCACTGTCATGAGATCAAGCCCTGCATTGGGCTCTGTGCTGGGGGTGAAGCCTGCTTGGGATTCTCTCTCTCCCTCTCTCTCTCTCTCTCTCTCTCTCTCTCTCTCTCTCTCTCTGTTTCTCCCCTGTTCACATGTACTCGCTCTCAAAAAAAAAAGTTAAAATAAAAAGAAAACTACATGGATGGACTTTGAAAACATTATACCAAGTGAAAGAAGCCAGACACAAAATACCTTACATTGTATGACTCCATTTCTGTAAAATGTGCAGAAGAGTCAAATCCATACAGACAGAAAGTAAGTGGTTTCCAGGGACTAATAAGGCTTGAGAGGAATTGGAGAGTGCCTGCTGATGGGTACAGGGTTTTATTTTGGGGTGACAAAAATGTTCTACAATTGGAGTGATGGTTGCATGACTCTGTAAATATTCTAAAAACTACCGGAAACCATATTTAATGGGCCACTTCTATCTATGGTAAGTGAGTTACATCTCAAGTTATCAAAACAAACAAAAAGATGATGAGGACAATGTTCAACTCTGGGGTAAAAACAAAATGTTTCACCAGCAAAAAGGAAATTAAATTATCCTTGATGCCCAGCCAAAAACAGGACCGACAGGGAGCAAGAACTCTGGGAGTGAGGAGACGAAGGGGGAAGAGTCAGCCACCTTGTTCAGGGAAGATCAACAGGGAATGCCTAAAACCATGGAATTTTTGGAGACACAGATAAACACCAAGTGAAATCAACATCTCAAGTAATCTCAAATATTTGCTTCTGAGAAGTAGGAAACAGGGCAGGGGAGTATCAGGGTTGCCATTTCTTTTTTATTGAAAAAAAAATTCTTTATAACATTTATTTATTTTTGAAAGACAGAGAGAGAGCATGAGCGGGGAAAGGGCAGAGAGAGGAAGCAGGCTCCAGGCTCTGAGCTGTCAGCACAGAGCCTAACCCGGGGCTTGAATTCCTGAACTGTGAGATCATGACCTAAGCCGAAGTTGGATGCTTCCACTAGGCGCCCCTAGGGTTGCTATTAAATAAAAAGTCTTATAGAACTATTTGAATAATCAGATTGTGTGTACAAATAACATCAATCAAGCAACAACTAAAATTTTGATTTAGACCATTAAAATAAGCTCCTCTTTGGATCCAGGTGGCCTTGCCCCACTGTTTCCTCACACAAGTACTGCTGCTAAACATCTCATGTTATTCTGATTCCTGATCTTTTCACCGGGACCCGTGCTCGCTCTCCTTGGACGCTATGTTCACTGTATTCCTAACACACTGCAATTACACAAGGTATCTTGTCTAAGTCTTTTAAAAACTGTTGTGCCCTAACTCCAAAGCTGTATGATGTCTTTACTATTCCCTCTGCTCCTGTATTTTTTCTGTTTTCCTTAAAAAAAACACTCTTAGGGGCACCTGGGTGGCTCAGTTGGTTAAGCATCTGACTTTGGCACAGGTCATTATCTCATGGTTCGTGGGTTCGAGCCCTGCATCCAGCTCTGTGCTGACAGCTTGGAGCTCAGAGTCTGGAGCCTGGAGCCTGTTTCAGATTTTGTGTCTCCCTCTCTCTCTGCCTCTCCCCCACTGGTACTCTATCTCTCTCTCTCAAAAAAATTTTTTAAAGAACTCTTAGTAATCAGAAGTGCGTGGGTGGCCAAGTCAGTTAGGCATCCGACTTCAGCTCAGGTCATGGTCTCACGGCTTGTGGGTTCAAGCCCCTCATCAGGCTCTGTGCTGACAGCCTGAAGCTCAGAGTCTGGAGCCTGGAGCCTGTTTCAGATTTTGTGTCTCCCTCTCTCTTTGTCCCTCCCCGACTCACACTCTGTCTCTCTCTGCCTCAAGAACATTAAAAATTTTTTTAATAAGGGGCGCCTGGGGTGGCTCAGTCAGTTAAGCGTCCAACTCCAGCTCAGGTCATGATCTCGAAGTCCGTGAGTTCCATCCCGCATCGAACTCTGTGCCGACACTGGAGCCTGCTTCTGATTCTATGTCCCCACTCTCTGCCCCTCCCCCACTCGTGCTCTGTCTCGCTCACTCTTAAAAATGAATGTCAAAAAAAATTAGTTTTTTAAATAAAAAAATAAAAGTACTCTTACTAATCAGATTTTCTGGACTCATTTTTTAATAGGTAAGAGCTCATTCTTGCTCAATTGTTCCTTTTCACAGCATTCTGTTCATGTTTAGAAAATAGATCATCTGTGTATGTGTATATACATACATATTTTTCATTGTGTCAAAACACATAAAATTTTAACTATTTTGGGGGGGGGGGTGCCAGGGTGGCTTAGTCAAGCATCCATCTCTTGATTTTAGCTCAGGTCATGATCTCATGGTTTGTAAGCCCCATGTCAGGCTCTGCACTGACAATGCAGAGCTTGCTTGGAATTCTCTTTCCCCTACCCCACTCATGCTCTTTCTCAAAATAAATAAAATATGGGCACCTGGGTGGCTCAGTCAGTTAAGCACCTGACTCCTGGTTTCAGCTCAGGTCATCATCTCATGGTTTATGAGTTTGAGCCCCCACATTAGGCTCTGTCTGTGCTGACAGCGCGGAGCCGGCTTGACATTCTCTCTCTGCCCCTCTCCCGCTCACTCTGTCTCTCTCTCAAAAATAAACTTTAAAAATAATTAAACTTAATTTTTTTTTTAAATTTTTAACCATTTTTAAGGACACAGGTCATAGATCCTGCTTTCAATTGGGTATAGATGCAGAAGAGGAGTTACTGGATCCTGCGGTAGTTCTATTTGTAAGTTTTTGAGGAACCACAATACTGTTTTCCACAGGGACTTTACCATTTCACATTCCCACCAATTGTATACAAGTGTTCCAATTTCTCCATGTACCCACCACCATCTCCACATCCCCACCTCATCCCCGCCACATCCTCACCAGCACTTGTTTTGAAAGCAGCTATCCTGATGGGTGTGAGGTGGTGTCTCATTGTGGTTTTGATTTGCACTTTCCTAATGATTAATGATGTTCAACATGTTTTCACGCACTCTTTGGCTATTTGTATGTCTTCTCTCGAGAAATACCAAGGCCCTGTGCCCATTTTTAAACCAGATATTTTATTGCTGAGTTGGAGATTTTTTTATATATATTCTCAATAATAGCCCTTCATCAGATATGAGTTGCAAATATTTTCTCCTAACCCATAGGCTGCCTTTTCACTCTGTTGAATGTTTCCTTTAATGCAGTTTTAAATTTTGATGTAGCCTAACTTATCTATATTTTTCCTTTGCTGCCCATGTTTTAGATGCCACATGTAAGAGGTCATTGCCAAATCCAATGTCATGAAGCTTTTCTCCTGTTTTCTTCTATTAGTTTTATAGTTTCAGCTCTTATACTTACGTCTTTGTCCCAGGCTGGATTAATTTTTGTATAGTGTTAAGTGAAGGTTCTTTTGCATGTGGTTGTCAGGTTTTTCCAGCACCATTTATTGAAAATAATCTTCCCCTCATCCACTGAACAATGCCCTTGTGGAAAGTAATTTCACCATTTCTGGGCTCTCTATTCTATTCCATTGGCCTATATATCTGTCATTATGCCAGTACCACACTGTCTTGATTACTGTAGCTTTGTAGCAAGTTTTAAAATCAGAAGTATGAGATTTATAACTTTGTTCTTTTCCAAGAATGTTTTGTCTATTTGGGGTCCTTTCAGGTTTTATATGAATTTTAGGATGGAATTTCCTATTTTGGCAAAAAAGGTTGTTGGCATTTTGATAGGGATTGTACTAAATCTGTAGATTGCTTGGATAGCATTGACAGCTTCTTAATTCTTCCAGTCTGCAAACATGGGATGTCCTTCCATTTATTAGTATCTTCTTTAACTTCTTTGAGCAATGTTTTATAGACTTCAGTGTACTAATCTTTCACCTCCTTGGTTAAATTTATTCCTAAGTGTTTTATTCTTTTTTAAGCTATTGTAAATGGAACCATTTCCTTATTCCTTTTTGTTCATTGTTAGTGTATTTTGTGTCCTTAAACTTTACTGAATTCTTTTATTAGTTCCAACAGTGTGTGTGAGTGAGTGAGTGAGTGTGTAAAATCATGTCATCTGTGATCAGGGATAATTTTACTTCTTCCTTCTCAATTCTGATGCTTTTATTTTCTTGTCTAAATGCTCTGGCTAGAATTAATTCCCATTACCATGTTGAAGTGATGAAATCCTTGTCCTCTTCCTGAGGAAAAGCTTTCAGTCTTTACTACTGAGTATGATGTTAGCTGTGGATGTGTCATCTATGGTCTTTATTATTTTTAGGTAGTTTCTTTCTATTCCCAGGTTATTGAGTGTTTGTTACCATAAAAGAATGGTTAAAGGTTAATTTTGCCAAGTATTTTTTTCTGAGCTGAGATGAACATGTAGTTATTTCCCCCACACTCTGTTAGTGTAGCACTATATTACATTGATTGACTTTAATTTGTTGAACCATCCTTGCATTCCAAGAGTAAATCCATTTGGTCATAGTATATAATTCTTTTAATGTGCCGTTAGATTTTGTTTCCAGTACTTTGTTCAGAATTTCTGCATCACTGTTCATGGAATATCAGTCTGTAATTTTGTTCCGGAAGCTTGTTTCCAGGAATTTTCCATTTCATCTAGGTCAACCAATTTGTTGGCATATAATTCTTCAGAATACTCTCTTACATAATTCTTTTTATTGGTAATAGTGTCCCAACTTTCATTTCTTCTTTTAGTTATTTGGGTGTTCTCTTTTTAGTCATTCTTGCTAAAGGTCTGCCAATTTTGTTGATCTTTGGGTTCATTGATTTTTCTGTTTTCTCTAATTTATCTCTGTTCTAATCTTTATTTTCTTCTTTCTCCTGGCTTTGGGTTTAGTTCATTCTTCTTTTTGTAGTTCCTTAAGGTGTAGAGTTAGGTTTCTGATTTGAGATCTTTTTTTACCTTTATTTACTTTAGAGAGAGAGAGAGCACTTGTGAGCGGGGGGGGGGGGGGGGGGGGGGGGAGGGAGAGAGAGAATCTTAAACAGGCTCCACGTTCAGCGTGGAGCCCAACATGGGGCTCATCCCATGACCCTGGGATCATGAACTGAGCTGAAATCAAGAGTTGAACGCTCAACCACGTGAGCCACCCAGGAGTCTCTTTTTTAATGTAACATTTACAGCCTTTTAGCACTGTTTTCATTGTATCTCATTGGTTTTTCATATGCAGTGTTTTCATTTTCATTTGTCTCAAGATATTTTCTAGTGTCCTTTGTGATTTCTTCTTGATGCTAAGAGTACTGAATTTCCATTATTTGTGAATTTTCCCATTTTCCTCTTACTGTTCTAGTTTCATTCCATTGTGATTAGAAAATATACTTTGTATAATTTCAATCTTTTAACCTTATTGACTAGTTTTGTAGCCTAACATATGGTCTATCCTGGAGAATGTTACCTGCGCACTTGAGGGGGAAAAATGTGTATACTGCTGTTGTTGAGTGCTCTCTTAAGTCCTCAAGGCTCTGCTTACCTTTCTTTGTCTGTCTTGTTCCAGAGACTCAATTTCAAATGTCCTGTAAATTCACTTAGTCTTTCTTCTGACCAGTGGAGCATACTGTCCCTCTAGTGGATTTTTCAATTCAGTTACAGTATTTGTTTGGTCTTCTTTTTAATTTCTTACTCTTTGTTGGTGTTCTCATATTGTTCATAAATTATTTTCTTGATTTCCTTTAGTTTTCTGTGGTTTCCTTTAGCTTTTTGAATATATTTAAGATAGTTTTAAAACATTTGTCTAGTATGTCCAATGCCTAGGTTTCTTCAAGGATAGTTTCTACCACTTAATTGTATTCCTTTAAATGGGCCATGTTTTCCTGTTCCTTTGATTGCCTTGTGATTTTATTGTTGAAAATTGGGCATCTGAATAAACAGCCACCTTTCCCAGTCTTTGCAGACTGGCTTTGTCTTTGAAGAAGACCTTTGCTAATTAGCAGGGTTTGTTCTGAGCCTTGAGACCAGCCTGGAGTGAAGGCTTAACGTCTCCTCAAGTCTTTTCCGCACATGCATCTTGCCTGAGCCTGTGTGTGAACTTTTCTGATTCTTAAGTATACACAGCTGTTCTTAAAGGTCTTAATTTTGGGGCGCCTGGGTGGTTCCATCAGTTAAGCATCTGACTTCAGCTCTGGTCATGATCTCAAGGCTCATGGGTCTGAGTCCCGCGTCGGGCTCTGTGCTGACAGCTCAGAGCCTGGAGCCCACTTTGGATTCTGTCTGTCTCTCTGCCCCTCCCTCGCTCATGCTCTGATTCTCTCTAAAAAATAAACATTAAAAAAAACAAACAAACAAAGGTCTTAATTTCACAGAGTGTCACCCAACTCCTCAGGGTCTTAAATATTCGATTGTATCCCTCACCCCTAGTACCTTGCCCCAGGCATCTGCAGCTCTGGAGTCCCCTTGCAGCTTTCACAAACACCATTTTCACAGCTTGAGATATGAGCATCCCCCCCCACCCCGCCCCACCTCAGAGAAAACAGGTATCCCCAAACAGCCCCAGACAAGCTCAAATATTGCAGGTAAGGTCTGCCCTGCTCCCTCCTGGTAGAGGCAGGGAATTTGCAACTGGGCTGTTGCTCCCCTCAGATCTCCTGTGTACTGGGGGCGGGAGGAGAGGGGGAGGGGAGTGGGTGGTGCAAAGGTGCGTAAAAATGCCACCAAACTTCGTACCATTTCAATGTGGCTTTTTCTCGACTAGGTGTTCCTGTAGACCTCTTTTCCAGAGCTTCTATAAAATTATTTTAGCTATTCTCTAGTTTCTTGCTTCATGTGTGCGCCCTCTGTTTGGGGATGAGGGTTTGAAGTTTCCTAGACTGCTGTTTTGCAAGATGTCAGATATATTTTCAAAGTTTGCTTTTTCTCCCTAAATTCTAAGTCTTTCTCATATATATCAGAGGTTATCATGTGCCACATTTTGCTCTAAGCACTTTATAGGTATCATGTTATGTAAGTCTCACCACAACCCTAAGAGGCAGGTACTATTATTTTTCCCATCTTATACTAGAGGACAATGAAGTTCAAAACCCATCTTGCCCACAGAACCACAGCCAGTAAGTGGTGGGGGCAGGGTTCCAGCCCTAGCAGCTTGGTTCTAAAGCCACCACCATTTTTCACACAGCAGAGTTAGCCACCTCAGGTCACTCTGTGCTGACCCTTTTGGTCCAGGATGCTTTTTATTTAGAGTCCAGTGAGCATCCAGTAGATGTTTTTTTCTAGAGTCGAGAAAGCACTGGCTGTCTTTCAGGTCTAAGAGGAAGGTGGTCCAGGAGCACCTGGGTGGCTCAGTTGGTTAACCATCTGATTCTTGATTTCAGATCAGGTCATGATCTCATGGTTTGTGAGATCAAGCCCCACACTGGGCTCTGTGCTGACAGTGCAGAGCCCGCCTGGCATTCTCTTTCCCTCTCTCTCTGCCCTCCCCTGCTCAATTTCAATCTTGATCTCTCTCTCTCTCTCAAAATAAACAAACATTTAAAAAAAGAAGGTGGCCCAGCTTATCAGAGGCTCTATAAACACTAGTGGGGTTCAAGTGAGCCTCAAGGTGGGGAGCAGAGTAGGAGAGTCAGCCTTTTAGTTGGGAATCCTCTATTATGTTCATACCTCTTCTACCCCTTCCAGAAGTGCCAGTTTCTCTAGGAAAGACTCCTCAAATCCTTTGCCTAGGGAAACAGCCCTGGCTGCTGGCACTGGAACAGCAGGGCAGAAAATATGGCTGAGGGTCTCACCTGTCCCCATAGAGAATTTATCTTAATTCCTCTTTTTGTCTCTTAATATTTATTTAAATTAACTCTCAAAAAAATATTTCAGTGGAATTGACACACAATGTTATATTAGTTTCAGGTACACAACATAGTGATTTGATTTCTCTGTATGTTACGCTATGTTCACCACAAGTGTAGCTACCATCTGTCACCATATAACGCTGTTACAGTATCATTTACTACATTCTTTATGTTGTGCCTTTTATACCCATGATTTATTCATTCCATGTTTTATTTCATTTTATTAATATGAAATTTATTGTCAAATTGGTTTCCATACAACACCCAGTGCTCATCCCAACAGGTGCCCTCCTCAATGAATTCCTCTGTCTTCAACCTCCACGGCTTCCCTCTGCTGGGCCTGGTGTCTCCTATTTTTCTGACTTTAAGTCCAAGTGTTGTCCATCAGACATATAATGCAAGCCACATTTCAACAAGAGAGGAAATTAATTTTAATAATTTAACCCAATATATTCAAAATACTATCATTTCAGCACATAATCAATATAAAAAAGTATCATTGAGGTGTTTTACTCTTTTATTGTACTGAGTCTGATATTCGGCATGTACTTTACACTCCAAGTCCATCCTTTTTCGAAATGGTCACAGTGCTCAATAGCCACACGTGCCTCCTGGGTACTCTACAGGGCAGTGATGGTATAGAAAATAAACCTCATGTCTGCCACTAGGAGAAAGAATCCTCTAGTTATGCAGAGTGAGAAGGGAGACAGGTGGTGAAGGAGAATCCCACCAACTCCATCCGTTCCCATGCCACGTGCCCACCAGCCTCAGTATCTCACGCCTCCAAGCCTTTCAGGGGTGCTGCTCATCAAACTGGCCCATTTCCTAATGGTCTCTCTCTCTCAAGCAGTCTCACGGTTACAGTTTCTCTGCCATGTTAAGTCAGTTTTCACTCGCTTCCTATTGGCTTTTCTTGGGGGGGGGGGGAGGGGGAAGCTTTGATAATATCTAACATATTCCAAAGAACATATATATAACACATATTTAAGAAATAAAGCCTAAAAATACAGTTGTGAGCCCCCCATCTCAACCCCCACCCTACTTAAGAACTCAAACATCAGCTGTAGGGTTGTTTCTCCCAGTTTTATCCTCTGTCTCCCCACTGGGGAAGAATCAGGAGCCCGAATTTTGTGTATCAACATTTTGCCTTTTTTCTTTTGGTTTACCACACATGTATGTAGCTATACATAAGATAATGGTCACTTTGCTTGTCTTTATTGTACTGTACATACTTTTTGGCAACTTGCCTTCGTAACCTACAGGCTGTCTTGAAGACCCACTGATGTTGCTGCAAGAACCTACCATTCACTCACTGTCGTTGGTCCATAATATGCCATCGTGTGAACAAAGACATTTGGGTTGTTTCCAAGATGTTTATTAGTATGAAGAGTGCTACAGAATTTCTCTAGAGTTCCACCAAATGGAAATCATGGATCACAGAATACAAGAATGTTCAGCTTTGCAAGTTAATGCCGGTCCATCAATTTACCTTCCTCAACAGCAGCAGATTAAGATTTCCAACCCACTCACACCCTCTCCAACACTCAGTTTTGTCAGATGTCTTAATTTTTGCCAACAGACAGCTTAATTTTTGCCAATCTAAGTAACTGTAAAGCGGAATCTCACTGTAGCCTTGGAATACTAATGAGGCTGAGTATCTTTTTATATGTTTAACCACTGTTCTTGTTACTTTTTCTTTGACATGCCTGTGCGTCTTGTGTCCGTGGGTAGGAGTTCCTTAAATGTGCTGGACTATAATCCTTTATGGGCTATACATGTTGCAAATATACTCCCACTATGGCTTATCTGTTCACATTCTTTATGGGTACCTTTTGATAAAGGGAAGATCTTAATTTTAATCTAGTAAACTGGTCACTTTTACTTTAGAGTTGATATTTTTTATGACTTAAAAACAAAAACATGGGGCGCCTGGGTGGCTCAGTCGGTTGAATGTTGGACTTCAGCTCAGGTCATGAACTCGCGGTTTGTGAGTTCGAGCCTTGCATTGGGCTCTGTGCTGACAACTTGGAGCCTGCTTCAGATTCTGTGTCTCCCTCTCTCTCTGCCCCTCCCCTGCTCATGCTCTGTCTCTGTCTCTCAGAGATGAATAAATGTTAAAAAAAAAAAATTAAAAACAAAACCAAAAAAACCTTTCCTACCTAGGTCATAAAAAAGTATTTTCCTAGACTGTGTTCTAGAAGCTGTTCTTCAATTAACCTGAAACTGGTTTTTCTGTACATTGTGTATACATTCTTTCCCAAGTGTCACACACTATGAACTGAGGAATCTATCCTCTGCCCCAGAGATACGTAATTCTACTTTTGCCAGGTACTGTTTCTTGGGCCTATTTCTGGCAGCTCTTCTGCTGCATGGGCCAATCTGTGCTTCCCTGAACCAACAGTCAAGTCAGCCTCGACACTGATAAGGCAACTGTTCACACCTTACTCTTCTTCAAAGTGTCCTACAATATTAGGACTTCATTCTTCCAAACGTTTTAAAACTGACTTGTCACATTTCCCCAAAACCCCTGTGGAGATGCACTGAATCCACAGATCAATGTAAGAACAGGTGACTTAACCACATTGAGTCTTTCTAGCCAAGAAAACCCTGTTTCTATTTATTCAAATCTTCTTTAATGTCTAATAAAGTTGTACACTTTTCTCCATTTAAAAATTATATGCATCTTATGTTAGTTCCCATTTACATCAAATATAGTTCAGTCAGAAGAACAGAAATCATGCTAGGTATTTCAAAAAGAGAGGAGTTTAATAGAGGGAACAGGTCCTTTCAGAACAATCGAAAAGGCCAGAGTGTGCATAAAAGTGAACCACCTGAACCTTCCCTTTTACCTCTGCAGTTGTAGTCCAGAGTCTGGAAGCTGCCCACAGGACAGGAAATGACAGAAAACCTCTGCCAGTTTCACAGCTGCTCTGCAGCCCAGCGGCAGCCAGCCAGAGGAAGATGTGGAAACCCTGCACTTCCTCATTTGGGGCTAAGCCCATGCACCCGCACCACTGCCAGAGGAAGAAGGAGCCCACCTCCCTTCTACCTTGCAAACTTCATGGGCAGGATCTCATGGGCCAACTGACATCCAAAGCCTGCTGGCAGTGGGGTCTGAATGTTGTAGCCCCAGCCTTGCAGGCCAGACTATATCCAGCATGCCACCCGTTTCCCATCTTCCCCAAACATGCTGAAATTACTGGTCTACTGTTACATCTTTTCCCATTTTCTTTGTCCCTGTGGTTTTATGTTTTTATACTCTTTCACTAAAATTTTAGCAGGCTTTCAGCAGGATGATGAAATAATCTTGTATGGTCTCTCCAGAAGTCCTGAAGTCCATGTTCAAAAACCTGACCAAGTGTGGCTAAGGCTTTGCACAGGTTTACTTAAACTCTCCCCAGATAAAGGAAGGCCACAGCAAAAGTGGTTATCAGCTAACCCCCTGTCCACACTCCTCTCCCCACACACAAAGATTTTTCTTCTTTTTCTTTGTTTCGGTAGGGGGAAATGTTAACGAGGATTTCACATACTTGTGATGTTTTTAAAAAATTAATTTTTAAAAAATAAACTAGGAAAAATTGGACACAATTTCAGCAATTATTGATTTACAGAAGTGAGAAACAAGCATGAGAAACAAGCATTATATTATTCTTTGTATATTTTGATAACTTTCATTTCTCAGAATTCCAACTTTAAAAACAAATAGAAATCAAAGCTTATCCCCTACCTGGATCATGGCATGCCACTATCCCATGGAACAGACAACAGTACCAGACCCAAGAGGAGGCCAGGAGTGAGCCTGGAGGCGGACAGTGCCTCAGCCCTTCTACCTCTCCTGGAATACTCCTCGGCCCTGTCAGGCTTCCCTGAGTTTTCACGCACTGCCATGCTCATCAGGCCCTCAGTGGTTGGGGCCTAGAGCACATTATCCATCCACTCAGAAATCTGGGCTCCCGTTGGATAGACTTTATTTCTCTTTTCTGGGGAGAAAATATGGCAACCTATGTAACCTCAAATCAACATTGTGCTGAGCAGACTTGTGACCCTCTGTGCCAGACCATGTGACCCAGAAATCAAATCTAGTCCCTCCCTTTATCAAATCCACAGCAGATGGAGAGATGAACAAGATGAACTAGAGTGGCTACTACCGTTTTCAGGTTCTATACAACAGGGCAGTTACTGTGCCTCAGCAAATAAGTTGTGTTCTACTTTAAAGCAAACGAAGAATCATTTGGTTCTTTGCTCACAGTATTCTCTAGGAGGCTGGATATGAAGTCTCACCCTGTAAGTCAGACCTGGGGAAGCTCTCAGTCACAACCACTGGTCCTCAACAGATGACCGAACATGGAATATCAGCACCCCAAGCACTGAGTGTTTCATGCTCTCCGGGCTGGTACCAAAGGAAGGTGCAGGTGGGCTCCCAGACACAGGGCTGTCCCAGAAGCTTCTGCCCCAGCTGCCACCATTCAAATTCATCTGGAAAGGCAAGTACCTGACCACAGACATTTACAATCCAACGAACAGGCTCAAGGGATGACGGGGGGTGGGTAGGAATGCCCTCTAAATGGCCATATTTTCAGGTAAATTCAGTCTGACCAGACCACTTCTGTTTCTTATTTGGAAGCCCCTTCAAAGAACTGTCCCCAGCTCAAGTGTCACCTATTTGATACCCTACTGGATCTCCCTGGTTGGAGTTAATTGGTTTTCCTTCAGTACCTGACTTACAGGAATTATAACACTCCTTCTATTTACTGAATGTTAAAAAGGACCTCTGCTCTAGGCCAGGTCACACTTAGAAGGAGGACAGGTCTCCTGTTCTCAGGGAGGTCTAGAAGGAAAGATCAAGCATGGGTACAGGTAATGGTGAGAATTACCCATGGTTTGGGGCTCTTGGGTGGCTCAGTCGGTTAAGCGTCTGGCTCTTTGATTTTGGCTCAGGTCACAATCTCGCAGTTGTGAGATCAAGCCCCGCATCGGGCTCCGTGCTGAGCATGGAGCCTGCTTGGGATTCTCACTCTCCTGCTCTCTTTGCCCCTCCTCTGTTTTCGCATGGGCAAGTGCGTGCACTCCTTCTCTCTCTCAAAATAAATAAATAAACATTTAAAAAGGAATTACCAGTGGGGTTCTGGATGCTGTCACAGGGAAGGAGCAGGTGCTGGCAGAAGCAAACCTCCAGGCAGAAGGCTCAGAGATGCCTGCTTGCTGTGGTATCATCTGAGCCAAGCCCTGAAGGACAGGTAGGATCTGCCCACATGAAAACAGAACAAGAGAATCCCAGGAAAAGAGAAAGGCATGAATGAAGCATGTGTTTTCCACACACGCATGAGCACAGGGAAGACACTACCACCTCCCACCCCCAGAGAACCAGAGATGTAGCAAACACTGTTACTCATGGGTATGTCAGATTCCCTGAAGGTGCTGGGACAGAAACCAAATGGAGAACCAACAATTTAGACTTTCTGTGGCATCTGCATAGATCTTTAGGAGCCCATGCACTGTCAGGAGAAAACCAAGTGAAAGATTACTAGGGACTGAGTGAGCAGGATGGGCTGGCCGAGCCAAGACAGTCCAAATGACCCGCAGGATTCTAGCGAAGTCTCAAACGGCACCTATCTCTAGAGCCAGGTATGGGGGGAGGCAAGAGGGCATCACACTTCAGGGGTACTGCTCTCAGGGCCAGCAGTGCCTTCTGAAATGTGACGTCCTTGGCATCCCTCTTGCCTCATCCCAGCCCCAACCCTGCCGTCTTGCAAGTTCTGGGATCTGCCCATGTTGGGCATCTATTTTTAAAAAGCAGAGAAAGAGGGGTGCCTGAGTGGCTCAGTCAGTTAAGCGTCCAACTTTGGTTCAGGTCGTGATCTTGTGGTTCGTGGGTTTGAGCCCTGCATCAGGTTCTGTGTTGACAGCTCAGAGCTCTCTGACAAAGAGCTGTGTTGACAGCTTGGAGCTTGGAGCCTGCTTTGGATTCTGTGTCTCCCTCTCTCTGCCCCTGCTCATGCTCTGTCTCTCTCTCTCAAAAATAAACATTAAAAAAAAAATTTTTTTTTTAAGCGAGAAAGAGAGAGGGGAGAGGGTTAGCTCAACATAACCTTCCAATGAGTGGATACAGCACTGGCTGCAGCAGACATCATCCTCCACCACCCCCCCCCCCCCCAATCACACAGCTGTCATGGAGAGGCAGGGCCACTGGTGTCCACCTGCCCGACACACTCACCTGGACAGTCAGCTTCGTCGCTCTCATCCTCACAAGTCACCCAGCCGTCACACTGCCAGGGGAGGGGGATGCACTGGATGGCACCACTGCGACAGGCAAACTGCCCCGGGTTGCACCGCAGTTCTGTGGAACCAAAGGGCAAGAGGCCATTGAGGAAGCCGCAGCAGCAGTGGAGACCTGTGACAGCCAAGCCTGCCACCACCGGGTCCTGCTGCCGCTCAGACCCATGAGTGTGGGCCCTACACAGTCAGCCTGCCCACAGCCCACCTCCTCAGGGGCCTGCACGCGTGCCCCAAGGAGGAGCCAAGAGCTGTGCCTGTGACACAAGTCCCCAGAGCAATGCACCCCCAAGACATCGATCTTTATGCACCACCTCAAATACACACTTGACACTTCTGCTCCGAGTCAGGCCCTGCACTAGACTACAGAGGTCACAAGAGGGCACACCTCTCACCTCCTGAGGGATTCTGGGTCAACAGGGATGAGACACACACACACAGGTTTCTGACAAAGGGCAAATCAGTAGGGAGCACCACAGGAGTGCTCAAACAGCATGAAGGAAGGAGAAACTGCCTGCACCTGAGGGGCTCTGGAATCCTTCTTAAAGAAGGTGGATGTAAACAGGGTTCCCAAGGCAGGTTGACAGTTTCAGTAGACACACCTGATGTAGGAAAAGAACATTCCAGTAGACACATCTAACGTAGGAAAAGAACATTCCAGAAAAAAGTTAAGGCTTATGGAACTATCACAAGGCAGGAAAATATGCCAAATAGACTTATATTTCTGGTCGTGAGCTGACAAACGACCAGAAATATAAAAGAGGTCAGACTGTGGAGACTCTGACCCTTACTGAGAATGTTGTAGACAGCCAGAGGTAATTTAGTCAGTTAAGTAACATGATGATATCTGTGTTTTAAGCAAGGTAGAACTGGCAGTGATTTCTGGAAACAATTATAATAGAGGTACCACACAAAAATATTAAATATTTCAGCAAAGTAAAAGCTTGAACTGAGGCAGGGTCAGCAAACTACAACTCACAGGCCAACTCCTGCTCTTTCCACTTGGTTTTTAAATAAAGTTTTATTGGAACACAGCCACAAATACCTATGGTCTGTGGCTGCTTTTGAGCTACAACAGCAGAGTTGTGACTAATGACTAACAGAGACTAAATGACCTGCAAAGACAAAAATATTTACTCTCTGGTCCTTCAAACCAGACTTGTGAAATGAGGGAACAGCTGCTATATGGAAAAAGCTAGAACCAAGGAAAAGCATGAGGTGTGAGGGATGAGGTCTTGCACACCAACCCGATGACACAGGAAGAAGAAACAAACAAAGCTCACTTACGAACGAAAATACACAGCTCTATCTGCTCCCTCTGGGGTCTTCCTTGTCCTGGAATCATTCCACTGAAATCCAGGAAGGAAAAGGAACTATTCCCATCCCTGAGTCCTGTCCCACCACTGGCCTAAGTAACAAGAGGCAATCATCACTCTAATTAACCAAGGAAGACAAACCTAGCAAATCAGGTAGGACGTGGAAGCTAGGCCTGACCCCTCCCCTCACCACCACCCCTAGACAGCCACGTTGGGCATCGTGTGCCTCAGTGTCTGTATGTTCAGGAGAGCCCCTTCAGTGCTCTGCAAAGAGGGACAACCCACATCCCCACCAGGGTCAGGCATACATCTGAGAGTCTTCCACTCTGAGGTGGGGATGGAACAAGGGCCAAGGCAAGGAACTGGGAATCCAGTGTTCATTCCTCTCTGCCTGCCACTACACACTGGTGATAGATCAGTCCATCTAACCATAAGGAAAACCTTGTTATATATATATAACACTGACAAAATAGTCACAATGGTGTATATTTTGTAAAGGCTTTCAGCCAAGATGGAGTTATAGGCATAGTTAACTATTCACTTGAAACAACTAGGGGGAGAAAAAGGATAACATAAAAGAAAACACCAGTATTCCAGACATTGACATCAAACAACAAAGGATAATGTCCCTGAGTTAGGAAACATATGAGGTGAGCCTTACTGCCTCAAGAACATTTCCAGGCTACAAAGCAGGAAGAGGGACTCCAGGGCAGGTTGGGGGAGGGGGGTTGGGGGAGGTGGGGGGCAGGTGCAGAAGACTCTTGGAGGTGAGTGGATACAGCTAAAAATTGGGAAAAGCCAGGCAGGCAGCAATCATAGAACAGCTCCAGAAAGTCCCGGAGAGAGATGCACAGATGTTAAGACTGCAAAGATCCAGGGGCACCTGGGTGCCTCAGTTGGTTAAGCATCTGACCATGATCTCACAGCTCGTGAGTTCGAGCCCTGCATCCAGCTCTGTGCTGACAGCTCAGACCCTGGAGCCTGCTTCAGATTATGTGTCTCCATCTCTCTCTGCCTCTCCCCTGCTCACGATCTGTCTCTCTCTCTCTCTCTCTCTCTCTCTCTCAAAAATAAATAAACATTAAAAATAATTTTTTTTTTTTTTAAACTCCAGAGATCCAGAGAGGAATTCCTCGGGGAATGAAGCAAAGTACTTGATCAGTGTGTGGTGTGAAGAAACTACCCCAGGTTGGAGAGAAAACTACCCTATAGGATAACAGGGAAACAACAATTGCAGTTCAGCAGGACCACAAACGGTGTACGTTCTCAGGACCCAGAGTGGAAAAGCTCATAACCTGTAGGGCATTAAGTAAATTTACTCAGATGAGTCCTGTCTCGTTAGTGGAGAAAAATTAACTCCAGACTAAACGCAGCCTAACAGTGATTAAAAGCAAGAGCTGAAAGGATCAAGTTGTTTCCAAGTAACATCCTAGAACAAAGCTCAAGAATATTTATAGGAATGCAAAAATAGGCAACAACCAAAAAAGGCAAGATTCACAAAGTCTGGCATTCAATAAAAAAATTACCAGGCATACAAAGAAACAGAAAATTATGACCAAAATGAAAAGAATTCAATCAAACTGACTCAGAAATGGTACAAATGATAGGGTACACAAGGACATTAAAGTTAAAACCGAGTTACAAGTGCTCAAGAAGCTAGAGGAAAAATCAAACACATTAAGTATATATGGAAGATTTTAAGAAAGAATCAAACCCACTGCCTAGAGATGAAAACTACAAGGCCTAGCATGAACAGATTCAGTTTTACAGAGGAAAAGATGAGTGACTTGAAGACAACATAAAAACTCTAAATTAAAACACAGCGGGGATGGCACAAAAACAGACACAGAGACCAATGGAATAGAATAGAAACCCCAGAACTAGACCCACAAACGTATGGCCAACTAATCTTTGACAAAGCAGGAAAGAATATCCAATGGAAAAAAGACAGTCTCTTTAACAAATGGTGCTGGGAGAACTGGACAGCAACATGCAGAAGGTTGAAACTAGACCACTTTCTCACACCATTCACATGGTGAGAATAAATTCAAAATGGATAAAGGACCTGAATGTGAGACACGAAACCATCAAAACCCTAGAGGAGAAAGCAGGAAAAGACCTCTCTGACCTCAGCCGTAGCAATTTCTTACTTGACACATCCCCAAAGGCAAGGGAATTAAAAGCAAAAATGAACTACTGGGACCTTATGAAGATAAAAAGCTTCTGCACAGCAAAGGAAACAACCAACAAAACTAAAAGGCAACCAACGGAATGGGAAAAGATATTTGCAAATGACTTATCGGACAAAGGGCTAGTATCCAAAATCTATAAAGAGCTCACCAAACTCCACACTCTAAAAACAAATAACCCAGTGAAGAAATGGGCAGAAAACATGAATAGACACTTCTCTAAAGAAGACATCCGGATGGCCAACAGGCACATGAAAAGATGCTCAACGTCGCTCCTCATCAGGGAAATACAAATCAAAACCACACTCAGATATCACCTCACGCCAGTCAGAGTGGCCAAAATGAACAAATCAGGAGACTATAGATGCTGGAGAGGATGTGGAGAAATGGGAACCCTCTTGCACTGTTGGTGGGAATGCAAATTGGTGCAGCCACTCTGGAAAACAGTGTGGAGGTTCCTCAAAAAATTAAAAATAGACCTACCCTATGACCCAGCAATAGCACTGCTAGGAATTTACCCAAGGGATACAGGAGTACTGATGCATAGGGGCACTTGTACCCCAATGTTTATAGCAGCACTCTCAACAATAGCCAAATTATGGAAAGAGTCTAAATGTCCATCAACTGATGAATGGATAAAAAAATTGTGGTTTATATACACAACGGAGTACTACGTGGCAATGAGAAAGAATGAAATATGGCCCTTTGTAGCAACATGGATGGAACTAGAGAGTGTTATGCTAAGTGAAATAAGCCATACAGAGAAAGGTATGGTTTCACTCTTATGTGGATCCGGAGAAACTTAACAGAAACCCATGGGGGAGGGGAAGGAAAAAAAAAAAAAAAAAAAAAGAGGTTAGAGTGGAAGAGAGCCAAAGCATAAGAGA
Organism: Panthera onca; assembly: GCF_046562875.1. NCBI lineage: Eukaryota > Metazoa > Chordata > Mammalia > Carnivora > Felidae > Panthera > Panthera onca. The sequence goes on along the minus strand of NC_138350.1, from coordinate 27,894,237 downwards.
CTCTTAAAAACTGAGAACAAACTGAGGGTTGATGGGGGGTGGGAGGGAGGGGAGGGTGGGTGATGGGTATTGAGGAGGGCACCTTTTGGGATGAGCACTGGGTGTTGTATGGAAACCAATTTGACAATAAACTTCATATATTGAAAAAAAAATAAATAAATAAAACACAGCGGGGAAAAGGCTGGAAAAAAATGAACTGTGAGCTGTGGGACACATGGACAGAGCAGGGGGAGGGGGAGACGAACAACAGACAAAATATTTTAAGAAACAATGGCAAAAAACTTCCCAATGTGATGAAAACCCATAAATCCACGTCAGTCAGTGACCCCCAAACAGAAGAAATAGAAAGAAGACTAGTCTAAGGCAAATTACGATTAAATTGCTTAAAACCAGCGATAAAGAGAAAATCTTGAGTAGCCAGAGAGGGGTGCCTGGATGGCTCAACTGGCTAAGAGTCCAACTCCTGAATTCAGTTCAGGTCACAATCCCAGGGTGGTGAGCACGATCCCGTGCTGAGCATGGAAGCCAGCTTAAGATACTCTTTCGGGGTGCCTGCGTGGCTCAGTCCAACTTCGGCTCAGGTCACAAGAGCATGGTTTGTGAGTTCAAGCCCCACATCGGGCTCGCCAATGTCAGTGTGGAGCCTGCTTTGGATCCCCTGTCTCCCTCTCTCTCTCTGCCTCCCCTGCTCATGCTCTCTCAAAAATAAATAAAACATTAAAGAGAGAGAGAGAGAGAGAGAGAGAGAGTAACCAGAGGAAAAAGACATAGTCAGCACAGGAAAACAAAGACAATGGCAGATTTCTCATTAGAAACCATACAAGCTGGAAGACAGTGGAGCAACACTTTTTAAACTTTTTTTTTTTTTTACATTTATTTATTTTTGAGAGACAGAGCACAAGTAGGGAGGGGCAGAGAGAGAAGGAGACAGAATCCGAAGCAGGCTCCAGGCTCGCAGCACAGAGCCCGATGCGGGGCTCAAACTCACAGACCATGAGATCATGACCTGAGCCAAAGTCGGACGCTCAACTGACTGAGCCACCCAGGCACCCCTGGAGCGATACTTATAAGTTCTGAAAACAAAAAAAGCAGACACCCTAGAATTACTTAAAGCAAAAATGGAAGTAGAACTTTGACAGCAACACAAAAGCTGGGAAGGGAAAAGCAGAAGCATACCATTTCAAGGCTTATGCTACAGAAAAAGCAGTCTGTCACATGGTCAACTGCAGAAAGTTAAAGATGAATACCACTAAACTTGCACAAGAATTTTAACAAATTAGCCAACAAAGAAGACAAAACTGAATACAAATACTCAATCCAAAAGAAGGCAAAAAGAAAAAGGAAACAAGTGGTACAAATAGAAAATAACAAAATGGCAGATTTTAATTAATTTTGCCTAATCAAACAGATGAGCTGATCCAAACACCCCAGTTAAAAAGCAGAATTTGTCCCATAAATTAAAAAAAAAAAAAAATTCCCAAGACCCAATTACATATGGTCTAAATGAAACCCTCTTTAAGTAAGACACAAATAGGGGAAAATTAAAGAATGGAAAAGATATACCATGCTAACACTGATCAAAAGAAAGCTGGAGTAGCCAAATTAGTATCACACAAAGTAGACTTCAGAGCAAATAATATTACCAGGAATAAATAAGGTCACTGAATAATGACAAAAGATAAAATAATCCTAAATGTTTATGCCTCTATAGCAGAGCTTTAAAATATGAAGGGACAACTGCTATCACTAAGAGACAAATTCACAACTAATTTTCCATCCCCTCTCTCAATAACTGATAGAGGAAGCAGACAGGAAATTGGCAAGGATATAGACAACCTAAACAACACTAACCAACATTTACAGAACTCTCCAGCCAATGACAACAGAATACACATTTTTCCATAAGTATTTACAACATTTACAATAGATAATATTATGAGCCATAAAACAAGTTGCCAATAAATTTATAACGATTCAATGTTGTTTGACTACAACCGAATTAAATTACAAATCAATGACAGACAGATAATCTGGAAAATCCCTCAACTGTATGGAAACAACTGACACACTACTAAATAGCCTATGGGTAAAAGAAGAAATGAAAAGGGAAATAAGAAAACATTTTAAATCAATGAAAATTTGTGGAATGCAACTAAAACAGTTCTCAGAGGCAAATGCACTGCATTAAACTCTTATCAGAAAAGAAAAAAGGTCTCAAATCAGTATCCCCAGCTTTTTAAGAAATTAGCATAGCAAATGAAACCCAAAGTAAATAGCAGAAAAGGAATAATGAAGATTAGAGTGGAATATATAAAGCAGAATATTAGAGAAAATAAGGAAAACAAAAGCTATGTTTTTAGAAGATTAATAACATTAATAAATCTCTAGTCAGACTAACCAGGAAAAAAATTAAGAACACAAAATACCACTATCAGAAGAAAGGTGTCATCACTATGATTACAGAAATATTAAAAAGGATAATAAGGAGAGAATAATAAGGCAATAGTACCAACAATTCTATATCAGTAAGTTTGATAATTTATTTTTATTTTTATTTTTTAACGTTTTATTTATTTTTGAGACAGAGAGAGACAGAGCATGAACGGGGGAGGGGCAGAGAGAGAGGGAGACACAGAATCGGAAGCAGGCTCCAGGCTCTGAGCCATCAGCCCAGAGCCCGACGCGGGGCTCGAACTCACGGACCGTGAGATCGTGACCTGAGCTGAAGTCGGACGCCCAACCGACTGAGCCACCCAGGCGCCCCAGTAAGTTTGATAATTTAGATGAAATGAACAAATTCCTTGAAAGGCACAAACTGCCAAAGCTCACTCAAAAAGAAATCAATAACCTGAATAACCTTAGAGCCACATAAGAAACTGAATTTTTAGTTAAAACCTTCACCCAAAGCAATTCCAGGCCCAGATGGCTTCACTGGAAAATTCTACTACAGACTTAAGGAAGAAATAAGACCAATTCTATACAAACTGTTCCAGAAATTAAAATACTTAAAATTACCTTAATGACAGCATCAAAAAACAAAAAACAAAACAAAAAAATGGGAAAGCAGTATTTATCCCATGGGATAAATCTAATGACAGATGTACAAGTCCTATATGTTGAACATTACAGAATATTGCTAAGAGAAAATTTTTAAAGACCTAAACCCATGGGGACATATGAAGTATTCATGGATCAACAGATTCAACGTTGTTAAGGTCAATTCTCCCCACATCCATCTACAGATTCAATGCAACACAAATCAATATTCCAGCAGGTTTTTCTAGAAATTGACAAACTGACTCTAAAATTCACATGAAAATACAAAGGACTTAAAATACCCAAGACAACTTTGAAAAGGAAGAACAAAGTTGGAGGACTTACACTATCTGATTCCAAGACTTACTGTAAAGGTACAGTAAACATGACAGTGTGCCATAAGCATCAAAGACAGGCATCAAGATCAATGGAACCATAATAGAGTCCAGAAATAGGCCCACATAAGTGGACAAGTGATTTACAATGAAGGTATAGTATCAAGGCAATTCCCTAGGGAAGGAACAGTCTTTTCAACAAATGGTCCTGGATATCCATCCATCAAAAAATAGAGAAGGAAGAATGAAAGAATTTCGATCCATTCCTTGTACCAAAATCTAACTCAAAATAGATCACAGATGTGGGGTGCCTGGATGGCTCAGTTGGTTAAGCACCCAACTTCGGCTCAGGTCATGATCTCACAGCACTTGAGTTCAAGCCCCACATCAGGCTCTGTACTGACAACTTGGAGCCTGGAGCCTGATTCAGATTATATGTGTCTCCCTCTCTGCTCCTCCCCGGCTCGTACTATGTCTCTCCCTCTCTCTTTCTCAAAAATAAACATTCAAAAAAATTATTAAAAAGTACAGATCACAGACGCAAACCTATAAAACTTTGATGAGAAAACATCGGAGAAAATCTTTGTGAACTGGAGTTCAGCAAAGATTTCTTCGATTCACACTGCCAAAGTACGACCCATAAAAGAAAAAGTTGATAAATTAGACTTCACCAAAATTGAGAACTTTTCTTCTTCAAAAACACTGTTAAGAGAATGAAAAAACAAGTCACATAATGCAAGGAAACACATGTATATCGACTATCTGATAAAGGGCTTGTATCCAGAATATATAAAGAACTCTCAAATTTCACTAATAAGAAAACCCACGCAATTTCAAAGTGGCAAAATATTTTAAAGGACATTTAACCAAAGAAGGTACACAGATGGCAAAAAAGCACATGAAAGATGCTCATCATTAGTCATTAAGGAAATACAAATTAAAACCATAATGAGATACCATTACCTACTTATTAAAATAGCTAAAATTAAAAAGAATGATGATACCAAGTATTCACAAGTATGTGAAGTAATTGGAACCCTGCTACATTGCTAGTGGGAATGCAAAATTGTACACCTACTTTGGAAAACAATTTGACAGGGGCATATGGCTGGCTCAGTCAAAAGAGCATGCAATTCTTGATCTCAGATCATGAGGAGTTCGAGCCCTATATTGAGTGTAGACACTACTAAAAACTAAATTTAAAAACTAAATTTAAAAAAAGGAAACAATTTGACCATTTGTAGAAAGCTGAATATACACCCATCATATGACCTAGTCATTCCACTTCCAGGCATTTACCCAAGTTACACATCTACACAAAGAGTAATTTTATTTGGGGTGCCTGGGTGGCTTGGTCGGTTAAGCTCCCAACTTCGACTCAGGTCATGATCTCATGGTTCGTGAGTTTGAGCCCCATGTCGGGTTCTGTGCTGACAGCTCAGAGCCTGGAGCCTGCTTCAAATTCTATGTCTCCTTCTCTCTCTGCTCCTGCCCCATTCTCACTGTCTCTCCCTCTCTCAAAAATAAACATTAAAAAAAATTTTTTAAGAGTAATTTTATTTGTAATATCCCAAAGCTGGAAACCCAAATGTCCAAAATAAGTGAATGGATAAACAAACTGCAATATAGCCACAAACCAGACTACTTAACTCAGCAATATAAAAGAATGAACCGTTGATACATGCAGAAACAGGTTTTTTAAAAAAGCAGCCAGCTACAGGGGCACCTGGATGGCTCAGTCCATTAAGCATCCGACTTTGGCTCAGGTCATGATCTCGAGGTTCACAAGTTCAAGCCCCACAATGGGCTCTGTGCTGACAGCTTGGAGCTCAGACCCTGGAACTTGCTTCAGATTCTGTGTCTCCCTCTCTCTCTTTCTGCCCCTCCCCTCCCTGCTTGAGCTGTGTGTGTGTGTGTGTGTGTGTGTGTGTGTCTCAAAAATAAACATTAAAAAAAAAAAAAAAAAAAGACCAGCCAGCTACAGAGTTTTTGCCAAACCCTGTCCTAGAGGATAAATCTTTACTTTCCACCCAATACCCAACACCCAGCTCTGTGGGACACTCACTAAATGTCAGATGAACTGAACTGCTCAAAGATCTTCTTCCTCAATTCTTTAAGTTGGCAACAAAGTGTCATCAGTTCCCAGATATCTGTGGGGAAGGTTCTCTCCCTTCCTGATTCACCTGCAGTGCAGGGGCTCTTCAGACAGCAATCCAATGGGTGAGTCACTGGTTAATACATGTGAATCACTCATTCAAAAAATATTTACCAAGCGCCACTTTGTGCCAGGCAACTCTCCTAGGCCAGAGTGGTAAACAAAGCAGGTAGACCCAGGACAGGACAGAGCCTGCCTCGTATGGTGGGGACTGACACACAGTTGCTTGGTAGGTCGGCCGTGGATTCTAATGGGTCTCACTGGCATAACTCTAGCTACAGATCAACATTCCTTCTCCTTTTCTTCCTCACTATCCTCTCAAGTCCCTTTGTAAAGCAGCCAGCACAATTTCTGCCAAATCTGAAGTTGCTCAAAAATAGTCACCCCCTCTTCCCACTACTGGCTTTTGCCAAGGTCCTGCCCCCGGCTTTCTCTTGTAATGCCTGTCTTCTGGCTATAAAATGGGAGACACAGACAAGTTCTTCTTAGCCAATGGATTGTTGACACTTTTCAGAATAAGCTATGCCCCTAACCATGTAGGTGCAAAGGCCACAGTACCAAAATAAGCACTTCTTTCTCATTAAGCATTTCTCAAATGTTTTCATTCTCAAACTCCTTTCATGCTTAAAACTTCTGAGGACCCCAAAGACCTTTGGTGTAGGAGGATTATATCCACCAACGTTTACTGTATTAGATATTGAAACTGAGAAATTTTGTTTTTTTGTATGTTTATTTATTTGAGAGAGAGTGCACACGAGTGGGGGAGGGGCAGAGTAAGAGAACCCCAAGCAGGCTTCAGGTTGTCAGCCCAGAGCGTGACGCAGCCTGATCTTATTACCTGGGTCGAGATAAAGAGTTGAACGCTCAACCGAGTCACCCAGGTGCATCAAAACTGAGAAATTTTGTAAACACAAGGTTCCCAAGCATACACTCAAAAAGGTTAAAACACATATGAGCCAGCAATTCCACTCCTAGCTCTATGCCCAAAAGAAGTGAAGGCAGGGAGACAGACACTGATGTACACTGATGCTCATAGCAGCATTAGTCACAATAGCCAAGAAGTGGAAACAACCCAAGCATCCACCAACAGATGAATGCATAAACAAGCTGTAGTGTATCTGTTCAATGGAATATTATCAGGTAATAAAAAGGAAGGAAATCCTGATGTGTACTACAACATGAATGAACCTTGAGGACATTATGCTCAGTGAAACAAGCCAGACACAAAAGGCCAAATACTCTATGATTCCACCCTTCTTAAAAACATTTTTTTAATGTTTATTTATTTTTGAGAGATTGAGAGAGAGAGAGAGAGAAAGCGAGCATGAGTGGGGGAGGAGCAGAGAAAGGAGGAGAGACAGAATCTGAAGCAGGTTCCAGGCTCCGAGCTGTCAGCACAGAGCCTGAGGCAGGGCTCGAACTCACAAACCATAAGATCATGACCTGAGCCAAAGTTGGACACTCAACCAACCGAGCCACCCAGGTGCCCCAATCTATGATTCCACTTATATAAGGTGCCTAGAGAAGTCAAATTCAGACACAGAAAAGAACAGAGGTTACCAGGGGCTGGGAGGAGGGGAGAATGGAGAGCTATTGTTTAATGGGTACGGAGTTTCAGTATCCATTCAGTTGGGATGATGAAAAGAATTCTGGAGATGGATAGTGGTGAGAGTGGTACAACACTGTCAATGTATTTAATGCCACCAAAGCATACAGGTAAAAACGGTTAGAGTGGTAAATTTTATGCTATGTGCATTTTACCACAGCTTTAAAAAAATCTTTTATTTTTGTGTTATTTAAATGTTTATTTTAGGAGTGCCTGGGTGGCTCAGTTGGTTGAACATCCGACTTCAGCTCAGGTCATGATCTCGTGGTTCATGAGTTCGAGTCCCGCATCAGGCTCTGTGCTGACAGCTCAGAGCCTGGAGCCTGCTGGAGATCCTGTGTCTCCTTCTCTCTGTGTCCCTCCCCTGCTCACGTTCTGCCTCTCTCTCTCTCAAAAATAAACATTAAAATTTAAAAAAAATTAATGTTTATTTTATTTTTGAGAGAGAGACAGAGCATGAGCAAGGGAGTGGCACAGAGAAAGAGACACAGGATCAGAAGCAGGCTCCAGGCTCTGAGCTGTCAGCACAGAGCCCGATGTTGGGCTCAGGCCCACAAACTGCGTGAGATCATGACCTGACCCAAAGTCAGCACTTAACCGAGTCACCCAGGTGTCCCCAAAAAAATCCTTTAAAAAAAGGAGAGAGAGAGGGGCGCCTGGGTGGCTCAGTCAGTTAAGTGTCCGTCTTCAGCTCAGGTCATGATCTCACAGTCTGTGAGCTCGAGCCCCATATCAGACTCTGTGCTGACAGCTCAGAGCCTGGAGCCTGCTTGGGATTCTTTGTCTCCCTCTCTCTCTGCACCTCCCGGCTCATACTCTGCCTCTCTTTCTCTCAAAAATAAACAAACATTAAAAAAGAGAGAGAGAGAGAGAGGGGGGCGCCTGGGTGGCTCAGTTGATTAAGCGTCCGACTTCGGCTCAGGTCATGATCTCACGGTCCGTGGGTTCGAGCCCCGCGTCGGGCTCTGTGCTGACAGCTCAGAGCCTGGAGCCCGTTTCAGATTCTGTGTCTCCCTCTTTCTCTGACCCTCCCCTGCTCATGCTCTCTCTCTCTGTCTCAAAAATAAATAAATGTTAAAAAAAAAATTAAAGAGAGAGAGAGAGAGAGAGAGAGAGAGAGAGAGAATCCCAAGTATGTAACCCATTAGCCATCAATCACGTCAAGCGGCCTCTGGAAACTGCACACTGGTGAAAGAGGCAAATGACACCTTGCTATTATTATGAAAATGGTTTTGACCTCCTAGAGTCCCCAGAGACTCCTGGCCACATTTGGAGAGCTACTGCTTTATTTAAAGTCTACAACATTTGGGAATTACAGGATTAGTGCCCTATAGAAATTTAGAAGCCTCTACAATACAGATTCTTTCTCTGGATTCAATTTCTTCTTTGTCAGCAAGCCTTGGCCTCATTTTAAATTATGTAAGCTGAGCTGTCTCAAATTACCGTGTGAAATTTAGTATGTGGCTTTAATTGTTTGGAATTGGTTTCTCCTCTACGTCTGCCCACAGAGAAACAGAGGAACACCGGGTACAACGGAAGCACACGTGTCTACAGCCATGTCACTCAGGAAATCAAAAATTTCCAGCCAGGAGAGAATTCCATCCATCTCCTCCCACTGCCCACAGCCTGCTCCAGTGGTGTGCAGAGCAGAGGGGCATCCTCAGATGCGACCCTCCCTGCCCTGCTGGAGCACCTGCCTGGGGACCAGGAGGCCCCAGCCTCCCAGCAAGCCCACCCCCAGGTGGGCAATGCAGCCTCTGTCAGGTCACTCTGACATTCTTCCTTGGAAAGAGCCAACAGGTGCTTCCAGAGGGGCTGTCCCCTGGGTGTCACTCCACCCCTACCCAGGACAGGACCAAGACAGGGATATTTAGCCAGGACCACACTACACATCAGCGGCAGAGGGAAGAGGATCTGAAATAAGGACCGGCTAGGCCCTGCCATGCAAGTGACAGGACAGTTCTAGGAGAACGGTTCCCCTGGGACACTGGGTCCTGTCCAGCACGTCAGGAACTTGGTGTTCCCTGGCTGGAACTTGGGCCAGCCAGGCATGTCTGCTCCGGACACCTTCAGGAGGGGACGGAGACTACTGCTGACAACACAGATCACAAAAAATACAAAACACAGGGCACTCCTGCTAAGAGGGCCTTCTGAAGAAGTCACCTATGTCCTGAAGAGGGGAAGAATAAAGGGCTTTAATGAGGCCTCTGGGATAGGCAGCATGTGAACAGTCAGGGGCCATGGAGAAGGCCTACAGGCCAAGGGTGCAGCCTGGACAGGTCACCAAAGCAGGAAAGGGGCCCTCGGCTCGGCTGGGTCCCAGCAGGAGATCAAGACCAAAAGGTACTGCGGGGCAATCTGGCTCCACGGGATGCACTATGGCTCCAGGAATGGATGCTGCAAGCAATGGAGACCTTCATCGGAACACTGATCAGCAGCAAGACAGAGAACAGATCTGGGACGGCAGATCTAGGAGACGAGGACAGCATTTCCAAGCATTCAGAATGGTCCCCAGGAGATCATTCTAGAATAAACTGTGATTATATTACAAACTCCTTGCCTTCCCTACAGAGTTCTAAATGCCATTTGCACTTTCATGAGGCAAAGGGCCACCTCTAGCCTTCCTCCAATGACCCCTCTATTCAGGTTCTTGGGATCCCTGGCTCAGCAGTTCCTATAGATCCCCCTGCAACCCCACTGGCCCTCGAAGTGGCTGTCACTTCATGGCCCCAGAGAGATTGCCTGTAACCTCCCTGCTTCCTGGCACAACGTGGCAGCTCTTGGTTGCTGAACAGTTTCACATATCCTGCCCCTTGGAGCGATTCTGAGGCCCCCTGAAGGGGCAAATGCTTTAGAGAAACCCATCTGGGGAAAGGGAGGATGTGAACAGGGAGTTGGGACTAGGGACTTTGCACAACACAGCCTGCCACTGAGCTCAGCAGCGAAGCCCAGGTAAGGCTGCTGTTAATGGGAGGCCTGGGAACCCCTCAGCTCTGGCAGGCATCAGGGTTGCAACAGGAAGGACACAGCATCTGAATGTCAAACTGCAAGGAGCTCAGACACTAGCTGGCCCTATGATTCTCACACGAGGGCCTAGTGTCCAAGAGGGAACGGTATGTGTGTGGTTCGTGAAAACTACAGTAAGGAAGTTTTACTAGTAAAATTTAAATTAGGAAGGACAGAGACTGCTATATTTATTGGAAAACCCATCTAATCCGCTCAGCTCACTTCACAAAAGGGCTGACCTGCCTGGCTCCATGTCCTATGGCAAGTTGACAGCAGCAAAACAGGAACCAGGAACCAGGCTATGGCTCTTTCATGCAGATCTCTATCTCAAAGCCAACTTGGCTAAGTGGGAATCAGGACTCAGGTGGGGAATCACAGCCACCCCAAATAGGATGCCCTGCATTCTGATTTGGGGCGTGGCTAACCCATCCATCCTCAGAGGGCTGGGTCCAAACTTTCTGACTCTGACCCATTTTCTCTTTGTTAAGACAGAAAACACAGATTTATAAAACACAGTGCCTCCATGGAGGTCAGCAATACAAACCCCCAGGGACAAGAGTGTCTGATTGCTGGATAGGGACCGCAGGGCCAGGCATGCACCAAAATATTGTGGTGTCGAAACACAACCAAAATTCTCTGATATGCCTTCCCAAATGCTAGTAGCTCCCCAGACATGTGACCACCAAACCATTTCCAAATAGCCCTGGGGCAGGAGGAGAATCATTGAGAATCACCCTCAGTCAGCCCTCCACGTGAGAGTCAGCTCCCTGGCAGGGGCAGGCAGGTGACCCAGCTCTGCTGTGAGAGCCAACAGGAGAAGAAGGGCTGCCAAGCACAGGGGAAGCCGCTTTTTCCTATCAGCCAAGGAGTCACAAGGTTGATGCCAGAGAACACCACGCCAGTATAGTGACAAACTTTAATATTTATCTTTTATAAATCACAAGCATTTTCTACATCCAGGAGATGAAGTGACTTATTTTCTATCCTCAGACACTGCCCAACTGGGACACTGGCCCACCTGCCTTGTCTTGTCCTCCAGCTTCTCCTTAGGTAGATGTTTAGGGAGGAAGGCACTGCTTGAAGTAAGTTATCTTAGGGGCGCCTGGGTGGCTTGGTCGGTTAAGCGTCCGACTTCGGCTCAGGTCACGATCTCGCATCGCAGTCCGTGAGTTCGAGCCCTGCGTCGGGTTCTGTGCTAACAGCTCAGAGCCTGGAGCCTGTTACAGATTCTGTGTCTCCCTCTCTCTCTGCCCCTCCTCTGTTCATGCTCTGTCTCTCTCTGTCTCAAAAATAAACATTAAAAAAAAAAATTAAAAATAAAATAAAGTAAGTTATCTTAGATGAGGAGGGGGAGACCAAAGGAAAAGCATATGACTGGATAAACTGAAAGAGGACAGACAGATTCACCAGGCATCTCTATTAAATGAACAACACTTTGAAGCAAAGAACAGCAATCTGCAGTCTATATTTTATGGAGGTGGGGGTGGGGGAAGGTTTAAATGTGGGAATAAGACCAGGACAAGAGGGTGGGATAGGGCTGGAGTGATAGCTATCTTGCCTCTGATGTAACATTTACTGGCAGTTTCATCCACCACTCACACCACGTTTTGATGACAACCATAGCACAACCAGTTCATTTCAAGAGAAACAGCTGAAGCAAAATCAGATTCTTATATGTTCATTTTGAATGTGTCAGGCAGTGTATCAAATGCCTTGAATACATTATTATTATTACTATTATTATTATTATTATTATTAAGTTTGAGAGAGAGAGAGAGCGAGCCAACATGCGGGTACACACACCTGGGAGCGCAAGCAGGGGAGGGGCAGGGAGAGAGAAGGAGAGAGAATCCCAGGCAGGCTCTATGCTATCAGCACAGAGCCCATGATCCCACAACTCTGGGATCATGACCTGAGCTGAAACCAAGGGTCAGATACTTAACTGACTAAGCCATCCAGGCACCCTCTATATTATTATATTTAAATTCTTAAGACAAACCTATTAGCACAGCCTTGTGCCTCCTAGGGGCCAGGTGCTGTGCTAGATGCAAGCAAGAAGAGCAGAATGAGAAAGAAATACAAGGTCTCTGCCTTCACAGAGCTCAAAGTCTAGTAATGAAGCAGAAAATCGTTATTACCTTCGGGTAGCAGTTCTTCGAGAAACAGAGTGAACCATAAAAGAAAAAACTGAAAACTTTAAAATTTAAAACTTATTTGATCAAAAGCTCAGTAAAGATACATAGATCAATGGAACAAAATACAGAGCCACACAAATGTGGCCAATTGATTTTTTGTTAATGTTTATTTTTTTTATTTTTGAGAGCGAGGCAGCATAAGCAGGGGAGGAGCAGAGAGGGAGGGAGACAAATGATCCAAAGTGGGCTCTGTGTGGACAGCAGCAAACCCAATGTGGGCTCAAACTCACAAACTGTGAGATCATGACCTGAGTCAGTTACTCAACCAAATGAGCCACCTGGGCACCCCTGGCCAATTGATTTTTGACAAAGGTACAAAGACAATTCAATGGAAAAAAGAATCTGTCCACAAGTGATGGAAAAACCAGACATTCACATAACAGAAATGGAACCTCGACCCATTCCTTACGTAGGATATAGAAATTAAAGCAGACCAAAGACTTACATGTAAAATCTAACACTATAAAACTTCTTAGCAGAAAAAATAAAATTTTTGTGAACCTGGGTTAGGCAAAATGCTTATATACATCTCTAAAAGCACGACCTATAAAAGAAAACAATGTTATAAACTGAAATTCATCAAAAAATCAGTGGTTTCCAGGTGGAAACCTCAATATAAAGAGCGGTGCTAAGTATAAAGTGGCAGCATGTGGGAATTTGGGGGTGATAGAACTGTGCTCTGCATCTTCAGTGTGAGATTGCTTACATGACCCTACACATTTGTCAAAGCTCAAAGAATGATATACCAAAAAGAAGAATTTTAGTGTACTAAATTAGAAAACACAGATTCTTTTAAAGGTACAGTTAAGCAGGGGTGCCTGGGTGGTTCAGTCGGTTAAACACATCCAACTCTTGATTTTGGCTCAGGTCACGATCTCGCAGTTTGGGAGTTTGAGCCCTGCATCGGGCTCCAGGCTGATGGTGCAAAGCCTGCTTGGGATTCTCTCTCTCCCCCACCCCTCTGTCCCTCCCCTGCTCGTGCTCTCTCTCTCAAAAATAAATAAACTTACAAAAATAATAAAATAAATAAAAGTACAGTTAAGCAAGAATAAAAATAAACACAAAAGAAAAAACTATGGTGCAGCAAGTGAATGGGTAAGTCACTGACCAAGAGAAAATACTTGCAACACATCTGTCTAAAAACTTTATCTGGAGTATACAAAGAACTCCTACAATTCAATAAATTGTATATAAATATTAAATATATATAATGTATATAATGTATATATATTACATGTATATACATCTGGAGCCTGCTTCAGATTCTGTGTCTCCCTCTCGCTCTCTCTGCCCCTCCCATTTGTGCTCTGTCTCTCTCTCTCATAAATAAAAATTAAAAAAAAAAAAAAAAAGATTTGAACAGACACTTCTCAAAAGAAGATACATGAATGGCTAACAAGGACGTGAAAAAGTGTTCAACATCATCATTCACAGGGAAAGGCAATTAAAACCACTATAGGAACCACAAAATAGAAAGGCTAAACTTAAAAAGTCTGACAACATAAAATGTTGCTGAGATTATAGAGCAACTGGAACTCTTACACAACACTGATAAGTATGTAAGATAGCATAACAACTTTGAAAAAAAACATCTGGCAGTTTCTCATGAAGTTCAATCTTCTATGCAAGAAAGCACTAGAAGTCCTAGCTAGTGCAATTGGGTAAGAAAAAGAAATAAAAGACATTCAAATTGGAAAGGAAAAAGTAAAATTACATATGTTTGCAGATGACATGATCTTATGTTATGTCTAAAGATTCCACCAAAGGGGTGACTGGTTGGCTCAGTCAGTTAAGCGTCTGATTTCAGCTTAGGTCATAATCTCACAGTTCATGTGATCAAGCCCTGGGTCGGACTCTGTGCTGACAGTTCCGAGCCTGAAGCCTGCTTCAGATTTTGTGTCTCCCTCTCTCTCTGCCCCTCCCCTAATACTCTGTCTCTCTCTCTCTCAAAAATAAAATAAACATTAAAAAATTTTTTAAAAAAAAGATTCCACACACAAAAAGAACTGTTAGAATAAATTCAGCAGAGCAGTAGGACAAAAAAATCAACACACTAAAATCAGTTGTATTTCTATACGCTAACATGAACAACTTGAAAAGGAAATTAAAAAAAAAAAAAATTCCTCTTACAAGAACATCGAAAATAACAAAATACTTAGGAATAAACTTAAACAAAAGAGATGAAATACCAATATACAAAAACTACAAAACACTGATGAAATTAAAGAGAACACAAATAATGGAAAGACATCCCTTGTTCCTTGTTCATGGAATGGAAAATTTAAGATGCCAATATGACCCAAGCAATCTACATATTCAATGCATTCTTTATCAAAATGCCAATGATATTTTTTGCCAAAATAGAAAAATCTATCTTAAAATTAATATGGCATCTCAAATTACCCCAAATGGCCAAAACAATCTTGAAGAAGAAAAACAAAGCTGAAGGTCTCACACTTCCTGATTTCCAAACATATTACAAAACTACAATAATCAAAACAGTGTGTTATGGCATAAACACAGATATATAGGCCAATGATACAGAATAAAGAGCTCCGAAATAAACCCACATATATACAGTCAAATGATTTTTGACAAGGGTCCTGAAACCATTCAATGAGGAGAGGACAATCTTTTCAATAAATATTGCTGAGAAAATATCCATATACAAAAGAATGAAGTTAGACTCTTACCTAACACTATATACAAAAAATAAATCAAAATGGATCAATGTAGAACCTAAAACAATAAAACCCTTAGAAGAAAATACAAGACAAAAGCTTTACAGCATTAGATTTAGAAATGATTTCTTAGATAAGATACAAAAGCAGACAACAAAAGCAAGAGTAGACAAAACTACATCAAACTTAAAGAAATAACAAAGTAAAAAGGCAACCTTACAGAATGGGAAAAAAAATCTGCAAATCATGTATCTGATAAGGGATTAGTATCCAGCATATATAAAGAACTCTTACAATTCAACAAAGATAAGTAATCCAATTTAAAAATGGTCAAAGGACTTGAATTAGACATTCCTCCAAAGAAAATATACAAATGGCCAACAAGATTATGACAAGATGTTCAACATCACTAATCATTAGGGGAATCCAAATCCGTAACAAGATATTACTCCATACCCTTTAGGATGGCTACTATCAAAAAAGAAATCATTAGAAAATAATAAGTGTTGGGACATGTGGGTGGCTCAGTCAGTTAAGTGTCCAACTCTTGATTTCAGCTCAGGTCATGATCCCAGGGTCATGGAATCGAGCCCCATGTTGGGCTCCATGCTGAGCATGCAACCTGCTTAAGATTTTCTCTCTCATTCATTCATTCATTCATTCACTCTCCCCCACCCCCCCACCCCCATCCTTCTCCCCTGCTTGGACACGCACATGCTCTCTCGAAAATTAAACAAAGAAAGAAAAGAAAATAACAAGCTTTGGCAAGAATACAGAAAAATTGGAAGCCTTGTATACTACTGGTAGGGTTGTAAAATGGTGCAATAACCACGGAAAATAGTATGGTTCCACATTAAAAACAGAATTACCATATGATCCACAATCCCACTTCTGGATATGTATCCAAAAGAACTGAAAACAGGATCTCAAAGAGATACTTGTACACCCATGTTCATCGCAGCACTATTTACAGTAGTCAAGAGGCAGAAGCAACCTAAATGACTTACAGATGAATGGATAAAGAAAATGTGGTATAGTCATACAATCCAATATTATTCAGCCTTAAAAAAGGAAACTGTCATGCCACAACATGGATGAACCTTGAAGACATTATGCCAAGTGAAATAAACCAATCACAAAAAGACAAATACTGCATGGTATGAGGTTTCTAAAGTAGTCAAACTCTTAGAAAATACAACACCAGGGGCTGAGGTGAGAAGGAAAAGGGAAGTTGTTGGTTAGTGGGTAAGGAGTTCCAGTTTTGCAAGATGAAAAAGTTCAAGATCTGTTACCCAATAGGGTGCATTTAGTTAACACTACTGTACTCTACACTTAAAAATGGTTAAGATGGTACATTTTATGTGTTTTTTTTAACCACAACTTGAAAATTAAAAAAACAAATGACCTAAACTTTGCTTCCCTGGGCCCAATTAACAATCCTCCGAGGTCAGTTTTATTATTATCCCCACTTAAGAAAACAAGATGAGGTCTCTTCACATCCCTCCTGGGGCCAGTTTCCCATGTGTAAAATGAGGTGACAGTGGGCTGTACCTAACCCTCACAAGCACAGATAAGACATGAAGGGATTTTAAAGTCACAAGGGAAATATTAACACCAAATAAACTCCTGCAGGAAAGCAGCCTCTAAGTCTGAGGCACTCCAAAAGGAGACTGCCACTAAGTCTCAGGCATTAGAAAGAGATTTGCTCCAGTTCTTCCCTCAGGCTAGCTCAGTGTGGGCAAAGCTCTGACACCTGCTTGAACCCCCACAAGAGCTCACAAAAGCACACAGCTTATCATTAATGGGTCTCATTAAAGAATACTCAAGGGGCGCCTGGGTGGCTTAGCCGGTTAAGCGTCCGACTCGACTTCGGCTCAGGTCATGATCTCGCAGTCCGTGAATTCGAGCCCCACGTCAGGCTCTGTGCTGACAGCTCAGAGCCTGGAGTCTGCCTCAGATTCTGTGTCTCTGTCTCTCTGCCCCTCCCCCACCTGTGCTCCGTGTATCTCTCAAAAATAAACAAACACTTAAAAAAAAAAAAATTAAAAAAACAAAAGGAGGTTTATTCTTAGGGTTCACTAAGCTATTCCACACCTAGTGCTCAGCAGAGTGCATGATGCTCAGAAATAGGGGTGGGGTACGAGAAGGGTGGTGGTGGTGATGATGACAACAATACCACTAGCAACAGCTAAGAACCGAGGCCAAAAGTACAGGACCGGGCCAGCAGGGGATGCTTTCAGCTCCTGACAGGCCAAACCTGAGGCTGCCTGCAGGACAGTCACAAGGACACAGCTGTGGGCAGGTGAGATGGGGAGTTAGCACTGTGACACCAGTGGCCAAGGCTATGGGAGGAAGACAAGGAAAAGCGGGTAGGCAAAGAGGTTCAAGGTGAAAAGTCAGTAAAGACCAGGCAGAAAGATGAGAAGGAACAGAGGGCAAAAGAGCAGAGGGTAATGAAGTAACCACTGAAGCTGTGCAATGTCAGAGCCGGAGCTCTAGCTTCCCAGGCTTCAAATACTGG
This sequence comes from Panthera onca, assembly GCF_046562875.1. Classification (NCBI taxonomy): domain Eukaryota; kingdom Metazoa; phylum Chordata; class Mammalia; order Carnivora; family Felidae; genus Panthera; species Panthera onca. Next base: position 27,876,702 of record NC_138350.1, on the reverse strand, counting down.
CTCCGCCACTTACTAGCTGTGTGACTGTGGGCAAGTCACTTACTCTTCCAAGCTGTCTCTTCATCTGTAAAATAAGGCAGATATGAGTACCGCTTTCTATAAAAAGGGCATCACACCTCACCCTGCAATTATAAAGGAGAAACACACAACAGCAGCTAGACAGAATTTTATAACATTGTTTTATTGTGGGTCCTAACCATTTTTAGGGTTACTTTCTGGCTTTTACAGTATTGTCATTTTTACATTTACTTATATGAAACCTTTAAAATACCTTGCTCTGATTATTAACTTTTATTAATGCTTCTTAAAAGATAATCTAGCCATATGGTTCAAAATCCATAAAGGGGTGACAGGTTAAGATCATGAACAAGACTTCCAAGCTTCTTAAAATGTCCACGTTTGTTTGATTGCAATCAGAGGGTGGTGTGGTCACTGGAGGAGGCTGCAAACACTAACTCCTGGAGTTGGTCAGCCAGGTCCAAAGAGCTGGGACACCATCAGGGTCCACATGAGAAGCTGGTGGAACCGGAAGCCATGAGCGACAAGATGCCTCCTCCTTCGCAGGTGCATCTATCTCCACTCAGTCCCCCACAGCCATGCAGCTCTTTCTTCTTATTCTGGACTCATGGTGCAAGAGGCAGAGCATCCAGCTCAAGAGAACAATCTTTGATTTCCAGTTTCTGCTTCTTCTACTTAAAAGCCAAGGGATGCCACCAGGCAAGGTGATTATCTTCTCTGGGCTTCAGCATCCCAATCTCTAAAATGGACCTAACACCTGCCTCACTGTCTCCCTCCAAAATAGGGCTGTTGGATAAAGCATGTGCACAACTATGCCCAAACTCCTGGGCCAACCTTGACCCTACCTTCAGACAGCTCCCCCACATCACCACACACTCCAGAGACTATCAGCACGTGGCAGATGCCATGTGGAGGGTGGTAGGACTGGAAGTAATTAAACAAACCTCGAACATATAAGCCCTCCACTTATCTTCCCAAAAAAGAAACTGAAATTAGAAAGAGTGATTGCCAAAACTGTACCGACAAAATTGTCACTGACAAAACTAGGATAACAAGGTCTCAGGACTCTTTCAAATGAAGAATAATTCATTTTTAAGTATTCAATTATCACAAAATAACTTTTCAAATGAACTTTTGACTATGGGATAATTTTAGGTTTACAGAAAAGTTCCCATATACCCTCATCCAGTTTCCCTGGTTGTTAACATCTTATACTGCACACTACCATGACACATTGGCATAATTAGGAAACTAACATTGGTACTTTTCTATGAACTGAACTCCACATTATTAGAATTCCACTAGCTGTTCCTTTTCCTATTGCAGGATCCAATCCAAGATACCACACTGCAGTTAGTATTATAAAGTAGTTTCTGATACACTCCATCAGAAGATTTTAAAGTTGGGGTACCTGGATGGTTCAGTTGGTTAAGTATCCAACTTTGGCTCAGGTCATGATCTCACGGTTCATGGGTTTGAGCCCCGCTCAAATCTCCTGCTTGGGATTTCTCTCTCCCTCTCTCTCTCTCTGCTGCTTCCCCACTAGTGTGAGCATTCTCTCTCTCTCTCTCTCTCTCTCTCTCTCAAAAATAAACTTTAAAAAAAAAAGATTTTATGGTTAACAAAATTAAAAAGCTGATTAATAGCATTTACTAATGCTAAAATCTAAGGAATGTAATTGTTTGTTATAAATTTTACTTGGCCTTTCTTTTTACTGATGCTGAATGGTCATTTATTCAACATACATAATTCTCTTCAAACCCGAGAAACAAAATTGGAAAAAATATTTTAAGCAAATAGCAATTGACACTAATGAGCTGACTTGCTAAAACTATAAATATCTAGTCATAAAAATGATTTCTAATTTACCCAGGAAAATACAACCTATTAAAAAATGAGATGTTTCTTTACTGATTAGTATGACGAAATAGAAGCTTGTTATAATAATGAGATTATAGTAATTACCTCTCTCAATATTTTTTATTTAGTAAAGGCAGTTTAAAATCAACTCAGTTTTGGGGCACCCGGGTGGCTCAGTTGGTTGGGCGACCGACTTTGGCTCAGGTCATGATCTCTCACAGTTTGTGAGTTAGAGCCCCGCATCAGGCTCTGTGCTGACAGCTCAGAGCCTGGAGCCTGCTTCAGATTCTGTGTCTTCCCCTCTCTCTCCCCCCACCCTGCTCATGTTCTATGTCTGTCTCTCAATAATAAATAAACATTAAAAAATTAAAATAATAAATAAACTCAGTTTTGAACCTAACTGTATAACAAACACACAGAAGAGTGAAAAAAATTAATCCAAGTAGCTTTTGGACCCAGTACATTGAGCATATACTATCAGTCTACACACAAAACGAGTTGCAAAAAGAAAAAAAAAATCCAAAATCTTACTCAGTTGGGTTGGCTGTGGTAGTGACAATGAGTATAGCGCTTCTGAAACTATTCTGTGCACACTGTAGGACTAAGCAAATAAGTAAATCTACTGATGTTGTTGGAAGCCAGAGTTCTCACTGTAGAAATACGAAACAGGGAAAACAGGCAAGATCCTATGATGCTGGGTTTTAACCAAAAGAAACAGTATGGGGGCACCTGGGTGGCTCAGTCAGTTAAGCATCTGACTCTCAATTTGAGCTCAGGTCATGATCTTATAGTTCGTGAGACCAAGTCCCATGTCAGGCTCTGGGCTGACAGCACAGAGCCTGCTTGGGATTCTCTCTCTCTCTCCCCCTCCCCAGATTGCATGCATATGGGTTCTCTCTCTCAAAATAAATAAACAAACATGTTAAAAAAATTTTAAAAGAAACAGTATGAATTTACACAAAAAGACACACATACAGACAAGATCCACACACACACACATGCACAGAGACAGACAGATGTGCATGCACATACACCCCAAGTAGACTGAAAGGTCTAGTAGCAACATCATCCGAGGAGCAATAAACTCACCTAGCACCTAGCACCTAAATACCATCTCCCACTAAAAGGAACCAGTGTTCCATGGAAAAATGCCTGGGGCAAGAAAGATACAAGTTGAGCCTGATAATAAGGAACATTCAAAATGGATGAGGACATGTCAGAAGGATGCAGAAGTCAGCCTACAGGGGTTTCCCCTTCCTGTATTAATTACAATGTAAGTATCAAAATGAATCATGACTTGGGGCACCTGGGTGGCTCAGTTAGTTAGGCATCCAACTTTGGCTCAGGCCATGATCTCGTGGTTTATGAGTTCAAGCCCTGCGTTGAGCTCTGTGCTGACAGCTCAGAGCCTGGAGCCTGCTTCTGATTCTCTCTCTCTCTCTCTCTCTCTCTCTCTCTCTCTCTCTGCCCCTCCCCTGTTCACGCTCTTCTCTCTTAAAAATAAATAAACATTAAAATTTTAAATATGAATCATGCTAACAGACCATGTAACACACTGAACAGAAAGAAGAATCCATGAATCCATACAGACAGTAAAAAATGAAAAGGAAGACAATTCTCTTTTATAGTAGACTACTACTAAAAGAAAAAGTAAGAACAAATCACCATTTAGCAATCATCACAGTGGCAACTGGTTCAGGCCAGAATCATTAATAGATGCTGAAAAACAATGGGCAAGCCTATCTCTCTACTTGCCCATCACAAAGGGGGAAAGCCACCTTTCCCCAGAGAAATGCAGCCAATGCCACCCTACCACATGACCAAGAGTAATATCACCACTCCTGAGACAAACCAATGGGCTGTGTTTCCAGATGCATGCAATGAGAAGGACTCAATGATCTGGGGGATCACACCTGCCAGTATGCATCAACTGAATCTGATCACAAGGAAATAATCCGATAAACCCAAAATGAGGAATATTCTATAAAAGAGTGCCTGTAGGGGTGCCTGGGTGGCTCAGTCAGTTAACCGTCTGACTTTGGCTCAGGTCATGAGCTCACGGTTTGTGAGTTCGAGCTCCTCGTCAGGGTCTGTGCTGACACCTCAGAATCGGGAGCCTGCCTCTGATTCAGTGTCCCTCTCTCTCTGCCACTCCCCTCCCAAAATAAACATTAACATTTTTTTAAAAATAAAAGAGCTCCCTGTACTCTTTCATAAGTCCATAATACAAAAGACAAGGACAGGAAGCTTTTCCAGATTTTAAAAGATTAAACACACATCAAAATTAAATGCAATACATGATACCAGGTTGGATCCTGACTTGGAAAAATATGTTGTAATCAGACAACCGGCAAAACGGGGACATGGCTAACAGTACTACATCGATGTCAAACTTCCTAGATTTGGTAACTATACTCTGCTTATAAGAGAATGGCTTTGTTCTTAGGAAATATAAATTGAGGGATTTAGTAATGAAGGGTCATGATGCCTCCAACTTAGTTTCAAGTATGCACACATGTATGCCCACAAATGTGTGGTGAGTCAAATGTTAACAACTGGTGAATCTAGGTAAACTATATAAAGGTGGAGTTCATAGTACTACTCTTGCAACTTTTCCGTAGGTATGAACATCCCCAAAGTAGAAAGTTTTTTTTAAAAAAAAGAAGTATCGGGGCGCCTGGGTGGCTCAGTCGGTTAAGTGGCCGACTTCAGCTCAGGTCATGATCTCGCGGTCCGTGAGTTCGAGCCCCGCGTCAGGCTCTGTGCTGACAGCTCAGAGCCTGGAGCCTGTTTCAGATTCTGTGCCTCCCTCTCTCTGACCCTCCCCCGTTCATGCTCTGTCTCTCTCTGTCTCAAAAATAAATAAACGTTAAAAAAAAAAAAAAAAAAAAAATTTAAAAAAAAAAAAAAAAAAAAAAGAAGTATCTCTCTGCCTCCCTCTGAAGGAAGATATTTTGAAATCTTAATTCTTTTTGGAATTAAGCTTCCTCATACCAATAAAAAAAAAAAAAATGCTGATCATTGGATCTTTGAGATTTGGTTTCATTTTTGCCCTTAAGGCACCTCTCAACTGAATAATTTTGTTCGTATCAATGTTCCCCATTTAGGCCACTCTAACTCTATCCTTGGTGAAATCATACCACTTAGATAAATAAGCACACAAATTTGAGTTATAGCATAAATACATGTGAAAACCAGGATCCCAACCTGGAGCTGCTGCAGATATAGTTTTAGACTGAGACAAATACATGAGAGTCTGGGAACAGCAAGTTGGAAGTACTGCCTGTTACTTTAAGAGTTAGGTCCCGGGGCGCCTGGGTGGCGCAGTCGGTTAAGCGTCCGACTTCAGCCAGGTCACGATCTCGCGGTCCGTGAGTTCGAGCCCCGCGTCAGGCTCTGGGCTGATGGCTCGGAGCCTGGAGCCTGTTTCCGATTCTGTGTCTCCCTCTCTCTGCCCCTCCCCCGTTCATGCTCTGTCTCTCTCTGTCCCAAAAATAAATAAAAAACGTTGAAAAAAAAAAAAAAAAATTTAAAAGAGTTAGGTCCCCTCAGCCTATTGGCCATGCCATCTTTAACTGTAAATCTCAATGAACTTCTGGTTGATGAAAAGTTTAGGTAAGAGGACTCTCCCAGGACCAGACCCCACAGGCAAAACAAAATAAAATTGAGGAGGGGCACCTGAGTGGGCTCAGTTTGTTAAGTGTCCAAAACCTGATTTAAGCTCAGGTCATGATCTCAGGGTTTGTGAGTCTGAACCTGCATCAGGCTCTGCACTGTCAGCAAGGTGCCTGCCTGGGATTCTCTCTCTCCCTCTCTCTCTTCCCCTCCCCTACTCACTCATGTGCATGCACTCTCTCAAAATAAATGAGTAAACTTAAAAAAAAAAAAAAATAAGACTGAAAAAGTTCTCACAAAGTCCAGCTAAAAAAAATGATGTACAACTATGTGTACAAAGATCTCCAGAACACTTTTGTCCACTGAAAAACTCAATAAGTTTACATAAAAAGTATAATTCCATTTATGTAAAATATTCCATGTATGAAATTTTTGTAAATATTTTTTTTAAAAAATCAACATTTTTCCAAACTGTCCTGGGCTTTCACTGTGGCTCACTTGGTCAGTCTGCATGTGTGCATCCCACCCTCACTGATGGTGTGGAGAGAGAATCTGGAGGAGTGGCCAACAAACCACTGAGGTTTGCAGCACAGGCCCTGCTTTGGCCCTAAACAAACCTCATCCCTTTCAGGTACTTCCAGTTCTCTTGCTCTGCCTTATAAGACCACAGAGCCAGGGATAAATTAACCAACCCAGAGACCCCAGGAAGCAACTAGCAGCGTTCAAAAGGCGTCCGCATCAGGACACCTGATTTCAATCTAAGTACTGGGGGTCCTGGAACCTCCCATCTCCCAGCTGACCTTCTGGGACATCCTCTGCAGTGGCCTCTGCCCCTTGTCCAGTGCCCCAGGGAGCCCCAAGCAATCCTCTCCACAGCCATAAATTCCTATGGAAGGTCCCCTCGGGAATAAGGCTTCTAAGACAGGGAAGAATAGGGTGGACACCTGGAGGCTTTCTCCATCCAGCATACCCACTGGGGCTCCGCTCTCAGCCCTATCCAACATGGACCTGTCAACAGCTGAGGGCAGACAGATGACAAGCTGATCAAACTAATGGCTGGCTGCCAGGATCTGGAATTGAGGACAATGACCAGTCCAAGCTGTGAGGACAATGACCAGTCCAAGCTGGCTGAAGAAAGGCCACACCAGGCAGAGAAGGGCAAGCATGGCAGTTCTTGCACCTACCAGCTCTGAAGCCAGGCCTGTACTGTGCAATGGCCCAGGGAAGGGCAAGCCATGTCCTCATGCAGGGATAAGTCCGGTTCTCAAGACTCGGTGCCAAGCAAGTCCATTTGAGAGGAAGCCCAGCCCACCCACCCCAAAGGCTTCCTGACCACCCTCCCCCCTCCCCCCACCAACAACCCTAGGCTGGGTGGCTGGTAAATTTCAAAAAGGATCCACATTTGTGAGAAGTCTTCACCTGCTCTCACCTCACAGCCCAGCTCACCCCTGCAGGAAGGAGAAGCTCTCCGCAGTGGGGGCCCAGGCCAGCTGGCCTACAGTCCCCCCACCCCAAACACACTGGTCCTCCAAAGGCGTTCTTGCAGGCGGCCACAAGGCCCTTATCCTCACCACCCCCACCAGGGGCAGCTGCGAGGCCCGCTGGCTAAGGGAGCTGTTGCTCTTTATGTCAAAATATAAATAGCCATTTGTGCATTTGTTCAATAACTGATTTCTGAGTGCCCACTCTGTGCCAAACTAAGCCCAGGGGACACAACACGAACGTGACAAAGAGTAAAACGTGTCAGTATGAACAATCCTAGCCCTGTCCAAAGCACTGCGGCTGTTTTGGGGGCTCTAGGAAGCCACACACACCCCCTCTCAGACCATGAGAATGGCTAGACTCATTTAGCGCTCACTGTGTGTCAGACATTGCTCAAAGCCACTTCACTCTGCTGCCTCCGAGGTGGGGGCTCTCTCCTAAGAAACATGCCCTTATGCACGCACACCCATGCACCCAGACTTTCAGGGGGTCCCTACACTTTCTAAAGTCCATCCGGAGCTAACATGAACGGCCTTTTTGTCAGGATGTGTTAGAACTGTATACCCATTGATTTTAATTCTCATAGCATCCCTCAGCTATGTTCTATTTTGTCTGCATTACAGATAAGGAAAATGAGGCTCAGCACACAGAGTGGGCAGCAGAGTGGGTCCTGACTCCCAGCCATGCAATCTAGGGTTCACACTCTTAACCCACTACACTGGACTCTACAAACAGCTTGTGTGAAGCAACACCAGACCTGGGCTTTCCTCCCTCCCAGGTCGATGCCCAGAAGCCACAGGACACTCTGTGTCCACAGCTCACTGCACAGGCCATTCACCCTCCCCTGGACTTACCCTGTTGAGGAAACATGTCCCACACGATGGAACACACAGCCCAGCTTGGAGCAGCAGGACAAGATGTGATTTCACTAAACACCCCAAGTCAACTGGCAAATCACACCAAAAACAAAATAGCCATACTTTGAATCCATCCATCACACTGGCAAAGTGTTGGCTCAAAATTGGGCTCTCGGAATTATTGACCCACTCTGCAGACTGGAAGAGGAAAGGGCCACTCACCAACATCTCAGCACCCCAAATACAAAAAGCACATGTGATGAGGGAACAATCTGGCAGTGTGCCAAAGACACTTAATCAGTCCCTTGCTACCTACTAGGTCCTAAATGTTGTCACTGATACATTCCACTTAAGAGTCAAGAAACTACCAATGTTTCCCTACACCAAGTACCAAAGGGAGGTAAGAGATCACCTGTGCAAGGAGGGCTAACTAGATCACCTGCCATGATGGCTAAAGAAGCACAAGCCTTAGTGCTGCCAAACTGCCTAGGGGAGCAAAGGGGTGAGGAAAGTGCAAGTGAGCTAGCCTGAGAAGCAGGACTAGGGAAGGCTGCAGGCAAGAGCAATCTAGGTCAGAGGAACAGGAAAGGTACAGCGTAACAGCAGCAAGTAGGTGCAGACCCATCTGGCGAAGTGTGCAACAGCAGCACATTCTTCATTCCTAAGACCAGAAGCACCAACTGAAATAATAACCCTGATTCGCTGCCACCTGGGCCAACCGGAGCTTTAACCACAGTGCTTCCTGTGCCCTCAATACTTTCCCGTGGTGACGGTGCCCGGCACACAGCAGGTGGTAGCTGGTGACAGTGCCCAGACACAGCAGGTTGTGGTGAGGGCTTGTTACAGGGCTGTGGGGAAGCATCACCGTTCGTCTCCCGAGGGACATCAAGTACCAGGAGTCTCTTCCTGCTCTCTGCAGTGGCCAAAGTGTTCAGGGAGAAAGGGCCACTTACTTTCAAATGATTCAGAAAATAAATTATGTGTGTGCATACGTACATACGCACATGCACACATTAAGAAGAAGGCAAGTAAGGTAAAGTGCTGACAATAGGTAAGCCTGGGTAGAGAGTACGCAGGTATTCTTGGCATGAATTTTATTCTTGCATCTTTTCTGTAAGTTTGAAATTATTTCCAAATAAAAACTTTCTTTATATGTTAAAAAAAAAAAAGACATTTCGTTAGCTAGTGAGGTTGGAAAATATGTTAACATCCCTTTTCAACTAAAAAGAATGAAATTCTTAAGCTGAAAGCACAACCAGCCAATGAAGCAAGTTCTACAGTGTTACAAGGTGGTGGGCTGTGAAGGAAAGAGCTCACTCAGAAAGCGCCTGGCAAGCCCAGGTGCAGGTTCAACTTCCCAGATATTTCTATGAGCTTCAGCCACATCTGCTTGCAAAATATCCACACTCTTCCCCTTCACTAACCCATGTGCTGCTCCAGAGGAAAGGTGCTGTGGCCACTAGGTTAGTTCACTGAAGATTTATCAATTCAGCACAGACAGCAGGCCCCTCTGGGTTCCTAATGACAAAAGGGAAAGAACCCTGAACTTGGAGCCAATTCACCCACGTTTGAATCCTAGCTCTGCTGCTCACCAGCTGTGCGACCTTATGCAAGTCATTTGCCTCTCCAGCCTGCTTTTCCAACAGTACAAGGAAGACAGCTTCCAGTCTTGCTACCTCATCAGGCAGCCTCACTGAACACAAGGTTTTTACAGGGCTGGGGAGCTCAGCTGAGACACAGCTCACATGGGGAAGGCAAATGTTTTCTCAGCCATGTATGGTGGGGTCACCCTGGACAAAGCTGTAGCTAAAACCATGGCATGATTTTCTTTCGTCAACGGAGAAAAACAGTTTTAGAATCAGCAATTGCTGCTGCATCCTCTGCACAGATGGAGAAAAGGTCAATGAGATGACACCATGGCCACTGGTCCCCCAAAAGCCCCTCCATGCCTGTCGTTCCTCAGAAGAGATCTCCAACCTACCCTTCTCACCACAGCCCCAGCAGATATAACGACACCACCGTTGGTCATTATGGCTAACCATAAAGGGGATTTGGGGAGAGAACTGGTTCTATACCTCAGATCAGAGTATTCAGATGGAAAAGGGTCTGTGCTCACCTGGAGAACCACTTGGTCTATCAAGGGAAGAGATGTGGTCTGGAGTTCCACAGCTGGGGTTAAGGCTGGGGCAGGACAAACACAGCTGGAGTAGACAGAGCCTCAGCCAAGGGCACATGATGGGCCAGACATCTAGGACTGAAATCTCATCTCAGCCACTTACTTTCATGAGCTCTCTGTTTATTTCCCCATCTATAAAATGGGGCTAATAACAGTCATCTACCTCACAGGGATCACCTGAGAGGTAATCAATGCACATTTTAGTACACATTAAAACAGCAGCTGGCACGTAACACATCTTCAATCAACCAAGATCAAATACGCATTTAAAAAACAAAAAGAAAACAAAAACTTTGCCAAAAGGTCAAATTCAGAGCTCTCTTGTTGCCGCCACTCTGTGAAAGCCTTCACACTCTGGCCTGCACCAGCGAAGAACCAGAAGTGGCTTGGCCTCAGTCCTCAAGGACTCCCTCCCCTGGAAAGTAGATTCAGCCTGATGCCCTCCTCACACTCAAGTACGGGTCTAAGCTGGGACTCCAACAGAAAGAATGCAGGTGAAGACCAGGGAAGCCCTCCTTCACAAGCATCAGCCAGCAGCACCCTGCCTGGAAGGACACGGAGCACACACAACCCCGCAAAGGAGAACATCTAACCCAGAGTGTGACTGGCCCTAGCCAACCAGCCAAAATCAGGAAACCAGCAAAACCCCCAAGGTTTGCAAGGCAACTCAAAACACCATTAGGAACCACTGCAAAGTTCTAATCTGGAAAGTCATGAATACAATGGGATAATCTGCCCCTTCAACCAGAGCCACCTCCTTACCCCAGCTCAGACCTAAGTGTGAGGTCTCCTATAAAGCCCTCCCCTGCTTCACAGGTACAAAAGACTGGCCACCTGGACTGCCTGCCTCTTAGCCCCCACACTCAAGCCTGATTTACACCTAGTTTCTGCTTCTGTACCTAAAGGGCACTCCTAGAGAAAAGGATTTACTCAATTCATTTGAGCATCCCTAGTGGTAGGCAGACAGAATTTACACTTTCTGAATTGTTGCTGGCCAGTTGGCAGGATACCCGGACAGACAGCAAAGGAAAGGGAGTTGGGGACGTTGGTCACCTCTATCATCCAGAGGTGGTGCTGGACCTGGAACCAGAGGCACCCCAAGGAAGACAGGCATGATGTGTGGCTTCGCCCCTGAGTCCAATGACCTGATAAGCAGAACTAGGACCCAAGAGCCAAAAGAGAATGTCTCACTTCTCTACAGATATAAACATGTTTTCTAAAGAACTTAATCACAAGGAGCCACAAACGCTTTGGTTCTGGACCTCAAGGGCCCATTCAGTACTCTCTCCACAACTAGCCCTTTTTCCGGCTACCATTCTTACTGAGGCCATCCCACCAGTCACCCTGCTGCTGAGGGAACCATCAGAAGCAGCGAGCAACCAGCTCTACTCAGGGAGCCCAGAGAAGCATCACTGGAAAGACTCCAGGTTGAGCAGGGGCCCAGGGCCTTGGCCACCAAGTAAACACTGGGGAGGAGACAGCAGTCTATTTAGGATGACAAAGGCAGAGAGGTGTGTCATGTCTGGTATGAGCGCCTTGGCTGAGGCATTAAGGAGGGTGGCACTCCACTGTGCTCCCCAGCCTGTTTTTACAGAGAGACCTGACAGAGCTCACAGACAATAGCCCTGGACACTTTGGCCTTCATGGGCTCCTTCCGCCATAAAAGATTACTAAGAATCATACTTTTCAACTGCAATAGTATAAAGCTAAATAAATTTGTGCATAACATTTTCTTTGACCTAAACGGTCAGGGTTTTTTTTCCTTGATTTTAAAAGAAGACCACTAAAAGCACTCTGTGGGCCCCCAGCACCAAGCCTCCTGTACTTGATGAATAAATCTGCCCTGCAATTGGGGATTTGATTTTTTTTGTTGCATTCAACGGAGGAGGGGGTACACAAGAAACAGAGATAAAAATTATCCTGGACCTTCTGGCTGCCATGATTCTGATTCCCCACCACAAGCGTACTTATAAAAACACAAGCTCCAAAGGGAGTTCCAAAAGCATTTAATCATCACATACAAGGTACACTCCTAAGTGCCTGGCAATGTCCAACCTCCGACGGCGGAGACCCGGCCGCGGCACGAGTCTCTGCCCCAGGAAGCTAGCTTGCTTTCTGAGTGCGATGCTTGGCGGACTCCTAGTACCTCCTCGGATCGGTCTCTCAGCTGAGTTCTCAGCTACAACACCTCACTGAGTGACAATAAGCGACACGGCTACCGCTCTCCAGCCAAGGAGTTTCCAGGGCTGAGGCGCTGGCACAAAAGCACTGCTGAGGAATAACATGGAAAAGAGAAACCATGTGTCTCCACGAGCTGCTCTCTCGACCCCAGCACTCCAGCCTGACCCCAGCCGCTGGGCAAGGAGGGCGCGCCCCAGGGGCGCAGCTCCTCCGTCAGAGAACTCCCAGGCCCCAGAAGTTAGGTCGGGCCCCGCACACCACTCTCGCTTCGGTCAATCTCAAAGCACGCAGCGCTCCACGGACACGGATCCAAAGGTAACATCCCCTCGAGAACAAAGTTCCATGATGTGAGAAGCGCTCGGAGCCCAGGTAAAACTCTCGGCACGGTCCCGGGCGGGGGGCACGGCGGCCCGCGGGCAGGCCTCAGAGGCGCCCTACCGGGGCCCCGCCCGGTGGAGGGAGATCCCGGGAGACCCCGGCCCCGCACACCGCCCGCCCTGCCCTGCCCCGCCCCCACACATCGCCCCCACCGCGCCGCGCCCACCGCGCCGCGCACCTGGCCGCAGCGGCTCGGTGACGGTGAGCACGAGCAGGAAGAGCAGCAAGAAGGCACCGCTGTCTGCCTTGGGCACCATTTATCCTCCGTTCATCGTCCCCGGGGCGGCCGCGTGACCCCGCGGGGAGGCCGGACCGGGCCGGGCTGAGGGTCAGGGGACCGAGCCGGGCTGAGGGTTAGGGAACCGGGCCGGGCTGAGGGTTAGGGGCCGGGCGCGGAAAGGCGGCGGGAGAAGGCTCCGGCTAGGCCACGGCTACACTGGGCCGCGGGCTCGCGCGCACTATCGGCCTCAGTCTCGGGTTCCGACTCCGGCTCCGCGCAAGATGGCGGCCGTCCTGCTCAGCTCCGCGCCGCCCCCCGCCCGCGACGCCGGCTCCCGCCAATGAGTGCCGAGGCAGGGGGCGGGGCCTGCACGCTCCCAATGCGTGCGGACCCTTGGCAGTGTAGGGGGCGGAGCCTGGGCGGTTGTACCCGAAAGGGGCGAGGCCTAAGGCTGGGAAGGTGGTGGGGGCGGGAACCGAGAGGCGGGCTCGACGGGTGGGCGGAACTATAAGGAGTGAAGTGTACCATTGGTTATGCAGAGAGGTGGGGCTCGGGGGTGGAGCCTGGGTGGTAGGGCCCGCCAAGGGCTGGGTTACGAGCTCTGGACGCGCTGGGCAAGGGCGTGGGGGAGGGGTAACGGGGCCAAGCTGACGGACACAGAGGGTCGGGGTGCAGTGGGGCTGATGAGGTGGGGCGCGGAGGGGCAGGGAGTGGCCCTGGAGGGCTGAGCGTGAAGGAAGAGGGGAGCGACAAGGAGCCAAAGTGGTCCCGGGTGAAGAAGGGTTCTTCACACCTTGCATACCTGCAGGCCCAGGTCCTGTCAGCGGCCCAAGAGTGCTCCCTACAGTGGTCTTTAAAAAGAACCGCTGCGGAAAAGGGATAAGGAAAACTGGAGGAACCCGGACATGCTTTGAGGAAGTGGGGAGATGGGGGAATGGAGGAGCCACCCTGTAAGGAACCAGCACACACTACTGGAAATGTTTCAGATGAAGAAATAGCCTAAAGGAGTGTTCTACAAGGAGCGCTGACAAGGAAGCCCAGATCTTAGACTGTGGAGCAAAGCTGGCCTCTGGAGGAAGAACTCTGCCTACACAATGTGGGAGGAGGGGGAAGGAATGCTGGGCACAGCTGCTGCCACAGCAGGCCACGTCTGCATAGAGGAAAGGCTCAGGAGACGATTCCAGTGTTGACCTCACACCTGTCAGGGAACAGAGTGACTGTGGAAGAGGGCACAGCAAATGGGAGTGTCCTCAGTAGGAGAGGAGCAGGCTGTCCAATGGAAGGACCACCAGCCATGCACACAAGGCCTGGCACAGGGTGTCAGGGCTGGGGAAGAGGGTGAAGATGGGAGCAGAAAAAAGGGGGACCCATTTTAGCCTGGCCCACCTCCAGCCCCACCAACTTACTCCCCAGGAGCAGTCCTCTCAAGCTCTTTCAAGGCATGATCCTCCTGAATGTCCTAGGTTTCCAGCCTATGACACTCAGAGTCACTCAGTGAGAGAGGTACCCACTCCCTCTGAGTGGATATGGCCAAGGTTAAACCCAAAGCTAGGCCAGACCTGCCTGCTCCTGCTCTCTTGGGCTGTAGCCTGTAGCAGGTGCTAGACAAAGAGCCTGTCACAGCAGAGGGGCCCCCATGCTGGCAGAAGCAGTGGTCCCTGTCCAACACTGCCCTGGCTGCTTGCATTGTCCTCATGGACCATTCCCAGAAGCAGCTGCTGCACTCAGAGGGATTCAGGCATAGCTTTTAATGTGCCGTGGGAGCCCAGCCAGGGTTACAAGCTAGGCAGACCCCAGAGAGGCAACTCACAGCTAAGAGCAGATATCCCAGCCAGTTGTTCCCCTGCAGAGCCACTGTTGGAGAAGCAGGCCAGCAAAGGTTCAGATGAAGAGAGTAGGACAGGGAAATTATGCAGGGAGAAGGCAAAACCCTGGCCTCTGAAATTGCAGTCACTGCACAGGAGTTTTTGCCCATCCTGATCCACCTCTACCCTTGGCCCACATACATGGCCTGCAGATTTCCTGTGTAGACACCACCAAGGACCTCCAGAGCTGAAGGGAGGGAAAAGAGATCAGGGATATTTTTCCCTAGCTCCCTCCCTGTGGGTCACTGCAGCTTCCACCTGAGGTCACTGCCTCTCTCAAGGTGGTCCTCTACACTCTTCCCAGGTTCCAGTGACCCACCTTCCCTTCCAGGGGTCTGTTACTACCCTTGGGTTACCCTACACTCAGTTCCCACCTTTGTAAGAAAGATGAATTTATAAACTCTTCAAACTGCCCTTAACTTGAGTATGTCTTTAGTTTTCCTTCTGGGACGCAGACTAATAGGACCATTTGCCCTGGATTCCCTGGGATGCCTCATGTGGCAATAATCAGCCCCACAAGCAGGTCTGGCTCCTGATTTGGAAGCACCAGCACACTGATGTGTTCCCCACAGCCCTCTTGTACCTCAGGTCCCAGCCAAGTGCACGGCCACTCTTCGCTGGCCATTGGTCTGTTTCAGCCCACTGGCTGGTCTTCCAGGGTTCCAAGTCCAAGTGGCTCAGGCCAGAGCCTCATTCCCCCAGAGCACTCCTCCTTTATGATTTCACCCACTGAAGTCACCTGGGAAACGATGCTCAACATTCCACCCCAGAGTCTTGGCCTCTAGGAGGCAGGAACAGCAGGCCCAGCCAGCCCAGAGGACTCTCTGTCCACAGTGTAAACAAGGACGCCACTGGCCCATGTCCCGCAGGGATGTAGAGGGCAGCCTCAGAGGCACTGGGCGCTCCCGGCACCATGGATGACGCTTCCATCCTCAAGCGACGAGGCTACATCCTGGGGATAAATTTGGGAGAGGGCTCGTACGCAAAAGTCAAGTCAGCTTACTCTGAGCGCCTGAAGTTCAACGTGGCGGTCAAGATCAT
Organism: Panthera onca; assembly: GCF_046562875.1. Lineage (NCBI taxonomy): Eukaryota > Metazoa > Chordata > Mammalia > Carnivora > Felidae > Panthera > Panthera onca. Next base: position 27,861,009 of record NC_138350.1, on the reverse strand, counting down.
CGACCGCAAGAAAGTCCCCACGGACTTCTTGGAGAAATTCCTTCCCCGGGAAATTGAGATTCTGGCCACGCTAAACCACCGCTCCATTATCAGGACCTACGAGATCTTTGAGACCTCTGATGGCCGCATCTACATCATCATGGAGCTCGGGGTCCAGGGCGACCTCCTCGGGTTCATCAAAACCCGGGGAGCCCTGCACGAGGATGATGCTCGCAAGAAGTTCCACCAGCTCTCCTCAGCCATCAAGTACTGCCATGACTTGGATATTGTCCACCGAGATCTCAAGTGTGAGAACATCCTCCTCGACAAGGACTTCAACATCAAGCTCTCTGACTTTGGCTTCTCCAAGCGCTGCCCGAGGGATGACAGTGGCCGACTGATGCTAAGCAAGACTTTCTGCGGGTCAGCAGCTTATGCAGCACCCGAGGTGCTGCAGGGCATCCCCTACCAGCCCAAGGTGTGTGACATCTGGAGTCTGGGTGTGATCCTCTACATCATGGTCTGTGGCTCCATGCCCTACGATGACTCCAACATCAAGAAGATGCTGCGCATCCAGAAGGAGCACCGCATCAACTTCCCCCGCTCCAAGAACCTGACGGGCGAGTGCAAAGACCTCATCTACCACCTGCTACAGCCGGACATCAACCGGCGGCTGCACATCGATGAGATCCTCAGCCACTGCTGGGTGCAGCCCAAGGCACAGGGCCTGTCCTCTGGAGTCATCAACGAGGAGGGGGAGAGCTCCCGGGGTGCTGAGCCCTCGTGGACCCCTGATACTCCTGATACCCCAGCCACCAAGCTGGAGCTCCAGGAGGAAGCACGGTCCGAGACACGGCCTGAGATGCAGTCCAAGTCAAAACCTGATGAGGAGACGATGCAAATGCGGGTGTCAAGGCAGTCAGATCCCACAGGCCTTAATGGCGAGCTGCAAAGCAGGGAAACAGAGGAGGGGGTTCCCTCACGGCCTCCAGAGACACACACCTAGCGAGCCTCACTCGGCCCAGGGGACTGGCAGGGAATGATGCAGAGCTCATGGCTTTGAGCCTGAGCTCCAAAGAAGCCAAGGGACAAGCCAAAGAAGGAAAACTGTCCTGGATGAGCCACTATTTTCATCAGTTCCTTCTCCTTCCCTTTGAACTTGGTAACCCACATGGCTAAAAAAACAATAAATATTAGTGCAGACCCCAAAGTGGATGTCTTTGCCCCGGCTGACTGCAGTCATCCAGGGAGAGGATCCTGCACTCCCCCCACCCCACCCCCGCCAGCTCTCCACTCTCAGATCACACTGCACTTCACCTCCAGTTTGGGAAAATAAATCCCAGTGTGCCCAGCCCCAACTGTGACCTCAGGCTCTGGATCAGAGCAAAGAGCTGGGCGAGGAAGATGCTACTTCAAGAGGGAGGCCATGAGCACGGTGCTGAGGAGGGGGAGGGGGCACAGAAAGGACAGGATAACGAAGGGCAAGGTGGCTGCCTGCAGCAGAGGAGCGGGAGGCAGAGGGCTCCGTCTGCAGTTGGGGCTGAGGGTCCGGGCCCTCAGCACCCCAGTGCCACTGCCTCCTCAAGGCTGCCGGTGGGGAAGTGCCCTGCAGGGAGCAGGTGAACCAGGCTCTCAACCCCTCTTGAGCTCCCCACCCTGCTAGGCAACTCGTTTCTTCTGCTCTGTCTACTAGCCATGGCCAACCAGCATCCAGTTCTGGACCTGCCCTGAGTCATCTGCCCCTGGTCATTCTCCCTGCCCAGAGGAAGTGGTGGGGGGTGGGGCGCTGGATGGCCCAGTGCCACCCAGCCTGCCTGTCCCACAGTCACTGTATGGCCTTGATTACCTCTCTTTCCCTTCTAGTCCCCAGCCTGCCCCCAGGGTTGATGATCCATGCCAGAGTGGAGAAGCAGACATTGGTGAGGAGAGAGGACAAGTGTGCTCACAATGCAGTCCTGTCCCCTATGGCCATAGGTGTCCTGTAGAGAGAGGAGGCCAGCGTTTAGCACCACTGGCTACTGTGTCCCGTGAGGCCCACCCATGTCATTCTCAGGCTCTTCTCACTTCAGCCACGGCAGCCCCTTTCCCTGCCTGTTCCGCACTCACTCTGGACAACCTCGTGTGGATCTGCAGGTTTGACACATCAAGAGGACAAGAGTCTTCAGACTTACCCCTCCCCTGCCCATGTCATTGTCCTGGAAAGACCCTAACCCCAAGCCCCGGGAGAAGTGAGGTCCTGTGAGTGCCCTGGCCCTGCTCTCTCTGCACCCCTCCCCACATCCGCTCCATCTCTCCTCTTGGCCCCCCCACCCTCCAGCCACCTTCACACATTCTGTCTTCCTATCTCCATGCTCCTGTGTATGGGAACACACAGCTCAGCTACCTCTACCTGCCCTGTCACTTCTCCAGTGGCTACAGCCACCTCCTGCACACAGTCTGGATCCCACTGCCCTCAGGATCTCAGTGCTTGGCCTTGGCATCCCAGGTCTGAATCCTCTTGGCCTCCCAGCACCCCCCCCCCCATACTCACACCCCCAACACACACATGACGTCATCATGCTTGTGGATGCATCCCTGCAGACTTTGCCCACGTCTCCAGGATCAGCCGAGGGGCTGTGGCCTCCACAAAGCTTTCTGGACTTGGCAGCTCCACTATAAACTCTTCTGGGGCAGGCCTGTGAGTGCCAAGGTACAGGCACAGAACAGGCCCTGGGTAATACCAGAGGAACAACCCAATTTTTCCCAGAGGCTCTAGGAACCCAGAGTCATACAGCTCATCTGGTGGTGGAGTAAAATTCCAGAGCACATGGGGCTGGCTGGAGTGGGGACATCCTAAGGAGTGGCTCATGGACCTCCTCTGCTTGGTCATCTGTGGCCACATGGAGGCAGTGGATGATATGCAGCACGAGGGCTTGGGAGCAACTGACTACAGCCCAGCCACAAGGCAAGCCTGGGCAGGAGGGGCCCCAGGAAGGAGCATCTACTGTATGCTTTACAGGTGGGGAGACGGCTCAGAGAAGGTGGGCAACTACCTGAAATCACACAGCACAGAGTGGCAGCCCAGGTGACTGAAGGCCACCCCTTCCCAGGGGGCCACACCTGTGAGCCGCTCAACTCACTGGGGTCAGCCCTGGCTCAGACCCCATCAGTGACCCTCCCCAAGGCTTTACGATCAAGACCTTCACCATGGCCTCCATGGTCTGCAGCGCTCCCTCCTGCCTCTGCACACCCCTGCCACCCTGTGTCCCTTCAAACTATCACATACTCTAGCAGGTCCTTGTCCTCCTCCATGTGACCAGCTCCTCAGACCTCAGCCCTCCCAGCCTCCCCAAATCCAGCCCCAGTTTCTTCCTCACAGCCCCATGTTCCCGTGTCATGGCACAGCCACCACCGGGCACTGGCGCTGTTCGTGTGACACTGAAGCTCCCTGTCCTCTGGGCTTCAGGAAAGCATGGGCCTGCTTCATCAGCGAACTCCAGCATCCGGAACCAATCCTCAAGTGCCAATGGGGTGAGTGGAGAAACAGAGGAAACCGAAACTCAGAGGGAAGTGGCCTACCCAGAGTCTGCAGGTCTCACATGCGCAGGGCTGCAGGCTGGGAGTACCCCTGGAGGCCCCAGGTCCGATCTAGCACTTCCCATTCCCTTCCCATGCCTGCCTCCACGTGCATGTGCTGGGTGATGCCATCTGCTTGCCATCGCGGCAGCTCAGCTTGTGCCTCCTCCACCATGTCCCCAAGAACCGCAGAGGTCACACTGTCCCAGGCAAGGGCAGAGTGTGAGGGAGCAGGATCCACAAAACAAGGAAAAGTGGGTGGGTTGGTAGAGTCAGCCAAAAAGGCAGACATGCAGGGGGTACCCCCAGATAGCACATTTGGGAGTGCAGGAGAAAGGCAGGGGAGACTGTCACGCTCCTGGGTCCTGGCCTGCAAATCCTCACAGCCAACCCCTTCTGGGATGCAAAGGAGTGACCAAAGACGTCCCAGGAGGAAGCAGGCTTCAAGCTAAAGCTACTTTAACAGGAGCTCCCAAGAGCTGGGAGCAGGCCTCAGGGAAGCCGTGGCAGCTGGAAGGCAGTCACTCCTAGCTGGCATCTGGACTCTGGCTGCCCTGCCCCTGAGATCTTCCACACAAACCTCCAGATGCAGGGAGCTCCGCACGTGCCCCAGGTATGTCCACACGGCTGTGCTCCGGCCAAGGTGGCACATCTGCCTGGCACGTCCTACCCCTCATCAACTTGGCAGGGCCCTGTAGATCAGCTGCACACTGGCTCCTTCATCACCTCCCCTCCAACCACCCACATAGAGGCAGGCATCCTCTCCCACCCCCCTGAACATGAGCACGTGGCACACCCACCCTGGCAGTGAGCTATGTGTGGGCACGGGATGCCTGTGATGGAGAACAGATAAGTAGCAGGGCTTCCAAACTACCCAAGGAGACACACATAGGATGCCCCAATTCCCAAAGCAAAAACAAAAGGGTTTTCATGTTGCTTTCAGGTGCAAAAAACAGCTCTAGAGATGCAAACGGTGCTACATCAGGGTTGCACCAGCCCACATCATGCCCACTCCTCACAAATTCAGGACCCCCTCCTCATCCAGGTGCCTACTCTTATCAGGACCCCCAGCAGCAAAGCTCCACCCAAGGCCCTGCCCATGCACTGACCAGTGCACCAGACTCTTTGTCTCTCTCTGGCACCCAGTCCCCACAGGGCCACCCTGGTCCATCCTCCTCTTGTCTGGTCAAAGGCACTGGCTTCCACTTACCCTGAAGCCCATTCTCTCTGCACTCTGCCAAGGACCATCTTGAAATGTGACTTGGGTCATGGCTCTTCTGGCCCCAGGCCCTGCAATGACTGCCCACCACTCACGGCAAAGCGGCCACTTTTCTTCTCCTCCACCTCACTCCAGACTGTGGGATTCAGCCATTCTCAGAACAAGCCCTCACCTCTCCCAGGCTCTTCCCTGCCTGGATGCCTCATCACCTCCTCTACCTGACCAAGGCCCAGCCCATCCTCCATGCACGCCCCAGCCCTCGGAACATGCATTTGTCAGTCTGGGGCCCAGAGCTCTGCCTGCCTTCCCACCCACACAGGCCCTGCCCGCCACAATAGCACTCTTCTCCCCAGCCTTCTACCCAAAACAGGAGCTGCTCTCATTCATAAGGCTAGGAACAGCAGCCAGCCTGGCCAGACCAGGGCCATCCCTCCCAGGCGCCACCGATTCCAAGGATACCAGCCCTAGAGAAGGTTTTTTCATACCCGCAAAAAGCTGCAGGAAATCGGCCCTAGTGAGACATGGACCAATGCAGTGTCGGTCCCCACAGCCAGGGGAAGGAAATGGGCATGGGGCTGGCACTCTGGCTTGGCCTGGGCAGCCCTCCCTTGGGCCTGACTCATGACAAGGAAGCCACAGCGAAGAGGAGGAGCAGGGAGGGTTACCGCAGTCCTGGGTACTGACTTCCTTCCTGCTTGGCCAGCCTGGCTTCCAGGGTTCCAGGGGCCCCGTTTTCACCCAACTCAGTCCCCACTCCCGGCAGCCTGGCTTTATGACTTCACATGCTGAAGTCACGCAGAGACAATGCTGAGCGTTACACCCCTCCAAGTCCAGGCCCAGCCCAGCCAGACAGCTCCTCACAGTGTAAATGAGGACAATGCCCACTGGCCCACGTGGGGAGGGGATGTAGAGCACAGCGGCGCCAGCCACACCTGGCACCATGGACGATGCCGCGGTCCTAAGGAAGAAAGGTTACATCGTGGGCATCAATCTTGGTAAGGGCTCATATGCAAAAGTCAAATCTGCCTACTCTGAGCGCCTCAAGTTCAACGTGGCGGTCAAGATCATCGACCGCAAGAAGACACCCACCGACTTTGTGGAGAGATTCCTTCCTCGGGAGATGGACATCCTGGCAACCGTCAACCACCGCTCCATCATCAAGACGTACGAGATCTTTGAGACCTCTGATGGCCGCATCTACATCGTCATGGAGCTCGGGGTCCAGGGCGACCTCCTTGAGTTCATCAAGTGTCGGGGAGCGCTGCACGAGGACGTGGCTCGTAAGATGTTCCGCCAGCTCTCCTCGGCTGTCAAGTACTGCCACGATCTGGACGTTGTCCACAGAGATCTCAAGTGCGAGAACCTCCTCCTCGACAAGGACTTCAACATCAAGCTCTCTGACTTTGGCTTCTCCAAGCGCTGCCCGCGGGACGGCAGTGGCCGCATCATCCTCAGCAAGACCTTCTGTGGGTCGACGGCTTATGCAGCGCCCGAGGTGCTGCAGGGCATCCCCTACCAGCCCAAGGTGTACGACATCTGGAGCCTGGGCGTGATCCTCTACATCATGGTCTGTGGCTCCATGCCCTACAATGACTCTGACATCAAGAAGATGCTGCGCATCCAGAAGGAGCACCGCGTGGACTTCCCCCGCTCCAAGAACCTGACGGGCGAGTGCAAGGACCTCATCTACCGAATCCTGCAGCCGGACGTCAACCGGCGACTGCACATTGACGAGATCCTCAGCCACTCATGGCTGCAGCCCCCCAAGCCCAAAGCCATGTCTTCTGCCTCTTTCAAGAGGGAGGGTGAGGGCAAGTACCGGACCCAGTGCAAACTGGACACCCGGCCAGCCTCTCGCCCCGAGCACCAGCCTGAACACCGGCCTGACCACAAGCTGGGGGCCAAAACCCAGCACCGGCTACTGGTGGTGCCTGAGAATGAGGACAGGGTGGAGGACAGGCTGGCTGAGACGTCCAAGGCAAAAGATCATCATGTCACCGGAGCCGAGGTGGGGAAAGCGAGCACCTAGCAGTGCTAAGGGCCCCGGGGGCGTGGTGCATGGTGTGCACCCACATAAACTAAATAGGCAGGTAGGAGCTGAAGAAGGCACAGGTGCAAGGAACAAATAAAATCTGTCAATTAAACCACTATTTTGATTATGTTCTATTAGCTTTCTTGCACTTAGTAGCAAAAACATTAATTACTGACCACCAAATAAACCACAAAGTGTATACATGCACAAGAGTGGCCCCTGAGGAGTCTTTTTCTCTAGGACTCAGGCAACCACCCTCCCTGTGGCATGGGGGTCTCCAGCACAGGGGTGCACAGGCAGACTTACAGCGAGGTCCTGTGGGCAAGAAGACCTCAGCTGCAATCCACTGCCAGGTCCTCACTGTCTCCCTCTGACCCACCCCGGGGCCCAGCACCTCCCAGGCTGGCCAGCTGCTCGTGTCTCTCCTGCTCAGGCACAGCATGGCCCACCCGACCCTGACCCCATCCTGCTCCCTCAGACAGCCCCTTTCTCCATGTACTCTGCTCCCTCCATGGCTGTGATTGAGACCAGTGACCTCAGCCCTTCGAGTGCCCTTTCATCTGCTGGAATAGCCCCAGCCCAGACCTCTCACCCACACCCTCTCCACCCCATCTCGTCCACCCCACACACCAGCCAGTGCTCAAGGGGACCAGCGCTTGGCCTTAGGTGGCCTTGCCTGGACAGCATCTCCCTCTGTATCTCACTCACATCCCACTCAGACTTCTGCCTCTATGCTTTTCTGTCCCATGCCCACCCTTCCCTGTGGGGGAAAAGCACCAAAGGCCACACTTTTCTGACCCCCCCCCCCCCCCGGCAGTCCTGGATCCACCTGCTGAGTTCAGTCCCACCCCCCTGGTGAGTTGCAGGGCTTGGCTGGGGTTCAGCCCCCTGGGAGCTGGCAGGAATTGAGGAGCACAGGCTAGTGGGTGCCCAGGCAAGCAGCAAGCCCACGCCAGCCTTCAGGGAACATGGCACTCATGGAGGCGGCCAGGACCCATGCGGAACAACCCAAGACAACGGCCAGTACAGGGCTGGGCACACTCAAGAAGAGAAAGACTGTGGTCTGAGTAGATTCCAGGCTGTCTTTCTTGGGCAGTGCAAACCCCTAGAAGGGCACAACCTGACCCTACCTGAGGCCCGAAGAGACCCATCTGGGAGCCAGCTTGGGTCCCCCCTCTCCCTGTGAAGCAGCCCTAGGAGGCCTGGGCACCAAAGCCCTCTGGGTCATGGGCAAGTGTGGCCTGTAGTGCACATGGTGCTATGGGGTCTGCATGGGACCTGACCCCACTGCTTCTGACACGGTGACCCAGGTTACTGTTACCCACGGCTCCTGCTAGTGACTCAGCAGCGTATGGAAGGCAGCGCCTAGAGCACTGGGAGATGGAAGGGCAGGAAGACAGAGACAGCCCTGCCCCATCTGAGCTGGAGACCAGGTACTTGGAGGTGACGCTGAGGCCACTGGGAAGGTGCCTCACGTGAGGGGCCGTCTGACACGTAGGACCTGTGCAGCCCTGTCACCAGCAAACCACAAGGGCTGGGCCTGGCTGGGGAGGCTGGAGACCTGGACCCAGAGCCCCAGCAGAACATGAGGGGCATGGAAACTTTCAAGGATTCCCTACTTCCCTCAAAGGGAAAGAACTTGGGGGGCAGGGCCCAATGTGCTGTGAGCTCAGCCCAGAGGGCAGGTTCCAAGCCTCGGGGGTGCCACAGAAAGAAATGTAGATAGTGGCAAGAAAGGCCAGACACCCTGGTCTTCCAAGGGTCACCTCACCCAGAAGCTTCCTTCCAGGAAGGCCTGCAGTCCTGAGACCGTGCTGTAGGCACGAGGGCCGCCTAAGGGCCGTGCAGAGCAGGCCGGACACAGAAGCCTGCCAGATAGATGGTGCTAGGTGCTCTTTAATGACAGCTAAATAAAAACAGACAGGCGGTTGATAGAAAAGAGTATGAACAAGACCGTGGGATGCACCCCAAGGGCTGTGAGGGCCAAGTTTTGTACCAGTCTGGTTGAGGCACGGCATCTCTTCTGTGGCTCCTGGGACAGTCACCATTTCTGGCCCGGGCCTGGGTCCCCAGAAGGCCGGAGTCCTCTGCTGAGTGGGCAACTGCCCTGCAGGCTCCACAAAGCTTCCACAGGCCCGACCCGGGCCTGGCCCTAGAAGAAGTCTGAGGCTTTGCGCCGGGCAGGGAGTTGTAGCAGATTGTCCGTGATGGAGGCTGGATCTTGGTTGAGGGGGGTGCGTGCTGTAGAGCCAGGAGCCGGCGTGCTCGTGGGGGTCTGGGGCCCACCAGCTGGGGTCTTGAGGTGGGTTGAGCGTGCTGGAGATGGGGTGTAGCTGGCCCGCAGGGCCCGGTCTGTGTACTTGCTGGCCGTCCTGCTCACGAGGCGCTGCAGGGCTGGAGACATGGCTGGGCTCAGGCCTTTGGGGGTGAGGCTGGGATGGAAGAAGTGGGTGAATGAGGCACCATTAGGCCCATGTGGGCACCACCGCAGCAGGGCCTCCCATGGCCCCACAGGAAGATACATGGGAGATGCATGGTCATTACAGGCTGAGGATACCAGGTGGCCTGGCACACAGCAGTGTAGTCAAACTTAAGGTTCAGTGGTAGTGCTGCCCTTGGCTGTGGGGCTGGGATGGACCTCAACTCTCTCCAAGGAGAATGATACACCTGTTTCCAAAGGGCTGACAGGAGCTCATAGCGGGACAAGGGGCCCAAAGGTGTCTCTAAGGGTTGTGCCAAGGAGGAGGCTGAAGAAGGAAAAGACGGAGAGGGGCCCTGCATCCTGGTTCAAACAGGCCATGCCCTGGACCAGAGGAGCTGCTATAGGACCCACTACAGAACGCCTGGGCCTGCCCTGCACACTGTGCATCCATATGCAGGGGGTGGGGCCATGTGGGAGCAGGGAGAGACCCCCACCCACACAGGTCAGCCACGCCTCACCTGGCCAGGTTCTCCGTCACTCTCCTCAAGGCTTCCTGCTTCTTGGCCCGGTTCTTGGCGGCAGCCTCGTTGGCCATCTTCAGCCCCAGCCGTTCCCTGCGGCCCGGCTCCAAGATCTACATGACAGCAAGTGTGTGGGTAGCCTGCCACCGAGTCAGGCAGTCCCTTGCTGGTGGGGCACCTGCCTCTTTTCGTGGCCCCCATGATCCTCACAACCCACTGCCACCTTCCTAAAAGCCCCCCAAAAAGCTTGCCTGAACTGCCCACCTGCCTGTCCTCACGGACCCCTAAAAGCCAGCATTGCCAACTTATGAACCTCTGACAGTCTTTTAGGAAAGAAAGGGGTCTTTTTGAATCTGCTTCTCTGTGACTACCAGAGTAAACAGCTTTCTGTTTAACATCTATTGACCTTCTGTATTTCTTTGCAGAACTTCCCGAGACGCATCCTTGGCCTCTTTTTTCCTATTAAAGTGCTTGTTCGTTATTTAGTGTTTTACCCACATCAGTTACATTAAGCTATGCCATACAAATTCCCTCTTAGTTATTTGCTTTCAGTTTCTCTTACGTGTTCTTTTTTTTTTTCTTTTTTTTTTTTTTGCTGTATTTAAGTTTATCACTTCGTACAGTATAATCTAAACCTCACTTCCCTTAAGATCTAACCCTTCCTACCTCAAAATCAGATTAAATACTATTATTTTCTTCTAAGTGTTTTACATTGACTTATACACTTAATATTTCTGCTTCCAGGAACTCGTTCCATTTATGTATCAAGAACTTCATTTCCACATACTCTACTACTCAGCACAATTTGAGCTGTTGTCTCTCGTGTACCCTGAATTCTGATTTGGACGGAGGTTTGTTCAGAATCTCTTCCCTACTGCCCCATAGGCTCTAGGACCAGGGGCAGACTTCTGACACACCTATACCTGTGGCATGCCTTAACACCTGCAGGCACACGCTCCTCCCTGTCATTCCTCTCTTCAGTTTTCCTTGGTTATCCTTGTGTGCCAGGCAAGTTTAAGAACCAAGGGGCCAAAATCCTCTGCGCACGTTCTGTCTAGACATGCGTTGCTTCTCAGAAATCCTCGGGGGAGAATGAGCGGAGCTATGCTAGGGAGGCCTCCTGGTGGGGCCCGCAGGCTCCAGCAGTTTTCCTTACGTAAGTCTGCAGCACTCGCCTGTGGTTTCTTTACAAGAGCTTAATTATTGCTAGTCGTTCTAAATTTCTGCTGCTATAGTGAATGAGACCTCTTTTTCTGTTGCACTTCAAACTGACCACTGCAAGTGTTTAGAGGGGCCAGTTCAAGACCATGTGTGACCCAGCTCCCCATGCAACAGACCTACATTAATCCCAAATTCTGTGTCTGACTCTTTGGGGTTTCAAGGCACGTGATGTAACCCCACACCCTTTGCCCTCTGCAACATCACTGACCTCCGCCTCCTGTGATCTCCTAGCACTCCACGTTGGGAGTGTTGGCCCAGCACCCCAAGAACAGGACAGCATGCTCCCAGCTTCCAGTGACTTCTCTTCCTTCACATTCTAAACTATGTCACTCGGCTCCCCCAACAAACTGTGCAGACCAGAGCACGCTGCCCTCCCAAAGCCTCTCTGGGGCCCCACACCATCCTAGGCCATCCCATCTGTACAAACCATCTGGCACTTAGCTTCCCTTCCCTACCTGCTCCAGGCCTCATAACTCCCCCACTCTGACAACTTCTAAATAACAAGTGCCTCCTGATTCATGCTCTCCTGTAACCAGAGTCCTCTCTCTGTAAACACGCAACCCCCTGAAGACACAAACCACATCCCACAGAACACTGGGGTTCTGGGGCCCTCCCCGGTCCACAGTCCTGCAGACTCAAAGGGCCATGGCTTTGGTGCCCTGACCTCACACCCGAGTCCCTCCGTCCAACCACACCTGTCCTTAGTGCTCTGGTCCTATTCTGAAGTGCAGTACCTGTGCAGGTATGCAGCCTGGAGCATGGCTTGGCCCTTCAGTAGGCTGTAGTCTGACCAGTGGGAGCTAGCTCATCCTCTGTGTGTTGAGCTACAAGTTCTCAGAGGACCACATACCCTCTCAGGGTCGCACCTGAGCTCCCCTCACCATGACCCACCTTGAAGGCTGGCCCTGGTGTCCTGTCCACATAGGGGGTCTCAGATCCTTCCACTCTCAAGGGAGTGTTTTCAACCTCCCCCCAGGTCATCAGCGGTGACTCGTTCACACCTGTGGATGGAGAGGGCCCACAGTTACCTCAGGCCAGGGGATCTGGGTGGGGGTCCTGCCGGGCCCTCTCTCCTACAACAGCCAGTTCCCACCATGAGCATCCCAGCTAACATACACCAAGGTTGGCAGTTGGCCCACTCTCCTTCCCTGGGACTCTGGGACCTGGTACCTCTGCCCTCTGAGATGACAATGCCAAGGCTACTTTGAGCCCAAGGCAAGCCCAGGCCCCTAGAGCTGTGGGGCTTAGCCTGGGAAGGGGGCTCCCCAGAGAAGCCAGGCTGGGTCAGCCAGGCCCCCATCCTAGCACATGGCCAGGGGAGCCGCCTAGAAGTTGCTATGGCATGCCACCCCAAGGTGGGGAGACACTTGGGGGCTTTCAGAGCACCCAAACCTCCCAGGACCCTGCACAAACCTGTAGTGCCTCCATATACCCTGGCCTATGTCACAGCAACCAGCAGCCCAAAATACAGAGGACAATGCTCGGGAGAGCAGGAGGACACCACCTGCACCATGAGATTGTCCCCAAGTCTCATAAATCTCCTTGTGAGGTCACGCAGGGCTGGAGCCCAGAGCTTCTTCCCTATGCCCCTACACTTAGCCTCCCCCTGCCCAGCCTCCCCGTGCCCTTAAGCATGCTTGCCGCAGCCAGTCTGTCCAGTAGAGCCCCGACACCCCTGGTCCCCAGCAAAACCAGTCTGTCCTGCTAAGCTCAGGGCAAGTCACGAAGACTACCCGGCTGAATGGGCTGGGACTCACACATCTCAAATCAGGTCTCCCTAAGAATCCAGCCCGCCCATGGCCCCATTCAGCCCTGTCATTGCACAGGTGGGACACTGGGTCTCTGAGTCATATGAGGCACAGGGCAGACATGGGGAAGTGTCAAGGGTGCCAAGAGCCAACTGAGCAGCCCACCTCCCCACAGGCAGTCCTATCAGGGGGCCAGCTTGACAGAGGGTCCACTACTCACCAGGGGCAGGAGAGGGGGTTGCAACAAATCCAAATCCGCCCACTCGGGGGGAATCCTGGGGGATCAGTTCTTTGCCGTCAGGGCCCACCTTGCCCTGTTTGTGCTGGAACAAACAAGACAGACCAGTGTTAAGGGGGAGCCAAGCCTGCTCCCCCCAGCTAGCTGAAGGGCAAATGCACAGGAACAGCTGGAGAGAGAAGGACCCTGGCCCCTGCAAAGATTTTGAGGACCTGTCAGAGCAGGTATCAGAAGAGAAGCTTCCCCTCCTTCTGGCCTCAGGCCAGACCCCACAAAAGCTGCTTTCGGGGACTACCAGCTTAGGCCCCCCCCAGGAAACTACACTGACCACTGGCACACATGTGCTCTGACCTCTTTCCCACAGGTACCTATAGAAGCTTACAAAACAGTCTCCTCACTTCCTGCCTCTCCCTCTCCTGGAGTCACCACTGCACCATGACACCCAGCCCCAGAAACCCCTGTTGTCTGCCCCACCAAGCCTCACTGCGCCCCAGCCTGCGCACCCCACCTACCCCTGCCCTGCCTGGTACAGAGGTGTGGGTCTGGCCAGACTGGACTGGCTCCCAGCAGCGTCTCTTCTCTCATGTCCTTGTCCTCCAGGGACAAGGGGCAGAACTGACCCACCACACATCTCTGGCCCCAGTAGAAGCCCATACAGTCGAGAAAAGGCTCAGGACCCTGCCGCACAGGAGCTCCAAATACTCCCACGCTGCTAGTCTCTGCCAAACCCAAGAACGGTACTAATTTAATGAAGGCAGCCAAGATCAGAGAGGTTGTGCCCACATCCAGCCCCTGCCACTCACCTGGGCATTGAGGGCGGCAGCCTGCTGCAGCTGGGACCTGCTCAGGGCCTGGCTGAAGGGGTCCCTGAGGAAGCGAGTATTCTTATGCACCACCTGCCTTGGCTTCTTAAACAGCTGTTCTTCATCAGGGACACCTGGCAGGTGGAGACAAGATGGCAGCGGTGTCAGAGGGGGTGGGGGGGGTCCCCATTATTGCCCTGCACTCAAGGCTTGAGGTAGAGACTAAGTCATTCCCCAGTGAACAGAAGCACGGGGCCTAGTAAAGCAGGGGACGGCCTCACTCCCTCACTGACAACACAGAGGCTCCTCTGCCCCGAGACAGACCAGGGCACCTCCGAGGCCCAGTATGCTAGGGAGCAAAGACCCCCACACACACCCTAAGGCCAGATCCAAACACACTGTCCCATGCCACGCCACCTGCCAGCCCTGCCTGCTCACCCTCTGGGTAGTACATCAGGGAGTTCTTGGCCTTGTACTTCCAGGTCTCCACACCGGCCTGGCTGCTCTCAATGGCTTGGTGCTCTGCCGACGGAAGTGCAAGATTATCTTTCTGCCTCTGCATCACAGGGGAAAAGTGAGGGTCAGAGAGGTGCCCAGGCACTGTGCCCCTGGCCCCAGGACTCCCTCCATCCTGACAGAGGATGCCTGTGCCCCTGTACCCAAAGACACCTTCTCAAACTCCTCCTCGGCCTGGTAGAGCCATGTATGGCGTGCCCGGCTCTTCTCCTTGGCCACCTCCATGATCTCCTGGAAGGAAGCATTGTCCTCACTTGTGTACCGGCTCAGGAAGACATCCAGGCTGGGCAGGGGCTCCTTCTCCTCCTCCTCTCCAGCCTCTCCTGCTCAGGAGCATAGGTGGGATGACACAGAATCACAAACAGCATCAACACTGCTTTGCAGTCACAAGATCTCAGGAACCAGGCTACCTCATAAGCAGAGATGGAACCCTCACCCTGGTTGTGGGTCTGTTGATGAGAGCCCACACCATCAGACAACTCCCCTCCTAGGGGCAGAATCAACCCCCCTCTCCCCCCGCCAACTGCCCAGGGAGCACTCAGGGGCTCTCCTCAACTGCTGGATGTCAGGTGAAATGTTATGTCTGACTCAGACCAGAAGAGCAACATCCAGGGGCTACAGAAAAGGCAGGTGGTCACAGTCAGGTCCCGCCCTGCCAAAATTGTGCCGATCCGGTAGGATCCACCTTCAGAGCTCCAAGCTCTCCCTCCATCCCTGGGTTTTCTTACCCTGCCTGCTCCTCCCTTCCTGGTATCTGTGCTACAGGTGGATGGTTTGTCACCTAAGCCCCCTAACCTGCTAGCAGGCTTTGATGGCAGGAACCCCGTATGATCCAGTACTCTACATGGGGCCTCACAGACACTGGGCCGCGACTCCAGCCGCCCCTCCCATCGCCGTAGAAAGGGGCACCCCTACTGAGGTGGTCCCATCGCACTGTGCACAGTGGTACACACTTCAGCAGGCCCATTAGGTGGAGAGCTTTGTCTCCCATTCTGCTGAGTCCTGACCACACACAGACTCCTAGACTGCACAAAGTACAGTGGTTAAAAGCTCAAGACCCAGGGGCAGAAAGAGAACTCAAACCCCATTCCACCACCAACAAGCCCTGAGACCTCCTTTCCTGAGTCTAGGCTTCCTCACCTGTGAATGTGAATGATAATGGTACCTACCACTTAGGTCACCGAAATGATTCTTAGATATACTGACAACACGTATTTAAGGAAAAGGAATCTGCAAATTGCCTGTGATGCATCTGCCATGTTGCAGTAGAGAATCAAACTCCAAGGACACAACATGACAAACCATGGTAAGGGCACAAAGAAGTAGACTTAAAAAAAAAATTTTTTTTAACATTTTATTTATTTTTTTGAGAGAGAGAAAGACAGAACACGAGCAGGGGAGGGGCAGAGAGAGAGGGAGACACAGAATCCGAAGCAGGTTCCAGGCTCCAAGCTGTCAGCAAAGAGCCCGATGTGGGGCTTGAACTCACAAACCGAGAGATCATGACCTGAGCCCAAGTCGGATACATAACTGACTGAGCCACCCAGGGCCCCACAAAGAGCTGGATTTTGAAGCAGAAAATATTTTGTCCGTGTAGACACACAACACACTGCACACTAGAACCTGGTAGAGAACAGCATCTTATCTGTCTGAGCACTGATGTTCTACTAAGAACAAAATAATCAACTGATCATGAGAAAGTCCTGTAGTACGTAGTATAGTCGTGTCCAACAGGACTCAAAATGCTCTTTCCTAGAAAAAAATCCCTCATAAAGTTGGAACATGTCATGATCCCCAATACATGTACTGAGGAAGACAACTCTTTCATTTGTTCTATTCCCACAACACACCGAGTACTGTTCTGGATACAAAGTATACACACAGAGGTGAGACAAAGAAGCTCTTGTGGAGAGAAGCAATATGTAGAGAAATGCCTTTTTAAGTGCCATGTCCTGCAGTGAGAAAACAAAGCCAAGCAGGAAGGCAGCATGCATGAAAGGTGATGTAACTTCACGTTGTGGCCGGGGGGGGGGGGGGGGGGGGGGGGGGGGGGGGCGGGACACGACAGTGGTCAGGAAAGGTTTCCCTGAACGGGTAACATCTGAGCAGAGACCTGAGGGGAGAGAAGGTGTGAGATGTGCAGCTATCCAGGGGAAGAGACTAACTCTGAAGACACAAGTGCAGAGGCCCTGAGGCACTGTAAGGAGACAGCAGAAAAGGGGCCCTCCAAGGCCCATGAAGCCCACTGGGCAGGGGCTGGCACACAGTGAGCAGGCTGGTGAGAGAGGTGGCAAGATTTCCATTCCACAGAGGAGGACCAGAGGCTCAGAGAACTGCCCTGTGTTTGGGAGCTGGACCCAGATCTTCTGTCTCCTAGACCAGTGCTCTTTGGCGCCATGGGTTGCCATGTAAGCAAACAGAGCCCTCAGGGACAAGATGTGATCTGCCTCTGAACCAGCCCCTCAGGGCCACATAGGATAAGACTCTAGACAAACCCAACCGCTCACTCACCATCGCCATCTTCCAGGCCTCGGCCCCGGCCCCGGGGCTTGTTGCCCACCATTCCGGTGCCTGTGTGCACATCAGGGGTTTCAAATGTGGCTGGAGTCACATCTAGAAGGAAGGGGGTAGGGATTAGAGCCAGTCCAAGGCATCGGCTCAGCAGGAGTTCCCCTCTCAGCCACCCACTGTTGCTCTTACAGGGCGGTGGGGGCTCTCGGGACATCTTGCCCAGCGCAGAGCCAAACTTGATGGCAATCTGACGCATCCGCTCCAGGTCTCCATTCTCCTCAGCTTCCAGGTACTCTTTCTGGGCCTGCAGCTTTTCTACATCAGGAAAGAAGTCCCTCTGGATGACTGTCTGGAGGCCCTGTCAGAAGTCAGAATAAAAGTCATAGTTCACAACTGCCTCTCCGTCTACCAATGTACATGCTAAGGTCCTTGCTGATGCCCCCAACCTCTGTCCAACCCAACGATCTTCTGAGGTTACCTGCACTTTCCAATGACGATGAGCATACCTTGCGATCTTCTGCAACACCTAACATTACTAAACGTTCACCTGATTTCTATGAAACCCTTCTCTCTCCCTTCACTGGTCACTCTCATTCTCCTTTACTGGCTCCACCTCCACACTAGCTGGACCAAGGTGGGTGTTGCCACCTTCATTCCACCTGTAACCTCCTATTTCCAATCTGAACCCTTTACCTGGATGACTTCAGCCTGTCACCCCCACCAGCAGCACTGGTTGAGATTCCCAAATCTGTACCTCCAGGCAGACCTTGCTCCTGGCTGCACGTCTGTGCACCTAGCTGTCCACTAATGCCACCTGCCTGTCCCAGAGGCCTCCCAAAAACAAACAGCTCTGTTAGAAAGTCCTCTTTGCTACCATCCTTCCACATTCCTACTTTAATAAACCTCCCCCACTCTCCTCTAGCAACACTACTAGTGCCTCCCCCATCAAGACACCTCACTCTGAACTGTACTTATTTGGCTCTCCGACTGCCCACACCCCAAAAGCACGGACTCAAGTGGCTCCACCTCCGCGAGGGGACGAGACTGCCACGACCCGAGAGGAGGGGCCCGAGAAGAGCGCGAGGCGGGGAAGGGACCTAGAATTCGCTAGCGTCTTCATCGAGGTCTTACCTCGATGTACTCTTCTTCGTCCAGGACCCGTTGCTTGCTCGTCGCAAGCGACTCCCCTGCCGCGCGCTTCCTCCGGGGCCCGGACGCGGCAGGGAGCAGCAGGGCCCTGGTTGATGCGCCGGGCGTCTCCATCGCTATCCCAGGGCCGCTCGGGCGGCACAGGCACGTAACAGGGTCCGGAGACGGCGGGGGCGGAACTGCGCCAGCTGCGCAGGCGTTTGCAACAACCCACCAATGGAAGAGCTGCGCATTTTGAAGACCAGCCCGCGCTCCGTGGTGACGCCATCATAATCCCTGGGCCTTATGGGAGTTGTAGTCTTTGCCCCTCCCCGCTGTGGTCCTCCGAATCTGGACTATGGGCACCAGGGGTCGCTATGGTGTGGGAGACTAAGGGGCGTGTCACTCACTCTGATCCTGAAAAATTCCAGCACTGCTAAATTGAAAGGCCTTGAAATTCCGGTTTCTCGAAAATAATCATTGGGTATGCTTCTATATCATTAACAAAAACACATTTTGGCTATATACTCGTTTCAAAGTTTTTATTCAAACTTTATGCCAGAAAAGACCACTAAGACAATTTCTTCTTGATATCTAACAAAACAAAACAAAAAAAAAAGAAAGAAAAGAAAAGAAAAAAATGCGAAGGTCCAATAAAGAAATGTCTGGTTAAAAATTATTCGGTTCCGGGGCTCCTGGGTGGCTCAGTTGGTTAAGCGTCCGACTTCGACTCAGGTCATGATCTCACAGTTTGTGAGTTAGTGCTCCACATTGGGCTCTGTGCTGACAGCTCAGAGCCTGGAGCCTGCTATAGATTATGTGTCTCCCTCTCTCTGTGTCCCTCCCCCACTCACAGTCTGTCTCTGTCTCCCTGAAAAATAAATAAACATTAAAAAAATTTTTTTTGAATTATTCGGTTCCTGGGGCGCCTGGGTGGCTCAGTCCATTAAGCGTCCCAACTTCAGATCAGGTCATGATCTCAGGGTTCGTGAGTTTGAGCCCTGCATCAGGCTCTCTACTGTCAGCAGGAGCCTGCTTCCGATCCTCTGTACCCACCCTCTCTCTCTGCACCTCCCCCGCTTGTGATCTCTCTCTCTCTCTCTCTCTCTTAAAAATAAATAAACATCTGGGGCGCCTGGGCGGCTCAGTCGGTTGGGTGTCCGACTTTGGCTCAGGTCATGATCTCGCACTCCGTGAGTTCGAGCCCCGCGTCCGGCTCTGTGCTGACAACTCAGAGCCTGGAGCCTGTTTCAGATTCTGTGTCTCCCTCTCTCTCTGACCCTCCCCCATTCATGCTCTGTCTCTCTCTGTCTCAAAAATAAATAAACGTTAAAAAAATTTTTTTTAAGTTTTAAAAAAATAAATAAATATTAAAAAAAATATTCGGTTCCTGAACACGAGTGGGCTTCCCAGAAGAGGGCTAACTTTCATTGAAATGGACCAGAAAATTGCCCGCTTTTTTCAAAAATGATCATTTCTTTTCCAAAAGAGGTTGTGAATTATATCAAACAAGTAAGTTCTTCCCCGGAATGATTTAGTATAATAGGCAGCCATTCCTTCACCCACTGGGAAACCCCATGGTGATGATTCCTGCCCTGTGGAACTGACAGTCAAATGGGGAAGACAGACACTAGTTGCATCACCCCACAAACAAGCATAAAATTGCAACGGGGCAGGGCGGGAGTGTGTGGCCCGGATGGCTCAGTTGGTTTAGCGTCTGACTCTTGATCTTGGCTCAGGTCAGTATCTCATAGTTTGTGAGTTCTAGCCCCAGGTCGGGCTCTGTGCTGACAGCACAATCCCTGCTTGGGATTCTCTCTCTCCCTCTCTCTGCCCCTTCCTCAATCTCTCTCTTTCTCAAAATAAATAAACTTAAAAATCTTTAAAACACTGCAGCAGACAGGTGTAAAAAAAAAAAAAAAAAAAAAAAAAAAGAAAAGAAATTAAGTTTGTTGTTGGGGAATCTTACCTAGGGGGCAGTGAGGGCAAGTCTCCCCAGGGCCAGAAATGGTTGCAGATCCAAAGGATGAACAGACACTGACCAGGAAGAGGGAAAAAGCGGGTGCAAAGGTCTTGCAGCAAAAGAGAGCTTTTGATACACACAGACTGCAAGGAGAAGTGAGGTATGAAATGATGCCAGATGGGCAGGGGCCGGCTGCATGGGGCTTCATGGGTCACAGTGAGTTGTATCTTTAAGAACAACGGAAAGCCCTTGGAGTGCTGTAGGCAGGGGAGAGGCAGGTTCAAACTTGCACCCTGGCTTTTATGGAGAATGAATTACAGAGGAAACAGAGTGGCTGCAGGTGGACAAGACTGGAGGCACCTACAATGGTCATGGTAAGGGATGACAGCACTTTCATCAGGTTGGTACTGTTGAAGCTGGGGAAAAAATAGCTTCTGGGATTGTTTTTGGAAGAAAAATGGATTTGCTGCTGGCCTGGGATGGTGGGTGAGGGAGAAGAGGGGTGTGGGTAATTGCGAGTCCTCTGGTTCATGCACCTGGTTTGCACAGGGGAAGAATTTGCCATGGACAAGGTGATTTTGAGTCACAGTGGGCTTCCACATGGAGAGGTCAAGGGGATACATGGACAGAAGTATCTAGTTAAGGGAAGAGGCCTGGGCTGGAGATGTACATGTGGAAGAGAGAAGGGAATTGGAGTCTAAAAGAGGCAGTGATAAAGCAAGGAGAGAATGGAGAGGAGAGGGCCATGCCTGGGGTCCAGCCTGCAGGACACCTATGTTAACGGGCAGCTTGTAGGGGTGAACCTGCCAAGAGGTTCAGCTAGAGAGAAAGGAGAGAAATCAGAAGGACAGTGTAGCCACTGGCCCCTTGAAATGGAGCTCTGATCATGGCTGCCCTCTACAATGACAAAGAGCCAATGGGGGGCTGGGGTCCCAGAGATGAGGGTGTTCCAGACTGCAGGGAAGCTCTGCAGGAGGGCTGGGCAGTATCCAAGGATAAGGCCAGGGTTCGGGAGAAAAGAGCTTTGTGACAGCCAGAAGTGTGCATCCTGAGAGGTGAAGGTGAGTGCTGCTGTCCTGGAGGCATCCGGCAGTGTTAGAGCAGCACTGGCTGGGGACATCATGCCTGCTCAGCTTCTGCACCTTTAATGAATGGATTGTGTCTCCTTTCAGATGCCCCATCCCCCAACTTCTTCCAGGACCTGTGAGGAGGCAGAACATGGTCCCCAAGCCAGATGATGGTGTTAGGTGCCTTGAACCCACCGTACAGGCCTACTGGGGAGAGTGAAAGCCTCATTTTCACACTGTCCTTCACCCTAGGGCTGGGATGTTGGAGAGGAAAACAGATATTCCAAGGCAGTGGCAGGGGGTGTGGTGCATCCTCCCCAGTCAAACCTCCTCTTGCCCCAACAGGATGGCAGACACATAGCGTGTAAATCCCCCAGAAGGAGGAGGCCAAGGATCTCTACCCGTTCAGTACCTAAAGGCCAGTGCAGACCCCCAGGGTGCTAGGTCATGATCTGTGGGGTAGTCTGCTGTGCTGGGGAGCACAGAAACTGAGGACTCACTGGGCTGTGCTCCCCAAGACCAGCTGGCCCCCACCCCCTGGATGTGGGAGTGAAGTCATGGTGGACTTCGAACTTTGGACTGCTTTTGTGCCGTTTGTAGTTGCTTGTTTATTTCCCAGTATCCAGGCAAGGCTCACAGAATTAAGGGGCAGGGTAGGGGGCTTCTGGAGATGACCTCATCCAATGTCCTCATCCTATAGCTCTGGACAGGAAGGCCCAGTGCAGGACATGCGAGCTGACAACCCCAGAATGCACAGAACACCCCCCTCACCCCCTTGGCCATGTCAAGAGACCTATGTCCATGCTGAGAAGAGGCGGGACATCAGCATACCCCAGGAGGGAGAGGAGGATTCTGGGCCCTCCTGACAAGGGGATGGTTCCTGTCCTGGAGTTGGTGGGGAGTTGAGGAAGCTTAACTGCTCTGTGCCCTGCTCCCAGCAACCAACAACCCCCCACCCCCACCCCGCTGCAGCTCCCGGGGAATCTCCCCGACCCTAGTCGCTGGAAAGGAGAGCACCTGGAGATGCTCAGCGTTCCCTCCTTTCCTGGGGCAGGTGACACAGGGGGTGGGCACGGGAGCTTCTCTGCTGTCTGGCAGAGAAGCTCCTGCCTTGAGCACTAGCTGCAGGATGCAGGAAGCCTGCAGGCGGGAAGAGGTGTCCTCTGTCAGCACCATTTCGGGTCGATCTGTCCCCTCCCTGAGCCGGCCCCAAAGGGCCCGGCCAAGCCCGGGAGTGGCTCCCAGAGCCATCAGCAGCTCTCCTTTGCGGGCTTCTTGGTTCCGGGGAGGAGCCTCGAGGTCGCTGACGCGCGCTTCTGATGTCGCCACTTGGCCCGGCGGTTCTTGAACCAGACCTGATGAGCAGGAGGGACCGCTCAGATCCAGCCCTGGGACCCGCGTCCCTCCGGACCCTCATAAGTGGACCAGGCAGGGAGCTTCCCGACAGGGATACGGGCAGGAGAGGGCTGGGGAGCCGGCACGGGGGCAGCGGCACCCACCGTCTCTTAACCGCTGCGGCTCGGGCTGCGGGACGAGGACCACTTTCCCACCCGGACCAGCCCTCTCTCGGCGTGCCTTCCCCCTCCCCCGCAAGGCGCTCCGGACGCCCATTCTGCAGCTTGGTGCTCTTTTCGAGCTTCCCAAATTCGGGCACGTGAACGCGCGTCTCATTTATCAGGGAGAATTAAAAAGTTTGAGCCAAAGTTAAAGAAAACTAGCCTTATCTCCCCTCCAGTTCCAGTGACACTTTCCGGCACTAGCCTGCCCCGCCCGCCCTCGCCCCGGAACCGGCCCTGCGGCCCACCGAGGTTCCCGGGCCTCCCGCGCCTCCCCGCCTTCGCGCCAGGGCCATCTTTTCAAAAGAAGGAGGAAGGAAGCCAGCCGGCTCGGACCCTCTCGCCGTCTGGCGGGCGGGCACCCACCTCCACGCGTTCCTCGCGCAGGCGGATGCGGCCGGCCAGGCGCTCGCGCGTGCCCACGTCGGGGTACTGATTCTGCATGAAGAGCGCCTCCAGCGCCTGCAGCTGCTCCTCGCTGAAAATGGTGCGGTGGCGCCGCGTGCGCCGCTGCGGGCCGGGACCGCCGGTGCCGGGCAGCGCCCCCGGGCCTCCCGTGGGCGCGGCCAAGGGCAAGGGCGCCGCGGGGCCCAGCCTCAGCGGCCACGGCAGCCGCGCGCCTGCGGGGCGAGGGCGCGGTGAGGCGCGGAGCGGGGGCCGAGCTCCGCCCAGACCGCCCCGCGCCCGGAGGACCCCCGCGCCCGCGCCCTGCTCCCACTCACCCAGCCCGGACGCCGGCTCCGGGGGCCCGCGGGGCGCGGCGCGGGGTCCGCAGCAGCAGCAGCAGGCGCAGGGCGCGGCCTCGGGCGCCCCGGGCTCTCCGGATTCCGCGGGGTTCTGGTGGCCGGCGGGCTGCGGGGTGCGGGCGGCCCGTGCCGGGGGGCTCCGCTCGGGCAGGTTGGAAAGGATGTGCTCGATGGAGAAGGGGCAGGGCCGCCCGGGGCCCCTGCGGCTCACCGCGCCCCCCGCCGCAGCCATGCTGGCCTGGCCCCACGGCCACCGCCGCAGGAATATATACGTCGGGGGGAGCGCGCTGTAATCCCCGGGCCGAGCGCGGAGTCCACGCGGACTAATCCCGCCGCGCCGGCCAGGGGCGCGCTAATCCTTGTCTGCGGCGGCAGGAAATCCTTCCCCGCATCAGCGCGGGGGCTAGCCGGGCCGCGGGGAGGGGGCTACCAGGAAGCCCTCAGCCCCGCGTCGGTCTTCCTGGCCCCGAAAGGCTGGCAGGACTCGCGGGCACGGAGGCTCCACGGGGAAGGCGCGGAGGGCCGCATCCCCCGGCCCGCGGATCCTGGCGGTCCTCGCCCCGCTTTGGGAGCAGCGGCCTGAGGATGCCCCGACCTTGAAGGCCCCCCGCCCCCGTTTGCCCTGGCGCCTCTTGGCCCAACACTTGGGTACTTCCTCCTGTAGCCACCTAAACCAGGGCTAGCACCTAATCCCCTTGGGGCCCTACAGAGGTGTATGAGCAAGTCTGGAGAAACCCACCAAAACTGCCAGTCTCTTGGCTCCAAGACTGTTAGGCTCCAACCCTCAATGGGACCCAACTCTATTGGCAACCCCACGATCCCACTGCTCTTTGGCCGCCAACTCATTTCAGTGGCTTCCACTCATTTCAGAGCTGGGTCTCAACCTCCTGGAGGAAATGGGGGTGGAGCAGGAATCCACCTCTGCTCATCACTGAACATGAAACCCCACTGCCCGTGCCCCCAATTCTCTACCTTCTCTACTGAGTCAGGGGAGCCTTCCAGACACCATCCAAGGGCCCACTCCAGTGGTCTGGAGCGACCCCTCCTTCGGCTTCCTATATGTCCTGGAATCCCCTCCGAAAAACATTAAACACCCCTGCCCCACCCTCTTCATAGCCATGCTTCTCAAGCTTGCATGGCTTGCACGGGCTGTCCACCTCCTTACTCTTCAGGCCAGTCCGACTGTCCACACTCTCCTCCCCTGATCCCAGGTCATGCTGCCCAACATTGCTGATGACTTGTACTTTGTGAAATTCACTGAAGACTGTTCGTTTCAAGTAAGTAGCACTGAACAGCCAGCCAGGCAGTTCAGCGAAAGACCCTCTTCTCTGGACCTCTGAAAAAGGTTAGTGCTCACGGGACAGAGCAACAGACTGCCTGGTTTATATCCCAGCTGTCACTTTCTGGCCGTGGGACCTTCCATAGTGTCCTTCACCCCCCTGTGCCTTGGTTTCCCAATCTATAAACTGGCATCATAATAGCAATCTAACTCAAGAGGTGCTCTTAGGACTCAACCAATCACTATGTGTGAAACATTAGAACTTGGTTGGGCATGTGGGGGTTCCGTGAATGGTGGGTGCCATTGCAGGGCAACGCACTCACATTCCCAGCCTCTCCTCCCACCTCACACATCCTTGTTCAGACTCCTTTGCTGACTCCAAGCTGGTATCAGTGAAAAGACTTTGGACGTCAGGTGGCAGAACCTGCTGACTCAACTCCTGACACAAGAGTCCTAAAAAAAGGACTCTTTATTGCCCAGTTTATTTATTTCGAGAGAGAGAGAGAGAAAGCACGAGTCGGGGAGGGGCAGAGAGAGAGGAGAGAATCCAAGCAGGCTCTGCACTGTGAGCACAAAACCCCATGTAGGGCTCGAATCCATGAACCACAAGATCGTGACCTGAGCCAAAGTCTGATGCTTAACAGATTGAGTCACCCAGGCACCTCAGAACTTGTTAATCTACATGCTCAGTGAAGAAACCGTCACCTTTGTGAGTGGCTCTGCCACTCTCAGCCTGCCTCATGGTTACAATAGGGCTGCCACAGCCCTATACCTCCCATCTCTTCCCATGGATGCTGGGGGAAACCTCTCCCAGCACAGAACCTTCCTCATAGAACCGCACGATCACCATTAGTTCAGAGAGACACATGGGGAGGCACACGGGGATTGACTACCCATCAAGCTCCCTGGAGTTCTGCCAGGATGGGGGCAACAGAGTCAGTGATCAGGAAGATTGTGCCCTCCTCCTCCCAGCCCTGGCAGTTTCTCCATCCCTCCCCATTCCCACCCTGGGTGGTCACCTCCTGCAGCCTTGAAGCTTCAGACACCACCTCTGTGACAATGACTCCCAAGTTGATACCTCTGGCCTGACCTCTCCCTCTGCTCCAGGCTAGTATCTTCCAAGAACCTGTTCTATGTCCTGGTATTTCCTCACCTTGATAAATGTGTCACCTACCCACCTATCCACCTGGGTAAATGCACCATCTCTTCACCAGTCCACCGTGGTAAAGGGGCCCACCACCCCTTGGTGCCTTCCAAACATATCCAGGAATTCCTTGGCCCTTCTCCCTTCAAGAACTGAAATCCAGGGGCGCCTGGGTGGCGCAGTCGGTTAAGCGTCCGACTTCAGCCAGGTCACGATCTCGCGGTCCGTGAGTTCGAGCCCCGCGTCAGGCTCTGGGCTGATGGCTCGGAGCCTGGAGCCTGTTTCCGATTCTGTGTCTCCCTCTCTCTCTGCCCCTCCCCCGTTCATGCTCTGTCTCTCTCTGTCCCAAAAAATAAATAAAAAACGTTGAAAAAAAAAAATTAAAAAAAAAAAAAAAAAAAAAAAAAAGAACTGAAATCCAATTCCCTTCCCCTTGAACATGGGCTGGCCTAATGACTCGCTTCTAACCTCCAGAGTGCAGAAGGTCGCAGAAGTGACACTGATTGCCGAGGCCAGATTGGACAGCTAGGTGATACCGCTCCTCTCTCTCCCTCATCTTGGGATGCTTGCTCTTCGAGCCGGCCACTGTGCTGCGAGGAGCCACCAGCAGCCCCAGGAAGAGGCACATGTGGAGGTATTCCGGCCAGGAGCTGCAGCTGAAGGGCCAGCCAATGGCTAGCACAGAGCATCGTGAGTAAGCAAGGAAGCATTAGGGGTGGCTCCCGTCCCAGCTACCATCCACTGTCACCATAAGAGAGTCCAAACCAAGCTAACAATAGAGAAGATGGGTTATGTGTTCATAGCACTGAGTTTGAGGTGCCTGTTGCGTAGCCCTGGATGACCAGATGGGTTCGGTACCAGAATAGGATGCTGCCGATACACACCCTAAGTCACAGGACATTGGCCTTGGGACTGGACAGTGGGTGGGAGCAGGAAGGAGCTGCTGGGACTGACAGTGGGGTCTTAGAGGGAGGTGAGAAAAATCGTACTGGAAGATGGAAGAAAGGAGACCCTTGCTGTGGAGTGGCAAGAAGCCTAGCAACATTGCCACCTGTAGTAGCACAGGAAGTAGGACAGCTCCCCTATGGGTTAGATGGTCCAGCTGAGGAGATGTCCTGTGAATGTTTAGAGGAGTCCTGTTCCTCATTGCCAAAGCTTGGAAACAACTCAGATGCCCGTCAGCTGGTGAGTGGATGAATACGCCATGGTCCACCACACCAGGGAGGGGCCCAGGGTGGCAGTGAGTGACACACGCAGCAGTGCAGGGCCATGTCAGAAGATTGTGCTGAGTGGGAGAAGTGGGTCTCAGAAGGCTCCATACTGCGCGAGTCCATTTATATAACACTGAAAATGGCCACAGGTCTGGGGAACGGGTCAGTGGTTTCGGGGGGGAAGAAGAACCGGGGGGGGGGAGTTTTCTGGCTAGCACCTGAGGGAGGCAGAGGGGAGGGTGAAATGCTGAGGGGGATCCTGGTTCCATCGCAGCCCGGTGGGGTCTGAGACCACCTTCAGTGAGGTCAGGGCGCACAGTCTCTCTCACTAAGGTGGCTCCCGTCTGGCCAATGCTCCAGAGAAAGGGTCACCTGCAAGTGACCAGCTCACACTGGGAACACTTACCCCAGCCCTGCCACACTCAGTTCATTGCATTTAGATCCCCAGGGTTCTGGTTGGGCACAATTTCTGTACATATATAGGAAAGGAAAGCTATTGGATGGGCTGTGGTCCCTGCTGCTTAAGTTAGTCCTGAGCCTGTAACCAGGTGCCATGTGTTTCCGGCCCCCCCCCCCACCTTCTCTAGCTCCCACTCTCCCAGGAGCACTTAGCACTTCTGAAGGTCTGGGTGCCTCACCTGATGACCCAGATGCTCATCCCTGGGGGCGTGAGCCCCTGGGTACCATGCCCTCCTCAGGTTGTGCTGGCTGTAATGGCCCATTTGGTGACAGCTGGGGAGGGAGCACCACAGGACATCCAGTGGATGGGAAGATCAAACATCCCTGTTCCTAGGATCTGGATCCAGTACCCCTGCCAGCATGGGGGCCTTTTTGCTTGGTGGTATGAAGAGCCCAGAGTGGCCTGGTAGCTGTCATAGTGTATGTTTTGTGCCACTCTTACTGTGTTCCTGGTGAGATTACCCCCTTCAGAGACCCAGAACCTAACCTAAAGTTTCTAGGATGAGGACACAAGTTTCCCAGTGGGGTCGCTGGGAGTACCGGGGAGCAGGGTGTCCCACCTGGACCCCTGGGTCCACCAACTGAAAAGCTGCCACGTGTCACACTAGTTCTCTAGGTGCCTCTTCTCCGGACTTCCTTGTCTCTAAACTTCTCTTCTTGCTCTGTCCGCTCCCCGCCCCCCCCCCCCCCCCCGCCCGAAGCTACTAGCTCAACTGTTTACTGTGGCAAACAGGGCTCCGTATCTTCTTTTCCTAGACACTTTCCCCTCCCTACTACGTGGATGATACAGTGCCCTGGAGAAGTCCTACCCTTTGGAGGGCTTTCCCCTCACTGCTGTCATTCAGGGCCACCAAAGGTGCAGAGGCCACAAGGGGGTGGCAGTCACTTGCTTGTGCAGCTTACCCGTGTCTAGATGTGCTCAGAGCTGATCCTGGCAATGCACCTCCATTGTACCTTAAGTCTTGGTGCCTCTGACAGTATTCAGCTCTGATGAGCCACCTGACCATGTGGTTACTTAATAGCCCAAGGTCAGATGCTCATTTCCTGTTGGGGCCCAGTAACATTCCAGGAGCTGTTTTGTGAATGGCGTGTGGCATGGTCTCACTCGAGAACCCTAAGAGTTGGCACTGAAGCTCTCTCACTGGAACCTGCCGGAGGCCCCACTTGAAAACTTTCTCTGCCATAGCATTCGCCACGGGCTCCGCCAGACCCCTGGGCCAGGCACAGAGCTGCTTGTGCCAAAGCCTGGACCTGCTGCAGACCTCTTTCCGCTCTGCGCTCTGCGCAAAGCTGGCATGCGTGGAGCCAACAAACCGCTCATGGCAGTATTCCCAAGTACAGAATGTCAGGCCTCCCAAACCCAAAGAAACCTGCAGTGTATACTTTCTTAGTGATAGGAGGTACAGGGCACAATTTGTCCTTTACTTTGAGGGAATGTTCTAGCATGGAACATCTAGCATAGGACCACTGGAGTCCTAGAGACTTGGTTTATCTTTTCATCATTGGGTTGTAAGAGCTCTTTGTATATTCAAGATACAAGTCCTTATCAGATATATAATTTGCAAAATCTCCCATTCTATGGTAGTTTTCCACTTTCTTGACGGTGTCCTTTGAAGTATGACATTTGAAAATTTGAATAAATACATTTTTTTCCTCTGCTTTTTTTTGGTTTGTTTGTTTGTTTGTTTGTTTGTTTGTTTGTTTTTAATGCTTTGGTGTTGTACCTAAGAAACCATTGGCTTGGGGCGCCTAGGTGGTTCAGCCGGGTAAGTGCCCAACTCTTGATTTCGGCTCAGGTCATGATCTTATGGTTTGTGGGATCAGGTCAGGCTTGGGATTCTCTCCTTCTCTCTCTTGCTTCTCCCTTACATGCATGCACATGCGCTCTATCTTTCTCAAAAAAATAAATAAACATTTTCAGAAATCATTTCCAAATCCTAGAGCACGAAGATTTACCCCAACGGTTTGCAGTTTTATAAAGTATACATTTTACAGTTTTAGTTCTTACACTAATTGATGTTGAGTGAATTTTTTAATGATTTTATTTTTTAAGTAATCTCTACTCCCAACATGGAGCTTGAACTCATGACCCCTAGATTAAGAGTCACATGCTCTACTGACTGAGCCAGGTAGGCACCCCTTGAGTGAATTTTTATATACGATGTGAGGTAAAGGTCAACTTCATTCTTTTGCATTCTTTTGCTGAGACAACCTAGTTGTCTCAGCATCATTTGTTGAAAAGATTATTCTTTTGCCCATTGCATTGTTTTTGCTCCCTGGTTGAAAATTAATTGACCATAAGTGTGAGGATTTATTCCTGGATTCTGAATTCTGCTCCACTGATCTATATGTCTATCCTTATGGCAAAACCATACTGTCTTGATAACTGTAGCTTTACAGTCAATTTTGAGATCAGGAAGTTGAGCTCTCTAGCTTTGTTATTTTTCAATGTTGTTTTAGTTATTCTGGTTCCTATGAATTTCAGTGTGAATTTTAGAACCAGCTCCATGAGTTTCTGCAAACGGACCAGGTAGAATTTTTTTAATGTTTATTTATTTTTGAAAGACAGAGAGACAGAGCGCAAATGGGGGAGGGGCAGAGAGAGGGGGAGACACAGAATCCGAAGCAGGCTTCAGGCTCTGAGCTGTCAGCACAGAGCCCAATGTGGGGTTTGAACTCACGAGCCATGAGAGCATGACCTGAGCTGAAGTAGGTGGCTCAACCAACTGAGCCTAGACCAATTTGCGGAGTGTCGCCAACTTACCAACATTAATCCTTCCGATCCGTGAACATGGGATGTTTTGATTTATTTAGATCTTTAAATTATTTCAGTACTGCTTTATAATATTTAGAGTATCTCGTTTTCACTTCTTCGTTAATATTCCTAAGTATTTTATCCTTTTTGACGTTATTGTAAATGGAATAGTTGTCTTAATTCTATTTTCCCATTGTGCACTGCAAGTGTATAAAAACACAATTGATTTTTGTACGTTGATCTTGTATCTTGCAACCCACTGGACTCATTTATTAATTCGAATAGTTTTTGGGGGATTCTTTTGGATTTTCTATCTACAAGATCATGTCATTTGTGAACAGCATTTTTACTTCTTCTTATACAGTATTCATGTATTGTACTTCATTTTCTTGCCTAATGGCTCTGACTACAACTTCCAATACAATGTCGAACAGAAGTGGTGAACTTGGGCATTCTCATGTTGCCCTTAATCTTTGAGAGAAAGGATTCTGTCTCCATCATTAAGTATGCTAGCTGTGGATTTTTCAGACACTCCTTATCAGATTGAGAAAATTCATTTTTTAAATTTAGTTACTTATTTGAGAAAGAGGGAGAGAGGGGGGGAGAGAGAGAGAGATAATGAACAGGGGATGGGCAGAGAGAGAGAGGGAGACAGAGGATCTAAAGCAGGGTCTGTGCTGACAGCAGAGAGCCCAGTGTGGGGCTTGAACTCACAAACCATGGGATCGTGACCTGAGTCACCGACTTCAAGTCGGACGCTTAACTAACGGAACCACCTAGGCACCCTGAGCAAGTTCACTTTTTTTTTTTTTTTTTTTTAAATTTTTTTTTTTTCAACGTTTATTTTTTTATTTTTGGGACAGAGAGAGACAGAGCATGAACGGGGGAGGGACAGAGAGAGAGGGAGACACAGAATCGGAAACAGGCTCCAGGCTCCGAGCCATCAGCCCAGAGCCCGACGCGGGGCTCGAACTCACGGACCGTGAGATCGTGACCTGGCTGAAGTCGGACGCTTAACCGACTGCGCCACCCAGGCGCCCCGAGCAAGTTCACTTTTATTGCAAGTTGTTTTTGAGTGTTTTATCATGAAGGAGTGCTATGTGATCCATCCAGTTTTTGCAAGGGTCAGACTAACGAATTAAATCGGGTTTTATAGACATCAGCACCCTGCATCCTTTAGGTCTCTAGCCATGACATTAACCTCTGCTGTTCTTAAGATGCAGCATTAGGTTCTTTAATTTTTGTGGGGAGGTAGTTCAGGAGCTTTCACTTACAACAGAGATCTGACTCTAAAGATCAGAACCACTGTGGAAGTTCTGCCAAGTGCGAAATATGTGTGCTGCAAATATATATTCAAAAACTGGATGGGGCACCTGGTTGGCTCAGTCAGAAGACATGTGACTCTTGTTCTCAGGATCTTGAGAGTTCAGTAAATAAACTTAAAAAAAAAACCCTGGAAAAGTAACCAGTTCTCCATTTGTTACCTTATCCTCCACCCGATTCTAGCAGGGGGGCCATGATGGTATCTTGGGTCCCTGGTACCAGTATTAACGCGGAGCCTGCTGTAAAATGATCTGGGTTTTCCAAGGTGCCTGAGTGGCTCAATCAGTTGAGTGTCCATCTCCTGATTTTGACTCAGGTCATGATCTCAGAGTCATGGGATTGAGCCCTACATTGGGCTCTGTGCTGACAGCATGGAGCCTGCTTGGAATTCTCTCTCTGACCCTCCTCCCCTCCTAAAAATAAATAAACATTAAAAAAAAATTTAATGATCTAGGTTTTCCCTTTCTCCAGTATGCAACCACCTGAGTAAATGGACCCAGATCCTTTCACAGAAGGATTAAGACATCACTCCTATAGATACACTTTTCATGGTGTTGCTGGATCCTTACCCATGTGAAGGAGACTTCAGTAGATGAGGTCTGAGCCTGAGAACTGGCTGGAAATTGGGCAAAGGATTGTGACATTCCCTGGGTCCAGTGATCTCAGCCTTTTGCTCTTCTATTATTTATGTATGTTTGTATGTATGTATTTATGTATTTATTTATTTGAAGGGAGGAGAGAGAGACCAAGCAGGGGAAGGGCAGAGGGAGAGAGAGAGAGAGAGAGAGAATGTTAAGCATGATCCCACAACCCTGAGATCATGACCTGAGCCAAAATCAAGAGTCTGACGATCAACCAACTGAGCCACCCAGGCGCCCCATGCTCTTCTATTATTATTTTTTTTTCTAATGTGGTAAAATGTACACAGCCTAGAGCTTACCATTGTAATGATTTTTTTAAATTTTTTTTAACGTTTTATTTATTTTTGAGACAGGGAGAGACAGAGCATGAACAGGGGAGGGTCAGAGAGAGGGAGACACAGAATCTGAAACAGGCTCCAGGCTCTGAGCTGTCAGCACAGAGCCTGACGCGGGGCTCGAACTCACGGACTGCGAGATCATGACCTGAGCTGAAGTCGGCCGCTTAACCGACTGAGCCACCCAGGAGCCCCTGTAATGATTTTTAAGTGCACAATTCTGTGGCATTAAGTATATTCACAATGTTGTGTAACTATAGTCACTCTCATTTCTGGCACTTTCCATCATCCCAAACAGAAGCCCTATACTCGTTAAACAATAACTCCACATTTCCTCCTACTCCCAGGGCCTGCCAACTAAGGGTTATGGCTGAGTTCCACTGAATGCATATGCCACCTTTTAAAATCTGTAGGTGGATATTTGGGTTGCTTCCACCTTCTGACTATTGTGAATAATGCTGCTGTGAATGTGGGTGTACAAGTATCTGCTTGAGTCCCCGTCTTCAGTTCTTTGGGATACATACCTAGAAGTGGAATTGCTGAATCACGGTAATTCTCGGTTTAGCTGTTTGAGAAACCACCGAATTGTCTTTTCATGGTAGCAGCGCTGTCTTACATTGCCACTAGCAAAGCGCAGGGGTTTCAATATCTCCGCATGTTTGCCAACATTTGTTATTTTCCAGTTTTAAAATTTGTAGTCACCGTAATGGATATAAAGTGGTATCTTGTGGTTCTGAATTGCATTTCCCTAATGATTAACGATGAGTGTCTTTTCATGTGCTTCTTGGCCGGTTGTATGTCTCCTTGGAAGAAATATCTATTCAAGTCCTTGGCTCATTTTTTAAATTGGGTTATTTTGTTTTTGTTGAGTTTACTTATATTATTTTTCCCAATATTTCATTATGAAAAATTTCAAACATCCAGAAAATTTGAAAGGTTTGTACAGGGAACCTCCATATCCTCACTACCTAGATTCTTGGATTAAGGTTTTGTTTTTTTTTTTTAATTTTTTAATGTTTTATTTATTTATTTATTTATTTATTTATTTATTTATTTTTGAGACAGACAGAGACTGAGCATGAGCAGGGGAGGGGCAGAGAGAGGGGGAGACACACAGAATCTGAAGCGGGCTCCAGGCTCTGAGCTGTCAGCACAGAGCCCGACATGGGGCTCGAACTCACGGAGTGTGAGATCATGACCTGAGCTAAAGTCAGACGCTTAACCAACTGAGCCACCCAGGCACCCCTTGGATTAAGCTTTTGCTTTGTCACCTATGTATGCATGCATGCATCACCTATGTATGCATGCATTACTCCACCTGATGCTTTACGCATTCCAAAGTAAGTTACAGACATCAATACACTTCATACCTAAAATCTTCAACATGCATATCATTAACTACATCAACATTTTGCAATCAACATTTGATTGCAAACTTAAGGTAACATTTATATATAGAGAATTATACAGATCTTGAATGTACCACTTTGTGAGTTTTGACAAATGTATACCCCTGCACTATGCAAACCCCTACCAAGAGATAGAATATTTCCATAACTCCAAAAACTTGCTTTATGCTCCTTCTCAGATAGTCACCATCCCCTCCCCACCCTCAAGAGGAAACCACTGCTTTGTTTTTCAACATAGATTAATTTTGCCTCCTCTGAAAGCTCATTGAAATGGACTCCTACAGTACGATCTATTCTTGTATAAGGGGTCATTTGGTTAGTATAATACATATTTTTAAACTTTTATTTGCATTTATTTTATCCAGAATTTACTCCTGGGCCACAAATTTTGTTTCTTCAGTTTTTTCTGGGATATCTTTTTCTTCCGTGCAACCTCCTCCTCTGGTTTAGGAACAATCTACTTCTTTTCAGTAAAGATCGGCTCAGTGTGGCAGGAAGAGCTCATATATGGGTCAGTCCAAACATGACCTCTGTAAGTTCTGCGCTGCATCTTGGGGTTTTGTTCACCTGAATGTGCTGCTCAATGACCAGAGAATCTACATCCAAACCCTTAAGTTCAGCATTACTCTTAGCATTTTTAAGCATGTGTAGTAAAAATTGAGCGCTCTGTTTGAGCCTCTGATTCTGTGTCCAGCCCCACTCTTTGGCCTGGGCATACCTACCAACTCCACCATTGTAGTAACAGAATGGCACACATTGCTTCTATAAAGTGACAGTCTTCAGATACTTGGTGGCTTTTCGGATATGCATACCCTTGATGGCCTGGGCAGTTTCGCGTGTGTTCTTTCTTTCTTTCTTTTTTAAAAGATTTTATTTTTAACTAATCTCTACATACAACCTGGGACTTGAACCTACAACCCTGAGATCAAGAGTTGCAGGGGCACCTGGGTGGCTCAGTCAGTTAAGCACCCGACTCTTCATTTTGGTTCAGGTCATGATCTCACAGTGTGTGAGATTGAGACCCGCATTAGGTTCTGCCCTGCATGGGATTCTCTCTCTCCCTCTCTCTGCCTCTCCCCTGCTCGTGTGTGAGCATGTGCACCCGTGCTCGCTCTCTCTCTCTCTCAAATGAATAACTTAAAATTTTTTTTTCTAAAAAAAAAAAGAATTGCATACTTCACCGACTGAGCCAGCCAGGTGCCCTTCATGTGTGTTCTTAATTTTTTTTTTAATGTTCATTTATTTCTGAGAGAGAGAGAGACAGAGCATGAGTGGGGGAGGGGCAGAGAGCGATGGACCGTGGAATCTGAAGCAGGCTGCAGGCTCTGAGCTTTCAGAGCAGAGTCTGATGTGGGTCTCAAACCCATGAAATGTGAGATGAGATCATGACCTGAGCCAAAGTCGGACGCTTAACCGACTGAGCCACCCAGGCGCCCCTATGTTGTTAAAGTGAACATGAAGATTTGAACATCTTGATTTGCATGATTTTGTAGTTTTCTGGGTCAAGTGAATAGCGGACCATTTTCAGAGATCACCTCAGGCTGCTTATTGTAAGAGTTCAGTGTAATATTTTTAACAGTCATCCATCTTGTTGTGTTGTTTTGTGCCAGTCTTAGCTTATCAATAACCGTGTTGTGGATGGACCAGCCTTTATGGTTCTTATGATTGTAAGATGCTTTTCAGCAATAAACATCAGGAAACTTTGAAAAAATAAAAATGTATTGCTTACAGGACCTGGAACTTACACAGCACACCTGGGGCCACACAGCAAGGTCACAGAGAGAGAGGGAATGCACACGGACCTGGGGTTCTGGTGAATTTATTAAAAAAAAAATTTTTTTTAATGTTTATTTACTTACTTCTGAGGCAGACAGAGCATGAGTGGGAGAGGGGCAGAGAGAGAGGGAGACACAGAATCCGAAGCGGGCTCCAGGCTCTGAGCTGTCAGCACAGAGCCCCACAAGGGGCTCAAACTCACAGTGAGATCATTACCTGAGCCAAAGTGGGCCGCCCAACCGATTGAGCCACCCAGGCACCCATTTATTGGTGAATTTAAAACATAAGAGCAGGAATGTAAAACATGGCAAGAGTTTAAAAAAACAAACAAACAAACCCCCCCCCCCCCAATGGCCCAAATGGTCATTTATCAAAATCAACCAAGATCTCTAAAACAAAGGAGCCGCAGTGAAGGGAGGTAGCCTGGCTCTTTATCTAGTTGTGTGGCTGGCAGTGTGTTTATTGGAGATAGCCATCTCTGAAGAGGATGCCTCAGCCATCAAAGCTTAAATCAGGCACTCACATTACAAAAAAGAAACCCAACTGTCAGGGCTTACACTATGTGTGTGAATCAGAAATGTTTTCTTCTTATCACTGGCTAGTACTCCTTTGTTGTGAAGATAATTTCCTGTTTTCTAAAAATGTTATAATTTTACAATTTTTTAATTTTTTTAAAATGTTTATTTGTTTTTGAGAGACAGACAGAGACAGAGTGCGAGCCGGGAGGGGCAGAGAGAGAGGGAGACGCAGAATCTGAGGCAGGCTCCAGGTTCT
Organism: Panthera onca; assembly: GCF_046562875.1. NCBI lineage: Eukaryota > Metazoa > Chordata > Mammalia > Carnivora > Felidae > Panthera > Panthera onca. The sequence goes on along the minus strand of NC_138350.1, from coordinate 27,824,678 downwards.
GAGTTGTCAGCACAGAGCCCGATGCTGAGCTCGAACCCACAAACTGTGAAATCATGACCTGAGCTGAAGTCGGACGCTTAACCGACTGAGCCACCCAGGTGCCCCTATAATTTTATATTTTAGGTTTAGATCTACAATGGTTCTCAAATTACTTTTCGTGTATGGTCTGAGGAAGGAGTTGAAGTTAAATTCTTCCCATATAGATAACTAGTTGTTACAGCACCATTTATTGAAATAATTGTCCCTTCCTTATTGCATTTCATTGGCACCTTGTTTAGGAGTCAATGGCCATGTAACTGTGGGTCTGTTTCTAGGTTCTCTGTTCTGTTCTATAGATCTACTTATTGATCCTTATGCCAGTAGCACAGTTGATTACTGTAGCTTCACAGAAGGTTTTGAGAAAAGCATAGATTCTCCAACTTTTTATTCGTTTTCAAAATTGCTTTGGATATTTCAGGTTCTTTGTATGCCAGAAAATATTAGAGTTGTCTTGTTAATTTCTTCAGAAAATGCTTATTGGGATTGTCTTTAGAATTAGATTGAATCTATAAATCCATTTTGGGAGAATGGACATCTTAAAAATATTGACTTTCCAAATCTGTGAACTTGGTATCTTGCTCTCCATTTATTTATGTCTTATTTAATTTCTTTTAAGGTGTTTATTTTATTATTATTGTTTATTTTGTGAGAGAGAGAGAGAAAGAGAGAGAGTTGGGGGGGGGGCGCGGATTGGGAGACAAAGAGAATCCCAAACTCAAACCTACAAAACCGGAAACTGCGAGATCATGACCTGAGCCAAAACCAAGAGTCAGACACTTAACCAACTGAGCCACCCAGGAGCCCCTATGTCTTCGTTAATTTCATGCAGCAATATTTGTAGGTTGCAATGTGATGTCTTGGAGGTTTGTTGTTCTATTTATTTCTAAGTATTTTATGTTTCTTGATGTTATTGTAAATGAAATTGTTTTTCATTTTCAATTATTTGTTACTATTACATAGAGATATAGTTAATGTTTGTATATTAACCTTACATCATGACTGCATTAGTTTGCTAGAGCAGCTATAACAAAGTACCACAAACTAGGTCATGTAAAACAACAGAAATTTATTGTCTCCTCCTTCTGGGGGCTAGAAGTCTGGGAAAAAGGTGTTAATGGGGCCATGCTTTCTCTGAAGCCTGAAGAGAAATCTTTCCTTACTCTTCAAACCTCCTGGGGTTTGCTGGCAATATTTGGCAGTCCTCGGCTTGAAGCTGTGTAAGTCCAATTTTTGCTTTTGTTGCCACATTGCATTCTTCCTGTGTGTCGGTCTTCACATTGATGTATTCTTTTTTAAAATTTTCTTTAAGTTTATTGATTTTTTGAGAGAGAGAGAGAGAGCGAGAGCATCCCAGGCAGGCTCCGCACGGTTAGCAGGACTGATACAGGACTCTAACCCATGAACTGTGAGACCATGACCCAACCTGAAACCAAGAGTCAGACACTTAACTGACTGAGTCACCAAGGCGTCCCACACTGATGTATTCTTATGAAGACATCAGTCATGTTGGATTAGAGGTCCACCCTACTCTGTTAAGACCTCATCTTGGGGCACCTGGGTGGCGCAGTGGGTTAAGCCTCCGACTTCGGCTCAGGTCATGATCTCACGGTCCGTGAGTTCGAGCCCTGTGCCGGGCTCTGTGCTGACAGCTCAGAGCCTGGAGCCTGTTTCAGATCCTGTGTCTCCCTCTCTCTGACCCTCCTCTGTTCATGCTCTGTCTCTGTCTCAAAAATAAATAAAAGATAAAAAAAAGTTAAAAAAGAGACCTCATCTTAACTAATTACACCTGCAATGACCTTATTTCCATAAGGTCACATTTTGAGGTATTGGGTATTAGGACTTCAACATATTTTTTTTTTTTGGGGGGGACATAATTCAGCCTTGCTGATTTCATTTACTAACTTATAGACCTCTGTAATTTGTTTTTGTAGATACTTTGAGGTTTTCTATATGAACGATTATAACATCTGAAATACCATCTGTCTAGTTTTACTTTTTCTTTTACAATATTATAACTTCGATTACAATATATCTTTTTCTTGCCTTATAGAATTGTCTAGACCTTCAGTACAATGTTGAATAAAAATAGTGACATCAAACTTCCTTGCCTTGTTCCCAACCTTGGAAGGAAGCAGCTCAGTCTTTAAGCCTTAAGTGTGATGTTAGAGGCAGGATTTTCATATATGTAGCAAGGATTTTATCTTATCTTAGATGTTTATTTATTTTGAGAGAGAGAGAGAAAGAAAGAGAGAAAGAGAGAAAGAGAGAGTCAGGGAGGGGCAGAGAGAGAGAGGGAGAGAGAGAATCACAAGTAGGCTCTGCATTGTCAGCTCAGGGGCTCAACCCTACAAACTGTGGGATGATGATCTGAACCCAAATCAAGAGTTGAATGCTTAACAGACTGGGGTGCCCGGGTGCCCCAGATGCAGCAACAATTTTAAAGCAACTATTATAACTATGTTCAAGGATATAAAAGAAAATATGCTCATAATAAATGATAAGATGGGAATCTCAGCAGAGAAAAAGAAACTTCAAGAAAGAGCCAAGTGGAAATTCCTTAATTGAAAAATACTATGTTAGAAATAAAAAAATGTACTAGATGGGCTTAACAGCAGAAGGAAGGTGACAGAAAAGTCAGTGGATTCAAGATAGAGCAATATAAACTACCCAAGCTGGACAGTGGAGAGAAAACTGATTGATTGAACAAATGAACAGAATCTTAGGGATCTGAGAAACCCTGCAGTAGGTCATAGGACCTATCGTACTTGTTCCTGGAATCCCAGAAAAGGCAGAGGGATAATGGAAGCATGTATTAGTTTCCTATCACTGTTGTAACAATTTTTCACAAGCTTGGTGCTTTAAAATAGTACAAATACATTATCTTACATTTCTGTAGGTTAGAAGTGTACACAGGCCCCACTGGGCCAGGGGTCAGCTGCATTCCTTTCTGAAAGAAAATCCATTCCCTTGCCTTTTCCAGCTTTTAGAGGCTGCGTTGGCCCCTGTCTCATTCCCTCATCTTCCAAGAAGTGGATAGTGGTTCACTTCCTTCTGACAATTGCATCACTCTGACTTCCTCTGCTCCCTCTTCCACTTTTAAGGGTCCTTGTAATTACACTGGATTCTCCTGAATACTCCAGGATACTCTCCTTACCTCAAGGTCCTAAACTTAATCACATTTGCAAAGTCTTTCTTTGCCATGTGAAAAAACTACATTCACAGTTTCTGGGGATTAGGTTGTAGACATCTTTGAGGGGACCATTATTCTTCCTACCCCAGGGAGGAGAAAAATATTTGAAGAAATAATGGTTTTGCTTTTTAAAAACTTAATGGAAGACATACATTTACAGATTCACCAAGGTCAGCATCCCCCAAACAAGGTAAAAACAAAGAAAGCACTGTTAGGAGCATCATGGTCAAACTGAAAGCTGGAAATGAAGAATAAACATTAAAAATAGCTGGAGAAACATGGCACATTATATACAGGTGAAGGATATGAATGTTAGCTGACTTTTCATCAGAAATGATCGAAAGACAAAAGACAAAAATGGAATAGCCTCTTTAATGTGCTGAGTATGGAGAATAGACTCATACATCCAGAATTCTATTTCCAGCAAAAAATGTCCTTCAAGAGTGGAGTGAAATAAAGATATTTTTAAACAAAAACTAAGGTTATTTGTTACTTGCACACCTGCACAGCAAGAAGTATAAAGGAAATTCTTCAAGCTGAAGGGAAATGATAGGAGATGGAAACTCAGATCTCCATGAAGAAAAGGAGAACATCAGAAATACTAAATATGTGGGTAAGTATAAAAGACTATCTTTTTTCTTCTTATCTTAAAATGATGACTGGGGCACCTGGGTGGCTCAGATGGGCATCTGATTTCAGTTCAGGTCATGATTTCATTTGTGGGTTTGAGCCCCACATTGGGCTCTGAGCTGACAGCACGGAGCCTGCCTCAGATCCTCTGTCCCCCTTTCTCTCTGCCCCTCCTTAGCTTGCACTCTTTCTCTGCCTCTAAAAATAAATAAACACTTAAAAAAATAATGTCTATAAAACAAATATTATAACTTTTACCTTTCAACTTTCATGTTTATAAATATAATAATATCTCAAAAAACAGAGGGTGTGGCAGCAAACAGAACCATGCAATCTCAATGACATTTTACATGACATAGTACAATATTAACTGTAATTAGACTGCGAAAAGTTAAGATGACATATTGGAAGTCCTATAGGTACCAGTAAAGAGGGCAAAGTGGTATAGCTGAAAAGCTAATAAAAAATGGACTTCGAAAATGTGCAAACATGAGTTAAGAAGAGAGAAGGCAGGAAAGGAGGAATACAGGACTAAAAAACAAGGTGGGGGGGGGGACAGAAAACAGCAAATAGCAAAACAGCAAACAGACTTAGATTCAGCTACATTAACAATTACATTAAATTTAAACAAAACAAACATTCCAAAGAAAAGGAAGACATTGTCAGACTCAGACTGAATTCTTAAAAAAAAAAAAAAAAAAATTGAGATTTAAGTGCATGCTGCCTACAAGAGATGCACTTCAAGTGTAGACACTGATGGACTAAAAATAAAGTCATGGGAAAAAAGACATACCACAGAACACTAACCTTAAGAAAACTGGAGCAACCAGGGGTGCCTGGGTGGCTCAGTCGGTTGAGCATCAGACTTTGGTTCAGGTCATGAGCTCACGGTTTGTGAGTTCCAGCCCCACATGGTGTTTGATGTCAGAGAAGAGCCTGCTTCAGATCCTCTGTCCCTCTCTCTATGCCCCTCCCCTGCTTGCACTCTCTCAAAAATAAATAAAAAACATTAAAAAAAAAAGCTGGAGCAACTATATTTCCATCAGAAAAAGTACACTTCAAAGGGCGCCTGGGTGGCTCAGTCGTTTAAGCTTCCGACTTCGGCTCAGGTCATGATTTCACAGTTGGTGAGTTGAGCCCTGCGTTGGGCTCTGTGCTGACAGCTCGGAGCCTGGAGCCTGCTTCAAGTTCTGTTTCTTCCTCTCTCTGCCCTTCCCTTGCTCACACTCTGTCTCTGTCTTTCTCTCTCAAAAATAAACATTAAAAAAAGAAAAAGTATACTTCAAGACAAAGACTATTTATTATGAGACATAAAAGGAGATATTTCATGATGATAAAAGGGTTATTAATCAGGAAAATCTACAATCCTAAATGTGTGTCTAATAACTGATTTTTAGAAAACATTAAGCCAGAAGTGATGGAATTAGTGATAAAAATAGACAAATTAATAAGCATTCTTGGAGTTCCAACTAGAATAAATCAGTAAGGTCATTAGTGATCTGAGCACCACCACCAAACTCCTGACCTAATTGACATTGATGGAACATTCCACCTAACAATGGAAGAACATATTCTTTCCAAGTACATGTGGTACAGTCATAAAGACAGATCATATGCTGGGCCATAAAACAAGTCTCAATAAATTTGAAAAGATTGAAATTTTATAGAATGTTGTCTACCCAACAATGGAATTAAGTTAGAAATAGATAAAACCAAAAAATATGCAGAAAACCTCTAGATATTTGGATGCTAAACAACATACTTTTAAATAATTTATGTGTCCAAAAAGAAATCAAAAGAAAAAGGAGTTATTTCAAATTTAGTGATAAAAATACAATGTATCAAAATTTGTAGTATGCAACTGAAGTAATGTTAAAGTGAAAATTTATGGCTTTAAAAGAAGCTATGGGGACTCAGTCGGGCTCAGTGAGGGCTCAGTCGGTTGAACATCTGACTCTTGATCTCAGGGTCGTGAGTTCAAGCCCCACCTTGGGCTCCACACCTACTTAAAAATAAATAAAAATAAAAGCTATAGAAATGCTTTAGAAAAGGAAACATAAACCAATGACATAAAGTTCTGGGTTAAGTACAAGTAAAACAAGATTTAAAAAATAAAGTAGAAGGGCACCTGGGTGGCTCAGTTGGTTGAGTGACTGACTCTTGATTTTGGCTCAGGTCATGGTACCAGGGTCATGGGATTGAGCCCCGTGTCGGGCTCCTTCCTGAGTGTGGAGCCTGCTTAAGACTCTCTCTCTCTCTCTCTCTCTCTCTCTCTCTCTCACTGTCTCTCCCCTTTCCTCTGCCCCTCTCCCCTATTTGCACGCACTCTCTTTCTCTAAAATAAAAAAATAATAAAGTAGAAAGAAGAAAATAACAAAGAGTAGTATCCAATAATATATAAAATAGGCAAACAAGAGAAAATTAAAGCCAATACATGTTTTTTTAAAAAGATCAACAAAACAAACTATACTCAACCAGCTAAAATGAACACAGATTACCCACATCAGAGATGAAAAGGGGGACATTACTGCAGACTCTGCAGACATTAAAAGGAAAATAAGGAGGGGTGCCTTGGTGGCTCAGTTGGTTGAGTGTGAGATTCTTGATTTAGGCTCAGGTCATAATCTCATGGTTTGTGAGTCTGAGCCCTGTGCTGGGCTTTGCTCTGGCAGTGCAGAGCCTGCTTGGGATTCTCTCTCTCATTCCCTCTCTCTCTGCCCTTCCCCCAAGCTCTCTCTGTCTCTCTCTGTCGTGTGTGTGTGCACATTCTCTCTCTCTCAAAGTAATAAACTTAAAAAAAGGAACTATTATGAACTTTAATAATAACCTAGAATTAACTACAGTTAATATTCTATTTTATGATAAAATGTTGGACAATTTTTTCCCCTAAGATCAGGAATAAGAATAAGGATGTCCACACTCACTACTTCTATTCAACATTGTCTTAGAAGTCCTAGCCAGTGCAATCCAGGAAGAAAAAGACATAAAAGCTATGAAGATCAAAAAGGGAAAGGTAACACTGTCTCTATTTGCAGATGACATAATACTTATGGTAGGAATGTAAAAAAAGAACAACTACTATAGAAAATAGTACGGCAGTTTCTTATGGAGTTAAGGATGCACCCATTCCATTCCTAGCGATTTATCCAAAAGAAGTGAAAATGCAGACTTGTGTTTGAATGTTAATAGCAGCTTCAAGCAAGAAATAACCCAATGTCCCACAGATTGATAAATGAATAGAATTAAATACAATGAAATACTACTCAGAAAAGAAAACTATTGATATAAGCACAACATAGATAAATCTCATAATCATTCTGAGTGAAAGATACTGGTCCCCTTCCCCCCTAAAATAATATATACTATATGTATCTTAAAAGTCTATAAAATGAGAACTAGGAATTTTGGAAGTGATGGTTTCATGGCTGTATACATATGACAAAACTCACCAAACTATACATTTTAAATGTATGTGGTTTATAGTAGTTGGTGCCTTAGTAAAATTGTCTCAGTAAAATCATTAAAAAAAAAAAAAAAGCTGTTTGCTAATTCCAAAATCTAGATCATCCTGGGGCTGGGCTTCATTGATTGGCTTTCCTCTTACACATGGGTCATTATTTTCTGTATCTTTGTATGTCTGATAATTTTGGATTGTATCCTGGACATTGTGTATGATCTATTGTAAAGATTATAGTATCTGTTATGTTCCTCTGAAGAACACTGATTTCTTGTTTTAGCAGACAGTTAATTTGGCTGAATGAAAACTGTAAAATTTGTCACCCTGGTAGTGTAAGGCAGTGGAACTCTTTATCCCATTATTTTAGCCTCAGCTGGGGTACTCGAAATCTGCTCTGTACATGCATAGTTCAGGCATTACCCAGAGATTTGGGCAGAATTTATATACAGAGTTTGGGGCTCTCCCTCTTTGGCTCTCTCTTTGTGACATTACTTCCCTCACTTTTCAGCTGCTATGGTTCTGAAGTCAGCCTCAAATTGAATGCCTCTCAGAAACAGTATTATCTTCCAGGCTCTGGTCATATTCTAGTCACTCTTACTGGGGACTTTCTGCTAATGGAAAACTCATGTTTTCTTCCATGTGTTGACTCCCTATCCAACACTATGCCTGCTCACTATCCAATGTCTTCAGATTTTAAAAAATATATTGTCCAGAGTTTATCATTATTATCCATAGGAGGATTGGTCCAAACCTAGTAGCTCCATGTTTACCAGAAGTGGAACTCTTCTCACTCATTTTAAATATTTTTTGAAGCTTATCTAAGTTGCTAAATACTATTCTTTAAGCCATCACTATAGATCCTGTAGTCTAAGCCTCCTTGACTATTATTCTATCTGGCAATCATCAATAGAATAATTTCCACTTTGCTCCTAGCAGTTAATTCAGCACCTGGCACCTGCTACTCTAGGATCCTGTCATCTCCTTTCCTACTAGGAAGCCAGTTCTGTAATGGCATCGTCCACATCACCCATGGAGGACAGCAGTGGCTTCTCACAAGTGCACTCCTTTGTGCACTTCAGGCCCTCCTGAAGATCTGGGGGAGCTCACAGGCAGCTTGTAACTTTTCTAATCATAAACCCAATTCAACATGCCCCCTTTCTGAGTCTTCTGACTTCTTCCTTTGCATTTTTTTCATGGCTGTTCTAGCATCTCTCTTTTGTTTGTTGTAGACCATGACTTTTCCCAAGGGCCATCCAGGCAGCATATAGGAATAATTGTTTCTTGGGGTTCCTGCCAGAGTCTCCTATGTCACAGGAGAGTACCCATATGTTGACCAGCTCTTCCTTATCCATTTTTGTGTCCTACTCCCTTGATCCATTGCCTTCAGGGTCCATATCAAGACATCCTCTTCTGGTTCTTGCCAGCTCTGCTCAGACAAACCTATAGCTCCCTTGCATACCATCTGTGCCCTCTCAGTGGTCCCAACATTTCAGTTAGTCTATGCTGAGATATGATCCTAGTTTGGGGTGTGGTGGCCTACAGGGGAGGTGGGGGCAGACCCAGAGACAAACATTATCTGATAAGGTGTCTGCCTCTTCTGAGGTGTGTGCAGAGTTCTCATGTAAGGTGGGACCATTTTATTCACCAGAGGTTTCAGGGGAGTCTGGAGTTCAAAGTGCTCAAGTGCATCCACCCAGATATCCCCACTCCATGTTAGGGTTCCATTTCTTCACCATCAGGGCCCTAACTTCGATGCAAAGAGGCTTGACTAGGTTGAGGTACCTACTCTGCAGTGCCTCATGTTCATCTTCCTCAGGCTGCAGTCTCTTGATATGTGCCAGGTGGCCTCTGACTCTTACTGTTGATTAATATCTTTGAACTTGCCATGCTCTTTCCTCAAGAAGTCAATAATACTTTGTGACAGCCACTTAGCCCCTTAGCTTTTGTAGTTACCATTTCCTCCTTACCTCTCTAGTGCTGGAGAAGTGCACTGGCTACTGCCTCCCTTTCCACTTGTCTCCCATCCCAATTCTCCCAGATGACAGTTTTCACCATCACACTGCTATTCAAGCCAAGGGCTATTAATTCTACACATGCCATAAGTGATGGTCTTTCACTGCCACCCAGCTGGTTAGTGATGCAATTTCAGAGTGCCATTGTTAGAGTCAGTTTCCCGGGACCACCCACTTCTGGTACCAACTGTTTTAGGCCAAGTTCCCTAGGAGCAAAGCCTGACATAGAGATTCTTATCCAAATGACTTATTTTTGAGGGTGTGCTCTTAGAAGGAGTGAAGAAATCTGTATTAGTTTTCTAGGTCTTCCTTAACCAAGTCCCACAATCTTTGTGGCTTAAAACAACAGACATTTTCCCACAGTTCTAGAGGCCAAATGTCCAAAATCAAGGTGTCAACAGGGCTGTGCTCTAGGTGAGACTCTGTTTCGTGGCTTTTTCTTAGCTTCTAGTGTTTCTGGCAATCCTTGGTGCCCCTTGGCCTGCAGATGCATTGCTCCAATCTATGTCTATCATTACACCATGTTCTCCCTGTGTGTCTGTATCTTCATGTGGCTGTCCCCTCTCTGTGTGTCTGCCTCTGTCTCTTCTCACTTCTTATAAGCATGTCAGTCATACTGGATCAAGGGCCCACCATGACCTCATTTCATTTACATCTTAATTACATCTTCACAGACCCTACTTTCGGATAAGTTCACATTCCATGGGTACCAGGGCTTAGAACTTCAACATCTCTTTTTTGGGGGACACAACAGAAGCCTAGGGTAACCATTCTGGTTTACGCATTGAAATTTGCCTCCTGGCAAACTCTTTAGTGTCAGGAAACTGAGATGGTTGGTCACCCTGAAAGCAGGACAGGGCAGGGTAAGGAGTGGAGAGTGCTAAACAAGATAGTGGTCTTGGTTAGGGCCAGTTTCCTGTAATCCAGTAAGGAAGCACTGGGGGCTTCACAGATCTGAATTGCCTTGAGGCAAAGCAAGGGTCAGCCTTTTATACCCTATGCCAGTCAGTCTTTGGCTAAGCTCTGTCCCCAGCTGCTGTATGGGAGGCTCCATCACCAAGGGTAGTGTTTCAAGATGGAGGCAGCTGTGCTCCATTAGCTGCCAATACTCAAAATGGCCGGACAAGTGGGCTGACCACCAAAGGGATCTGGACAGAGCCCCAGCTGCCTCCAGGATGCCACCCACAGGCGCACACACATCCAATTGTACCCTTGGTAGATGGTCCACCTTTCTACTTACCCACCTGGATAAATGCACATCTAGACACCTGTTCACCTTGGTAAATGCACACCTGTCCATTCAGGTTAAGTGGTCCAACCATCCACTTGTGCACCTTGTTAAATGTTCACCTACCACAGAGCCATCCAATCCTCAAAGTGAGTGAGCCTGCGCAGAGGCAGCAGTGATCTCTACAAACACAAATCCAATCATAGTGCTCCCTGGCTTCAAATCTCAGGATAAGAGGATCCTGATGATTAGTCCCCTTGTCTCTGTGGTCTTTCAGCCCCTGGACTCTGCCACTTCCGTCCATCTGCCCCATTGGCCTCTCCCTGCTCTCCTGCTGCCCAGGCTCCAGGTCAGCTCCTCCAACAAGCCGAGCACACAGCCAGCCTGGCCTCTCTCAGCCCCACCCTGGGGCTCAGAGGGGCCCTTCCTGCTCACCCCACCTGCAACACTGGAGACCTCAGGTCCCCTTCCCCTGCACATGCTCCATCAACAATCCTAGACGACACTGGATGCTCTCACTTCTGTTTTCCACATTGAAGAGCAGACCCGGCTGCTTCCAGGACTGGTCAAAGCTGGTCAGTGCAAAAAGAGAAGGGCAGTTGGGGGAGCAGGGCCTTTGGGGGGGGTCGGGAGGTGTTGAAGGAGTATCAGGGGCCAAGGGAGGAATATATCTGCAGATGAGCTGTGAGAGATCATTGGCCTTGGACAGTCAGAGACTGGAGTGCAAACAGGCCTAGCAAGGCCCAGGGTGGGTTTGGGAGTTAGGTTTCAGCAAGTGCAAAGATGGTGTGGTGTCAGAGGGGAGGGAGTATGCGGTGGCTCAGCATCCAGCAGAGATGGCAGCCAGGGTGGAAGCAGGGAGGGGGTCCTCAGCACAGCTCAGGGCTGGGGAAGGCAGACTCAGAATGGAGGTCAGGACTCTGGCTCCTTGAGGCAGCACCCCTCTCTCTTTCTCCAGCCTTTCCTCCTACCACCCCTCCCCTTCCAGGACCCCCTTTCTTGCCTCCCTCTCAGGCCAGGCAGGCGAGGCCATCAGGATTCCCCTGATTGCTTTCTTTCATCCCGGTGCCTTTCTCTGCAGCAAACGCCGCTAATGCCTCCTTTATCACGGAATTAGGGGATTTAGGGCCGATGGCACAAAGAGGCCCTCGATAGCGGCCGTAATCAAACGCCAATCGGCCTGATCTTGAGCGGGATGGGGAAGAAAGCGAGCGCCGGGGATTAGCGCGGGACCGAGTCCGGGCCGGTTAAGATAGTATCGGCGCGGCCACGGGGCTGAAGCCGCCCGGAGGGCCTGGCCGTGGCCGAGGAGAAAGGCCGGCTTAGCTGCTCTGCGCCAGGGATTCTGAAGCCATTAGCGGGGATTAGCGCCTGGGTTAATCTGCTTTGGCAGCTCAATTGTCAGCAGGGAGCGCGAGAGTGGTGGAGGACACCTCTGGCTGGAGTGGCCACGGGACCTCTGCAGTCCAGGCCCAGAGGCTGGTCTTGGTTTCCCCAGCTGACTGAGCTAAGCTTGGTCCTGAGGACCAGAGGGAAAGATGCACACCCCATCAGGACAAAGGGCTGATGCATGGACCTGGCTCACTTGGTGTAAGTGGAGCCAGGCGTTTGGCTCCAGCTTTCACCTTTTCCAGGCTTCTTGGGAAACCAGGGGACACAGTCCCTGACCATCCTTTCCTCCCTGGCCACCCTTCCCTTCTGTCCTTCCCATCTTGTTTGCTGCCTCCGCCATCCCTCAACCTCTGGCCTTGATCACCCCTTGGGAGCCCTGGGTGACAGCTTCCCCACTGAGTTTGGGTTCCTTAGAAAAGCACCCTCCCCATCATGCATGGCCAGGAAGCAGGTCAGACTGTGCTGATGGAGATAGGTGAGGAGCCACTGCTTGCAGACCTTCCATCTTTCCTTTAGGGGTCCCTTCTCAAGGTATGGATCCCTGAGGGGCTTATTTGTTGATTTAGTCAGGACTGATGTGATGCCACCTGCTGCCTCCCCACAGCTTATCTCCAGCCCCCTCTCACTAGCTGAGGCAGGGTGGGACTGTGTAGGCGTGGGCCTCCATAGATCAGTCCTTTGTCTCTGCTGGGGTTTTCCCCTCTGAGAAACAGGGCTGACTGAGAGGAGGAAAGGTCTGGCTAGGAGGCATCACTGTCCAGTTGTGCAGCCTGTACTCACAGGTTCCTTCTGTGAGGACCGCCCCCCCCCCCCTCGTCCCCATGCCCCTTCCTGGGTTGCTAATGAACAGGCCCCTGGAGTGGGAGACTCAGAGGGGTGTCTCTGACCATAGGCCTCCTCCTCCTCCATGGGGATGCGGCAAGGACGCTGCCTTATAGGAGACCATGGCTGGCAACAGATAGCTGGTCTGAAGCTGGCTAGGCAGGCAGGATGGGGAGGGAGGTAGCAGTGGAGAGGCTGGTGGAGCCCTCTTGGTCCCATCCCCTGACCCTATCCCCTTTCTTATGGCTGAGATTGGGGCATTGAAGTAAAAAGATGCAGAGGGAGGAAAACACACAGTCGAAAGTCCTTTCTTCCTTCACTTGGCAGACATCTCACCAGCCCAGGCTGTGTGGAGTGGTGACGGGTGAGCCACATGGGACTTCCTCACGCGCTACTATGTCAGCAGCCCTCGGCAGCGTCCAGCATGGGCAGTCGGTGGCCGGGTCTGGCGCTTCAGTGACTCGGGAGTGGACGACGGTGGTTGGGCTATTCTCACGCCTAGTGTTGGGGGGCTGCAGGAGAGGTTAGGGCAATGGCAGTGAAATACAAGGGCCAGGGACTGGTGGCAGTGACCTCGATCCGCCTCCCGACACCCTGGCGGCTCAGACAGCACAGCCGCCAGAAGCCGCTGGCACGTGCCGCGCCCCCCGGGGAACGCGTGTGCGAGCCTACGCCAGCCGGGAGCGCGCCCGTGACGCCATCAGTAAGAGCCGCACTGACTTCCGGACGCGGGTGTTCCCGGCCTCCGGTAGCCTCGGCTCGTCTTTGGACGCGTGCGGCGTAAACTGCTCTCACTGCCTGTCCTCGGGAAACCTCCTGGGTACCTTTTGCGCCCAGAGGCCCCTGTTCCCGGACCTCCCAATGAGGAGTGCTGAGAGAAGCCCTGATGGGTCTGCGGCCTTTAGCAGCCTGCCCGGGACGCAAACGAGTGACCATGAGTGTGGACCTTCCTCTCGGCCCTGGCAAGCACAGCCCCTTTCCCGTGACCTGGTCTGACCGGCCAGATAAGCCTCCGAGTCACAATTGCGGGCAGTTTATTTACCTTGACCCCATCACAGCCCTGGGGCGGGGCGGGGCGGGGGGGAGGTCCTCGCCAGGTCATCGGCGGCGTGGGTGGGAAAGGCGCTGCGGGCTTCGGTCAGCCTGTGTAAGGGTACCCAGGGACAGACAGACTGGCCAGAGAGCTTCGGCGACCCCAACCCGATCAGCGTGGGAAAACTGCCCAAAGCCCCAGTGCCTTCAGTGCTTTTCAGCCAGGGGTTGGGTGGCAGGCTACATTTGAGCACCGCTTAGGAGCAGAGGGGGTGGGATGGTTTATCCCTTGAAGTCATTTAAAGGAGAAGACACCCCAGTGGCCGAGCCTCCCAGGTCAGGCCTACTTAGTGGAGGATTAAGTGGGAGGTGGGTGTGGCCTGCCGGGAGACAAAAGTGACAGCGGTTGGGGAGGGTCAGGGCCTGACCCAATCTGAGCCGGGGAGGCGGGGCGGGGAGTTTGCCCTCAGGGATATTTGCCAGATAGGAGGGGATACACAAGACCACACCAGGGGCCACCAGGTTTTCCTTGGGTCACGCACATTGTTGGTCTAGGTCGAATTCATTTACAGTCCTGAGTGTCGTGTGACCCTCCCATTGTTCTTTCAGGCATTTCTTCATTGTGCATGCATCTCTGTCCTTGTCCCTGGGGTGTTCAGTCCCTGTTCCCAGATTTTGATGTGGCAGGAGCTTCTTAGACCCCCTGATTCTGTGCCCCTTACCAAAGACCTTCGTCCAAGGAATCTGCAAATATGTAGGAAGTAAAAGGACAAGAAAATACTCTGGCATCCTCAACTGAGATTGTGTTTGCTATAAAGGCTAAGGGCACACCCCGAAGAAACAGAATTCTCTTTGTTGGCTAAAAGGAGACAGACCTATTTGTCAGGAGTGACTGGCTTTTTTGTGTACTAAACTCTGATTGCCATTCATCACCTACACAAGGACATGGAAAAATCCAGGGGATGCCTGTGCAGTAGTGGCAGGGGTGGCCGGTGGGTTCAAGGAAGCAGGGAGCAGGGAAGACAGCTGCTTGAGGGCCTCTGACTAAAGCGTGCAGAACACTCATCTTCAGTCTCACAGTGGTGAGGACAGTGCTGGAGGTTGGCCAAACCTTGCCCCAGGAGTAGCCACCACCTCAACCTCTGCTCCCTTGCCTGGTCTCTGAGGCCATTGTCCCTCCTGGACACATTACATTATGATCCCAGGCTTGAGGCCATTGTAGATGGTGAAGGCTGCCTGTGGCTTCCAGCCAGGCACAGAGGCTCTGGCTGTGGATGGGATATGGTGAACTGGAGTCTCCACACTCCTCAGCTTACCTCTCTGATATGCAGACCCAGCCACCTCCTGGGGTTCCCTCCCCCCCCCCCCCCAGCCCCCTCCCCCACACCGCTGGTCTGTGCGTCTGTTTGTGGAGGGCCAGGCTGGAAGTTGAGTCTGTTCTACCTCCCAGTTACTTGGAAGATCTGTACACATCTCTGCCCCTTTGCCCCCATTACCACAAGGGCAAGGGGCAGCTGCCATCAGCCTCCTCTCTGCAACTTATGAGGTCTTGGTTAAATGCAGCTGGGCTCCTTCCAGGTCCCTGCCTGCCTATTCAGCTGCTCTCTGCCTGCTCACTTCCCTCCAGCCTTGCTGGCCTTCTCTCAGCCTGGACACCACAAGCACTTTCCTGCACACAGGATACCCCTCCCCTCCTGTTCCCCTTTCCTCAGGTCTTTGCTCCAAGAACTGAGGCTGCCTACTAATGCAGGTGATAAATGAAGGGGGTGGGGTTGCCTCCACCAGGGTGGGTGGCTCTTTTGTAATCACAGGCCCTGGGGACACAAATCCAGTTTAGTCTTTTCTGGCTGGGCTACTTGCTGTCCACGTAGTGCTGTGTGACACAGGAGAGGACACTTGGACTATGGCAGGGTCCCTGCCCCTCCTGGAGGGAGAGGAATGGGGGCTAGATTGTTCATGGGTGGGAGTCCCCATGCCCTACTGTCAGTGCAGCCTCAGCCCCATCCTCTCCGTGAAGGGTGAAGGGGACAGGCCTCTGGGATGCTGGTGTGCAGTCAGTGAATGGATACCATTCCTGGAGGTCACTATTGAGGTCACTGAGTCCCCTCAGGGCTCAGCTGCTGGGCTTGGCCTGCTCTAGAAACTACCTGGAACTTCTGCAAATAACTTCCTGCAACCCCAAGAAAAAAAAGCTACATGTTCAAGGGTTTACGGTGTTAGACATTGTTCTAAGCACCTTATGGGGATAGGTGGGTTCTTCTGTCAACCCAGTTCATATTAGGAAACTGAGGTTAGGTGACTTGCCCAAAGTCGCATAGTGACGAAATGAGAAGCCAGGGGTCTTTCTGTTCCCTACCACTGCCCAAAGATGCTGCCTGCTGTATATCTTCCTAGCCTTGGTGGCCTGTGCCACAGGCCAGCACTGCCCATCACAACAGCAAAGTTCCTGAGGCCCAGAGCCAGTGGCCTATGGCTGAGCTTGCATGCCCTGTGTGTGGGGGAGACAGCCTGTGGCCCCCGTGGGCAGGCAAGCTTTGCTGTGGGGCCCTTTCTCCTCAGTGGTGGCCAAGATTGGTTTCTCCTGAGAGCATTGAGTGTGCACAGCCAGTCCTTCAAAACTGTTTCCCTTGTGCCCCCTAAGCCCACAACTGGCCCTCAATCTGTCCCAGATCTCCTGTATCCCCAGAGTCCAGGGATCTGGGTGTTGTGTAGATTGTGGCAGTGGGACACTCTCCCCTTAAAGGAGCAGCTCTAGAGACCAGACCTGCTTACTGACAGTCTCTGTTGGCAAGTTATTTCCCAGTCTGAGCCAAACCCTTGAATGACTCTTACCCATGGATCATTTGGACAGGAAAGTGCCTTCTGCCCCCACACAGCCAGGGGCCCTGGTTTATCCCATCCTACTGTAGGGTCAGCCAGGGTAAAGGAGTGAGGAAAGGCCCCCTGCTCAGAGACTCAGGGGACCAGAAATTGGATGCCCCAAGCACTTCCCCAGAAACAGACCACTTCACAGAGAAACCATGGGTGGGGGAGGGTGGCGCGCCCAGCAGCACTCTCTCCCAGACTCAAACCCTGGTGTGGGGCAGTTCACTCTGCCCACTCAGTGCTGCCTTCCAGGTGACCCTGAGGGCATGCCCACCTGCTGACCCTGCAGGACCTAGCTCACAGGCCACAAACATGGCCTGGACAGAGTCTAAATGTTTCTTGGTTTGATGGTGCCAGGTCTCTTGGGGGCTAACACTGGCCATAGCTGGCTTACCCACCAGCCTGCCTGCTGCCCTGCTTCCCTGTCAGTGTCCTCAGGTGAGGGGGTATGCCTGCTCTTTGCAGAGGCAAGGCCGTCATTATTCACCTGTGCACAGATGGGCCCACACAGGGACAGGAAGCTGCAACAGGATCCGGTTTATTCGGCCTTGGGAGGGTGGTCCTGAGAGTGGCGGGTGCCACCCTGTCCCGGGCAGAGGGAGGGCCCAAGGGCCAGTTAAGGCCAGTGGCGGGAGAAGCAGGGGGCACATAGCCCCTGGAATGCGGTGAGGCCAGGCTGAGGCCCGGAGGCAGCTGTGGTAGGCCGGGACAGGTGCCCCTGCTGCCCAGGGTGGAAGGCACCGGGCTGGGACCGGGCCATGGCTACAGGGCCGTGGACCCAAGCCACATGGGCACCCCGGGGAAGCGGGGCACAGGGTCACATGACACAGAACATGAAACACAGGCACACGGCTCATGAGTAAGCACATGGACAAGTGGGCACAGATTCACAGGCCAGAGGGTCACCCAGCCTTGGCCAGACACATGGACTCAATGGTGGTGTCATACACACCACAGGGGACACACAGCACTAAGGGACATGTGGACTCAATGGTTACAGGGTACAGACCCAGGCCATGGAGTGCAAGGAATAGGGAAAAGGGGCCTTTTGGCACGACTGCACTGGAATCGTGAGACGAGGGCAGTGGGGACTGGTCTGGAGGTGCCTGGGGGCAACCCCCATGCAGACCCCCTAAGGGACTCAGTCTGTCTTCCACACTTTGTTGAGAAGCTTCACCACTTCATCATAGATGACAAACACGATGGCCACATCCAGGCAGACCCGGCCCAGGCGGGGGATGGTGCCCTTGTAGAATCTGGGGTTGGGGGGAGGTAGGAGGTGAGGAGGCAGAGGAAGTACAGCGTCCCTGGGAAGTGAGGGTGGGTCCTGACATTGGAGGGACAAGGGCAGGTGCCTAAAGGTAGGAGCCCTAGGGGATAGCCTGGGGCTGGCAGCAGGAATGGGGTGAGGCCCGCTTAGAAGGCCAGGGAGGGTCTGGGGTGGGGACCACAGCCCTGCCCCTCCCCCACTCACGCCTTGAGCCCCTCATTCCTCAGGATCTGCAAGCCACAGTCCCATGTGTTCCGGTATTTGTGTGCCTCCAGGCCCTGCAGGACAGCAGCACAGCACAGGGCTCAGTGGCTAGCCCAGCCCCTCGAAGCAAACCCTCCACCCCCTTCGTGGTCCCACCCCCACCTGCATCCGGGTCTTGATCACGTCCAGAGGAGTGTTCCCGAAGACACTGGCTGCGCCAGCAACAGCTCCAAACACTCCGGTTATCAGTGGGTTCATGGGCTTGTTGGGGTTGTCCCCTGGATGTGGGTGGGGGTTGCAATCAGAAAATTATGGGAGGGCAAAAGGGAGGGTTCTTCAGGGCTGGGAGGAGCATGCACCGGAGCCAATGAACGTGGGTGCCCCAGGAGGCAGGGTCCTGGCAGAGAGGACTGAAGAGGAAGAGCCTAATTCAGAGTGGTTGGAGGTGGAGTCTTGGGGCAGCGGACCCAACAGATACATACCTCTGTACCAGTTGCGCAGGGAGGTCATGACGAAGAAGCGGATGGCCTGGTTAGACCCCTGCTTCAGCACGGTGGCTGTGAGGCCCTGGTAGGTCCCCTTCAGCCCTAGGGGCAGGTAGGCATCGGAGTTACACTGGGGCCTTCGTGGGGGAGTGGCACACCAGAGCACCAAAGCAGGAAGGGGAAGTGCAGGCTGGCTGGCCAAGGTACCTGACCCTACCTGAGGAGGAAGACATTACAGCTCACCTTGTTCCCGAATAATCTCCCTGACCCCATGGAAGAATCCTCTGTACTTAGGGTTTGGGGAGGTCTGGTCGTGGATGAACTTCACCTGTGAGAGGGAAGCAAAGGCACTGGCTTCCAGGACGCCACTGAAGGGCATACCTGGCCCATTGGCTTGTGGGCCTAGGGCCCACAGAGATCAGACCAGGGCTGGTGATGCAGCTCTTCACCTGGAAAGAGCCACCCAAAGCCACCGAGGGACACAAGGCCCCAGGAAACAAGAGGGTTGGCCTTACTAAAGAGTCTCTGCAGTTATGTTTGCTGGTATTTGCCACAGCTTAGGCAGTAAACATGTGTTATCTTATGCTTTCTGTTTATAAAAGTTTTTTTAAAAACCCTAATGTCAGTTGTCCCATTGCCTTCAGGACAGAGTCCAGTCTCCACAGGAGGCCCTTCCTGCACACTCTGCCCAGCTTCTGCAGGGCACTCTCTACCTCGATGGTCTTCATGGAGCACTAGGGCAGGATGGTCCCCGCCACCCCATCACCCCTCTGCACACCTTATCACCTGCTGAGACCCTCCCCACCTTGATGGTCTCCATAGGGCACACGACCACCACGGCTTCAGCCACGCCGGCACCCAGGCCACACAGCAGCCCCCGTGTGCTGTCCAGGCGTCCCTGGGGATCTCGCATGTGGTTGCTGAGGAACTCAAACATCCCGAACCTGGGAATGGGAGGCAGTGGGATGAGAAGGGCAGCAGCCGCCAGGATGCCCTCCCTCGGCCACCGGAGACCACCTCACCTGACGGCCGCTTTGGGGATGGAGCCGTAGAGCAGGGAGCTGAGGCCTCGGTACAGGCCCAGGACGCCATGGCTGCGGACCGTCTGCCGCACGCAGTCCCCTGGAGGAGGGGGCGTTCAGCGACCCTCTACCGCCCTAGAGACCACCTTTCGCACCTCCCCACAGCCCGCCTCGTTTGCCCCCCGAGCGCAGGTCCTGGCCGTACCCTCCGGGTGCCAGCCCTCTCGGTGCCGTCCCCTGCCAGCAGCCCTCTACTCACCGATGCCCCGGTACCGCGGCGGGTGCGAGCGCTCGTCCAGCTGCAGCTGTGTCTTTACATACTCGGTGGGGAAGGTGATGCAAATCTCGATGCCGCCCGCCAGGCCGCCTGCGGGGACCAGAGACCCGGACCCTGAGACCACCTTCTGGCGGTCGGACTGCCCCGCCCACCGCCGCTGGCGCCCCGGCCCCTCCCCCGCCCCGGACTTTGTCCGGCTCCTCTGGTGTAGGGGAGGCCCGGCAGCCTCCCTCACCCCACCCACGTTGTCCTGGCTAGGTTCGGCGGGACTACCCGCAGGCTGAGTCCCCACGCTCTGGCTGAGGACCGGGGCCGCGCCCCCCGCCCGACCCGGAAGTGAGGCGGGGACTCTGCGTCCCGGGCCCACCCGGAAGCGCGGCGGGGCCGATGGAGAGGGCAAGCTGGGGGTCCGCGTCCCGGAGGGGCCCACCTGCCAAGATCGCCTTCCCTGGGTGCGTCAGCTTGGCTTTCCCAGACGCGGGCGCGGCGGCCGCCAGAGCGCGGGGCGCGGCCATGGCAGGCGGGGAGGCGGGGCGCCCGGCGTCGGCTTCGGGTCCGAGCCTCCGGCTCTCGGCGTTCGGTCGGCGGCGGCGGCGGCGACGACAAACGGTTATGGCCCGGAGGGCGGGGCGGTCGCGTCAGCTCCCGGGCTCCGCCTCGCGTGGTCCGAGCCGGGCCCCGCCTCCAGCCCGCCCCGTTTTGCCGGCAGGGAAACTGAGGCCGGGGCGGGGCAAGCGAGGCAGGCGCCTGGGCGGGGTCGACAGCCCAGCCAATAGCGGAGCCCGGGGTCCTTGGGAGGCGGTGCTGTGCCGGGCCTGGAGCTGTGGGTCAAGGTGCAGTTTCTAAAACCCGCCCCGGCATCAGGCAGAATCCGGCACGAGAAGGAGCAGGTCTCATTGCAGCTGCCTGAACGACCGGATCCCCGGTTGGGGGTGGAGAGAAGGGCCGACCCACCCCGGGGACACAGGGGTCTAGCCCCATCCCTGAAGTTTGGCATTCCCACACCCGACGGTCTGTGAGGCTACCACTCCCGCTACGGGATTTGGAGCTCCGTGCGGAGCTCGCAGGAAAAGACCCCCAATATACCCTGGCTATCTCCCCTTGGGCAGACGCAGGTTCTCATCCCCAAAGAGGCCCCAGCCAATCTTTTGTCCCCTGCTACCCACACCAGCACCAAGCAGGGAAGCTTTGCCTTGATAAACCGACTTTAATATTCATGATAAGTAGGAGGCTCAGAGCTAGTTAGAAGGTTCGTTCAGTTGGGTCTGCAGAGTGGCCTGGAGGGGGCAATTCTGCCAGTGCTGAGTGAAGACCAGGTGTCCCTCCCACCAAGGGCAAGAAATCCTCGGGGAGAACGCCCCAGGAATGCCTGGCTCCAGCCAGAGGACCTGGAGGCAGAAGTCCACCCAAGTTGGTCTTCTTGGGCAGTGTCTCCCCTGGCCTCCTCAGGGTATTCCGGATGGCTCAGAGGCGGCCATCCCTGAGCCTCAGCAAAAATAAATAACGTCCAGGTGTCCCTGCCGCCCATCAGGGTCCTCTGTGCTTCTGCAGTGACATGCTCCTTGAGGTTAATAACCCCATAGAGGCATGTTGCCACTGAGCGCCCACTACACGCTGAAGCCGTACACAGGAGGCTGGGCGAAGGCAGGTGCAGCAGCATATCCATAGGGGAAGCCAGCAGGGGCAGGGCCTGCAGCAGGGCCTGCTGTCAGCATCAGCTGCTGGCCTGCAGAGGGAGAAGCAGAGGGTGAGCAGAGCTCCTGCTGCCCAGGAGAGGACAGGGGCCCAAGGAGCAGCGTGGCAGACCAGCCCTGACCACCCAAGGTTCAGGCACTGGAGAACAGGTGCCTGGGGGCAAGGACAGTGGGAGTTGCTGTTGTGGGGCCAGCCACAGAGGCTGGCCAGGCTAGAGGGTAAGCTAGTCCCCAAATGGGACACTTACTCAGCTCAACTGGCTGGGTCTCAATCATGCCCATCAAAATCTAAAAAAACCAGATTGACATTAATGGTGGTGGTGGTAGGGGCACAATGACCCTGAAGAAGACACAGTTGGCAGGAGACTTGAGACCAGGCTCACTTGCTACGTGCTCACCACACCCTCAGGCCTTTGTTAGTCCTGCAATGCACTCCAGAACCCAAAGCGCCTTGGTGCAGTGGACACCAACCAATTTGTCTGCTCAACAGCCAGGCCATCCAGGCAGGCTCTCAAGTCAAAGCCAGCAGCAGCCTTGCTGCCTGGGACCAGGCAGAGCAGCACACAGCAGCGGCTCAGAGTTGGGCAGTTGCTAGGCACAAGGAACAGGCAAGGGCACCCTCACAGAAGGCAGGTGCCCTCAGAAAATGGAGGACAATGGCCATGCTTCTTCAACATTCCTGGATACACTGACCTTCCCCACACCCAGCAGCCATGTGGTCCTTCTGTCCCCCACCCTGTCCATCCCCTCTCTGATCTGAAGCCCAGTCAGGGAATCACTTTCCCTACTCTTCCCTCCCTAGGAACAGGGGACTAGGGGCAATGGGGTGCTACCTACCAAACAAGAGAGGGGCGGGCTCCACCACATGTTCCTCTTGCTTGCGTAGGCTCTCCGAGGCATCCAGTCTGTCTACCTGCAAAGAGGCAAGAGCACTCGAGTGCCTGCCTGACAGGCTGCCTGCAGTCTGGGCCAGGAGGTGAATGTGGGGCCGGGAGGCAAATACACAGCCTCCAGGAAAGTCAGAGCTGAGGGTGGTTACAGGGCAGATGCTATATCTGCAGTGACCCCTGATCCACAAGGTGAAGCCTCTGTAACTGGGTAGACATGGAGTGCCCACTGGGGCCCTGGTGATCCCTAACTGCAATTCCAGCCCAGTGCTTTCCAAGTGGGCACTTGACTGCTTGGTGCACCAGAGCAATGGCCAGTGACTGCAGGCTACACATGCAGCACAGCTCACAGGGCTAGGTTCTCCTCTGGATACAGGGGTACTGCCAAGACAATGTAGCACTTCTTACATCCAGCTAGTCCAGGCTGCCCACCCCTTCAGAGGAGACCAGTCACCTCATATCTGGGACATCCCACCTGGCAGGGAGGATGTGTCACCTTAGAGGTGGGGGCAGGGACAGCCATCAGAGGTCAGGCTGCCTCCCTGCTTTTCCTCAAGGCTTCACAAGGGGCTGTCCTACGTGGTACCCACAGGCTGCAGCAGACACATGGATGGAGAGGGAACAGAGCAAAGTGGTGCCAGGGACCTGAGGAGCAAACAGCACTATGCGAGTGGGGGCAACAGCAACTGTGTGTCTGGGACCCCCCTAAACAAGCACTCAAGTCAGAAAGAAGAAAAAATTATGTGCCCTGTGTACACTCAGACCTGGGAGAGATCAGGCTAGGCACCAGAACCCTAACAGAACAGCCCTGTCACTGGCCCTGTGCGCTCCCCTCCCTTTCCCTCCTTGGGACCAGAGCTGAGGTGAGGAAGGAACAAGACAGTGCAATGGACTTGCAATCTATACTCTCTGCCTTCAGTTGGCTGACACTTAGGCTGAGGTCTAAGCTAGGCCTGTACCCTCCACTGGGAGAGCCAGGGGGTTTGGGCATGTGAGTTTTTCTCAGACGGATGGCCCTCAAGCTTCCCAAATGAATCAAGAGGCTCTGGGTGAAGTTCTCCAGTCAGGAAGGGGTGTGGTCTTCTTGTCTGGGCCCTTCCACCTCCGAGCAGTCTAGTCTGTCGGGCCCCAGCCCAGATCCCAGAGCTGCCTAAGAAACCCATATGGAGTCCATCCTATCCCCAACATGATAGGCACCAAGCCTGGTGCTGGTCGAGAGGCATGTGGGGCAGCAGTGAGACCAAGCGCCACAGTAGCTCTTGCCTTCTTCAAGGACTAGGGGACATGTCTGGGGACCCTGGGCCAGGGAGCAGTTCCTTCCAGCAGGAAGGCAGCTTTAGACCAAATACACTGTCCCATTCTGAATTAGCTATGCAGTCACAGTGTTGACCAAGGTGACACGGTTGCCAGGATGACCTCCATCACTACAGAGAGGGAGTGTGTTCCCCCCAAGTCCTTGGGGCTCCCTGGAGGTCCCAACCCCTGCAGTAATGAAGGTCTGAGTGGCACGAGTTCCTCTTATGTTAACTCATGGGCCTTGACTCTAGGAAGAGACTCAAGCCATATGCATCCTTCTTTATTCTGGAGCACAGCAGACAAACTGCTTCCAGGTTAAGACAACTTCTGGATGGGAAAAGCAGAAACCATGGAGCACTTTCTGAAGACAAGCTCCAACACAGCACAGACACTTCCTTTGAGGAGCTGCCATCCACTGTAGTTGAGGAACGAGGGACTCTTGTAAATCCAACCAGTCTATGTCCCCTAGTAGCCTGAAGATGGTCAGCACATGGTCAGCACTATCTCTCCCCATCCCCTGAAGAGTCCTGGGAGACCTCCCACTCAGATGTGCTGTGTAAATGGGACTAGGACACACTCTGGCATTCCCTCCTCCAGCAGCAGGGAGATGGCCTTGCACCCCTTGACAGGGGCTGGGCAGCTCCCAGGAGGCTCTGCAGGTGGCAGACAGAGTAAGCCCTTACAGGCCAAAGCTGGCAGCCAGACCCCACCACCACCCCACACCTGTGCTTCTTGTTTCTTCCATAAACCCCACACTAACTCCTAGAGGCCACTCTCCTCCCTCACACTACTGAAAGAGGCCCTAGCCTAGTGGCTTCTTGGCATCGTGGGGTGTCCTTGTGGCTAGAAGAAGGATAGGTGTATGGCTGGATGGGCCAGTAGGTGCTGCTGAGCGTCAGCTTTTCTGCAGCCTTAGAAACAAACCAGATTAGGTGACAAGGGTCTCTGGACAGTGCCTCAGCTAGGTCCCAGACAGGGACCTAGGGCTTCAACACACAGGGAGAGTTAAAATCAGATACTCTCATCTTGTTAAACAGCTCATCAACCTGCAAAGAAAGCCAGAGTGGGCCACCAAGGCCACAAACTGACATCTAGAGTGGCAGAAGCAACAAAGTAAGACATGAATATGGCCTCAGGACCAGGGAGACGTGGGTCTGAGCCCATGTCTTCATCTATCAGCTTTGGATCCGAACCCACACCTGCAGTCATAGAGGGGATGACTACCTACCTGTCAAGGTGTTAACATTCCTACTAAGTGCTTGGCAAAAGGGGGGTTACCACGACAGGTCTGCCAATGAATGCACCCCAAAATCCACTGGAGGCGTGCTGAGAGGTAAACAGACCACACAGAGCCCATGGACCGTGTGCTGGAGCTCTGCCAGCTGGTGCCACTGTTCTCACCCCACAGAGCCCTGGTCTGTGGGCAAACACACCCACTGTGTGCCCTGGCAGTGTGCGGGAGACCTGATGCAAGTCCCCTGTGGGGAGGGGCTCAGTTCTACCCAGAGCCCCCAAGGTGATTTTCTAGAAGAGGTTAATATTAGGCACAAAACCACTCAACTGTGAAGGCACGAGGCATCTCTCAAAGGTGGACAGGGCTGGTTGGACAACCTGGATTGGTCCCCCAGAGGCCACGGGCCATCAGAGGACCTCTATAGACCTGAGCTAGAGTCATAGCTGTGCCACATGGTGGCAAGGGAGCCACAGCAGAGCCCACACTTACTTTGCTAAGATACTCTCTCATCACCTGGATGAAGTAGGGCATGGCCAGGTCAACGAGGTTGTGTCTCCAGGCCAGCTCCAGCACCACATCCGGAGGAAGCAGGTCGTAGCAGGTGAAGAGAGAGGCCACGAAGCACTCCCGCTTGCCCTCTTCCAGGAACCACTGCAGCAACTTCTCAGCCAGCTCGGCATCTCTAGACTCTGCAGCATGCTGCATGGCATCCTGCAACCAAGGCAGACGCACAGCTCAGGTCCACTCTGCCTTGTGCTACCTGAGGCACTTTCTGAGTTGGTAGGACACAGAATGGTGCCAGGCCCCACAAAGGACATCCTCGCCTGCAGAAGGGTCCCTGTGCCTCGGCTGCCCTCTGGTAGGCTGGAGTACCAGCTCCAGGAGAGCCATGGAGGGCACCAAGCGTACTCCTGGCAGCAGACTCTCACAGACCTGCCGAAATACCAAGAGGGAGGTGGCACACACGGGTGCAGGTGCCCTGGGAGACAGGCTCTGGCCTTGCAGCCCTACTGGCATGCAGAGGGGGTGCGTGGGGTTGCCCATTGAAAGGGGATGGTAACAGAGCTAGCAAGGCTTCCAGTAAAGGCCGGGGTTATTATGCTTGGGTCAACAACCAGCGCTACCCTTCTGGACTCAACATGCAGCAGCTACAAGGGATAAAGCCAGTGCTCAAGAAATAGCAATTTTCAGGGGCGCCTGGGTGGCTCGGTCGGTTGAGTGTCCGACTTCGGCTCAGGTCATGATCTCACAGTCCGTGAGTTCGAGCCCCGCGTCGGGCTCTGTGCTGACAGCTCAGAGCCTGGAGCCTGTTTCAGATTCTGTGTCTCCCTCTCTCTGTGACCCTCCCCCGTTCATGCTCTGTCTCTCTCTGTCTCAAAAATAAATAAAAACGTTTAAAAAAAATTAAAAAAAAAAAAAGAAATAGCAATTTTCCCTTTCTTCCTGACATAAAAAAAGTACCTTCAAAAGTCCCTAATCGCTTTCACATTTGCAGATTTGTCTAAAACATAAAGAATCATACCCGCCTAGTGATAGCCATCAGTAAATTAGTAATTTCTATTTTCTAGCCACAATGGTGAGAAATGAATGACCTAAACTCTGCCAGTGCACGCGTTAGCTCTCTACCTCATCCCCATCCCTCAACCTCCTTCCCAAACCACTGGCAGCACTTGCCAGGGCCCTGCTCCAGGTCCTTGCCCTGCCCTTCACCATCCCTAGCCTGTGACTATACCTCTGCAGAGTGTTCTTCACTCATGGGCATGAGGGCCCCCTAACCCTCACTTTCCCATGTCCTGACATGTTCCCTCATGCCCCTCTAGTCTTGTGGCTCCTCAACAGTCCCAGCCTCCCACATGCAGTTACTCTGCCAGCTCCTCAGGTAGAGTGCACACTCTCCAAGGTGGCTGCCCTGATGGCTGAGTGACCACTGGGCTTTTACACCCAACCTCTGCAATCTGGAAAGCATGCTTATTGTCTTACAACTGTCCTAGAAGCCAGCACCGGCCACTCACTAACCCCCCAGGTGGCACACTGTGAACCACCCATCCTCCCAGGACTTCCATGCAGGGTGGGCTCTGCTGCCAAGGCATGACTGACACTTGTGTGTAGGGTCGGGGCCTGTGCATCATAGGCTCTGCAGCACCACCTTGGCCTCCACCTACTAGATGTAGTACCACACCCTCACGTGTGACAACCAATCCCCTGGGGGTCAGAGTCACCCTTGCTGAGAACAAGGGTATTGGAATGTATGCCAACATTTTTCTGCCTGTGGCTTTGTCCTTGTGGATTCTCTTCGTGGCACACGTTGCTCGGAGTGGGACTGGTTTGGAAGAGGACAAATGCCCTTTTGGCAGTTCTCACACACTGCTCACTTGCTCATTGTCCGGTTGATAGGGGTCATGCACTCAAGATGCTGGCGTGCACACTGGCAGGTTGGGGCAGCTGGGACCCCCTACCTGGGGGCAGCTTCCCTCTGGTGTGTTGGAGCCCTGCTGCCACCTCCCAGAGTCAGCGTGTGAGTACCCTGATGAGCTGTCTGTGAGCTCCCTCTGCAGGGTCCTGTAAGCACCCCACGAAGGACCACGAGCACTGTCACGAAAAGTGAAGAGATGTTACCTAACAGTCCCAAACTGGAGGTAACAACTTGGGATGAAGCCTGACATGCCCCTGATGTCCAGAGTTCTCTAGCCTCAGCCCATGTGCTATGAGAGAGAGATGCATGCCCACATCCTAGGAAGGTACTCAGGGAAGCCAAGGACAGTTCTGGGATTAACACCTTTAGGTGAAGCTCATGGCCTTGAGAAAAGGCTCCCCAGGGGAAACAGCACATGGAACCCTTGGAAATCAGCTTAGCCACACAGCACATTACAACAATGGCCCTCTTGTGCAATTGCACTTTACCCCACTGGGGAGATGTTGAGGTCAGGTGGAACGAAGGTAATGCCTTCAAGGGCCTGGGATCTCTCCAAGAAGCCCACCCTGGCTTTCAGATGCCCAGATCCAGATCCAGACCTGAGGATGGTACTTAGCCACTGCTTAAGGGCAGACACAAGTATTTTGAATTTGATTTTCACTTTGGTGTTTTTATTCCCCACATATGGATTGATCAAAAACAAAATAGGTGCCAAGTGAATGCTGCCACACTGTTTGGGACAGCGAAACTCACAAACAACTGCCAGGAAAGATTCAACTCCATGGGAGCTATTCTTTTGATCCAAATACCATTTTAAAAAAAATGTTATTTATTTTTAGAGACAGTGAGCAAGAGAGAGCACATGTGCATCCGTACACACAAGCAGGGGAGGGGTACAGAGAGAGGGATGAGAGAATTCCAAGCAGGCTCTGCGCTGACACAGGGCTCGAACTCAAGAACCATGAAATCATGACCTGAGCCAAAACCAAGAGATGGAAGCTTGACCAGTGGAGCCACCTGGGCGCTCCTTAATCCAAATAACTTTAAAGAAGCTCTATATTAATGACAGATAAGGATCCTTAGTCTGTGTTCTAAAAACACTTCCTCCTTAACATAATCCTCCCTGTCGCCCCACAAATGTCTCCTGGTAGGGGGCTGTGACCATCTCACACCCCCCAAAACATCAGGAAGCACACAGGGTGGGGAGGTCATTGGGACACCAACCTTGTAGAGATGGTCCTTCTTGCAGAGCTCCACGCTCTGGGCCCACCGGTTGTTGCCCTTGTATAGATAAGCCGCAATGCGCCTGAACTCAATCAGCTGGTGCTTCTCCAACCTCTGTGCCAGGGCAATGTTGTCAAAGTTGTCGTAGGCATCGATAGATGCCCTCAAACCCTAGAAAGAGGTGGCCTTTCCGTGGGTGAGGGACATAGTGGAACAGGCAACCAGGAATTACTCACTGGCCTCAGAAAGGCCCCTCCCCATCCATCCGTGGGGCCTATGGGGCCCACAACCCTTCCTCTGCAAGGTCAGCCCTCTGAGAAGAGGGCTGGTGCAGAGAAGGGCTCTCTAGTCCCCGAGTGCCCAACACTAGCTGCATGGGTCCCTGAGGCACAGAAGGAGCTGCAACTTCCCTCTGATAGAACACACACCCCACACCCACCTGGTAATCCTCCTCTTCTGTCAGTAGGTGGTTGAGGGCCTCATTCACACTCTTGTTGTTGTGGCTCTGGACTGACCGCAGGTAAGGCTTCACTAGGGGCAACTGGCCTGCCTGACGAGTCAGGAGAATGGTTAGGGCACTTGGGTAAGTCATCAGGGCACTAAGTTTGGGGCCCCATGGCACACTGATGGACCAGCGTGTACAGCCCAGTTCCAGGTCTCCTGGACAACTACAACTGGCATGCTCTACACACACTAACACATGAAGAGCTTCCTGGGTTACTGAGTAAATGTCAATTTCATTTATGAACATTTTGGCTGAAATACAAAGCTACATCTGAAACCTAAAAGCAGTTTGATACATTTAATATTTACATTTTCTGGGGACTGATTTAAAAAATTGATTATTAAGGTATTATCATTCACATGACCTTGGCCCAACACACCCTTCTCTGGCCCTGGGATGCTGGCTGACTCACCTTTGAAAAGAAGCCAACAGTCCGGGTATGGTCCAGCCGGGGTGCAAGCACAAGCAACAGGTCATTTATGAGCAGAGGTTTGTAATCCAAATAGAACTGCAGGGCTTTATAGTAGAGCTCCACATTAGCAACCTGCAGGTCAGGGAAGAGCTGAGGGTCAGCCCATGTCAATCCCCGGGTTGCCCCACTCACCTAAGATGCCGTACAATCCACCAGAACTTCTGGTTTTTGCCCAGGTGCACTTTATTAGTGAGGCTGGACTGCCCTTTTTAAGACCAAATGTGCCCCGTTTCCCATCTCTGTGACATTTTTCTCCTCAGCACTTGCATCTCAATGACCTAAGAGGCTGGCCTTTGTTTCCTGATTCATTGCAGTATCTGACGTGGGGTCGATGCTCAGCTAGTATCTGTTGAGTGAATGCATGAGGGGTAACAAGCCAGGATAAACCCAAACACCAAAACATGGTTTTATCCAAGCAAGATTCCCCCAGTCCTCCCTGGGAAGCTCAGGCTGAGCAGCAGCAAATCCTGTTATGTTTCCACTGCTCTCAGACAAGACACCACGATGTTCAGACCAGGCATCCTGGTAGGCAGAGGAGGGCTGAGTCTCTCCAGGCTGACCCTGTGCCCCCAGGAAGGCCACCCTCCCAGGCTTGCTGACTGTAGGGCCTTGTGTTCAGAGGAGAGCAAGGTGACTCCTGCCTCCAGAAGGACTGTGCCAGGTTAGTGGTGATGAGCATGTCCAAAGGAACATACAAAGGTGCAGGGGTACACACAGGGCATGGGAACACTAGAGCCATACTGGGTGGAGGGGGTGGGCGCATGGGAGCTCTCTAGTAATACCAGGTCCAGGTGAGCTAGCAGCAATGTGGGCCCGTGACATCTGCAGACCAAATGGTGGGGGAGATGACTGTCCATAGCTCTGCCCATTACTGGTACTCTTGCTGGTTACTGACTTTACCCTCCTCTCCCCTCCCTAACTTCGATGTGCCCCTCAGAGCAGAGCAGTCACTGTCACCACAGATTCTGACCTAGAATGGCCTCAGGGTCCGTGGTGCTGCCCTTGTGGGTGCAAAGGAGAGCAGTGCCCCCCACCCCCTCCCCTGGGCATACTGCATCAGAGCTCTCGAACTGCTAATCTTCCGGCCAGGCCCTTTTACTCAGTGGTATCTGGACCCGATCAATGGTCGCCAGCCAGACTAAATGTGTAATAAGCAGAAAGGACTGTGGGGACATAAGGTGGGGTGGATGGGCAAGGGCACACTGGGTAACTTTCCTTGACTTTTGATCAAGTCCTTGCAGCCTTCATTAAAGCATGACCAGAGTGTCCCATATCCTTCTGGTTGGATGGCTTAAGACAGAGCACAATTGGCCATGCTCTTCCCCCACTGCAGTGACTGTGAAGCTGGACAAGAGCCGGCCCCACCACTCTGGGTGTGGATCAATGGACATGTGTTGTGTTGGACTGAGCTGCTGATCTGGAGGCATCTGGCACCCTCTAAAGAATCCACTGCTCCCATCTAGGGCACTGGCATCTACACGGCACCCTCCTGTGGAGCCATGTACCAGGATGAGAGCACCAACACAGCCATACCCACTTGTGCAGTTGGTAAGGATGGCTACTACTACGCAAGGCCTAGGGACAGGGCATTATTCCTATTTTGAAGAAAAGAAAACTGAGGCTCAAGGGTGACCAGCTAGGGTGCGCTGGTTCCTGACACTGCGCTACCTGTGAGAGGCACCTGCTGTTGGCTGGGCACTTGCCACTGAACACTTGGCAGGCAGGAAACGTGTCCATTTTATGGATGGGGTCACCGAGGTTGATAGTGATGACACCAGCTCAAAGTGACAGAGATAGCAAATGGCTGAGCCAGGATGTAACACTGGTCACCCCTGCCTGGCCCTCCACCACTCAGTCCTGTGGCCAGGCTATTCTAAAGCTCTCCTGTTGTGTACCCACAGTACCAACAATGTCCTCTCAGGCAGGCCACCATGCCTGCTGGTGTCCTCCACCTCCTTCTCTCCTCCACATGTTGAGCTCATAGGAGTCTCCCACATGGCAGACAGGCAGAGGCACTGGTGTTGTACTAAGAACAGAACTCAGATGTCACCTGCATGAACACTGTTTTCCCACAAGACAGTCTCGTCCATGAGCATGTGACCTGGGACCCAAGACGCCATGCTGACCTCCATCTCTCTTCAGGAATCTGCTGATCCTGACCACCATCAGGGTAGATTGCACTTGGGTCATGGGCCACATCAGCTGCCTGGACAACTCCAACGCTCCAGACACCACTAAGAAACAAAAAGTACTGCCACCTCAACCATGGCACATCATCAATTTTAAAATGCACCCTGATAGCATTCAAGTTAATGTGAGAAAAGCACACCTAGAACTGATCAGGTATGTGTTTTCCAGCATGTTATTCATGTGTGCTAGGGCCTTCTCTTCTATTAGCCTGCCCTTCCATTAGCAACCTGCAGACCCTGTACAGGGTGGGATGTGTGTCAAATGGCCAGTGATCTCACTGATTATGCTGAATAGCACTGATGTGTGTGACCTCAGATGCTGAGACCTGGGTAGGTACCCCACCTGTCACCCACACCTCCACTCAGCAGTCATATGTGGAACAGAAGACAGATGGCTCTCTGATCCAGATGTAAGGAGCCCGTGCCCCCACCTTGGGAGCAACACGACAGAGACATGGTCAGAATGCTATCTTTCACTGACAGACAGCAAACAGGAGACCTGTGGGCAAGTTATTCATGAAAAGCCACTGGAACAAAATGAGGACACTCAAAGCAAAAGACCCAGAGACTGATGACAGAAAGCTTCACCTCCTAGGCTTCTAATATACACACAGAGCTCGCAAAGAAGGAGAGGCTTGGAGGCAAGGCCCACTCTGATCCCAGAAACAAAACAGCAGAGGCCCGCTTGGTGCATGCCCCCAGACCTGACCTCTTCCAACAGTATCTGGCAGCTAGTGGAATAGCCTGGCAAGCACCCTGGTTTAGCATGACTAGACTATGGGAGGATAGAGGCTCCTAGGAAGAGTGGGGACCCAGAGGCCAGTAGATCTGGGCTCATGACTCCACCTCTGTCAGGAGCCTGTGTTCTCTGGAGCTGGAAGTTTTGGAGGGGGAGATATAAAGAAAAAATATGCCAGAAGGTAGAAAATATGAAACAATATGATAGGAAATGATATAGACCGGGTCTGGAGGTGGGAGTCCCTCCAGAGGGCAGAAGGAAGAGCAAACGCCAGGGTCTGGCTGTCCAGGACCCTGTGTGAGAGCAGGGTGGGGAGAATGGTCCTGGACCTCACCCCCTGCCTGTTGCCTAGCTGTGGGGCCCTAGGCCAGTCACTACCCACCCTAAGCATCTGTTCCCTGTTCCCTTTGTGCAGATGGAATCACCACCACCTGCACAGAGGGCAGTGAGACTCTGACAAGATGATGGCAACATGCCCTGAGGTACACACACTGGCATTTGGCCCACCTGCCCCCAGGACAGGCTGGGCAACAGCAGGCAGGAGCGGATGCTTGGGCACTCTCTTACCTTGGCAATGACATCCTTGAATTGCCCTTCCCTCCAGGCATCAGTAGGGTGATTGATCATGGTAAGGACGGCATTATCGTACTCTTCGTACTTGTCATAGAGGAACACCAGCTCTGCCCAGAGGTGCGCCTGCTCGGCAGCTCTCAGCACCTGCAGGGACAGCCATGGGTTAGGCTTGTGCCACACATGCACATGGCAGCTAGAACCCCGAGGATGGCTAGATTACCTTTGGGATGTTGACTCGGGACCAGAAGAGCTCCAGGTGCTCTGGCATCTTCTGAGGCTTGAATTTGGAGTAGAGGATGGCCAGTTCTGTGAACATGCCCATGTGGGCCCGCTCCAGGCCCAGGGCTGCCTCCAGCAGGGAGATCAGTTCCTCAAAGTAGCCCCGATCCTGACAGACCAACAGATATGCTTGGGGTAGGGGTAAATGCACCTGGGGTGGCCAGCCTTGCTCCCTCTCAGTTATACACTCTGGTTCCAGCCTGCCAACATGCCTGAGCTCAGTCTAACTGGTTCCCATCACATTAATGCCAGAAAACCTCAAGGGTCATCCCCAGAGGGCTATTTCACACCCTCCTCACTCCCTGTCTTCACTCTGTGGATAACCTTGTTCCTGCTTCACTGAGAAATGGAAGCCATCAGAAGCAAAAGCTTATGTTGACCCTATTAGCATCTGTACCTGTTTGTGTTCCTGCTTAGGATCCAGCCAGCCTGGAACCCAGGCCCCAGCTCCTGCCACCTACTGGGGCTGCTGGGCCAGCAACGGTCTTCTTTTCTCTTGGCATCAGCTTCTCCCTCCACAGCTTGCCTTTAGCAAACATCCTGCTAATTCTCCCATCCAGAAATAATCTTTTTTAACCCCATGGTCCCTACCAGTGCCATCCCATTTTTCTACTCCCTTTTGTAGCAAGTTCCTCAGCAGGACCCTGTCTGGCTAACTGTCCCTCCCTCCTGTGCACAGCTACTCAGATGCCTTGTTCTCTGGAGCTTCTTCTTACTTTATCCCAACCCATGCTGGAGGGCCCTGGACTCGCTTTCTGCTCTTCTTTATCTGCTATCACCCCTCATGACCTCACTTAGTTGTGTGTCTTTATGTCCCATCTGTGTGCCATCTGTGTGTCCTATTTCATTTCTCTAGCTGGGTTTCTTCTCTAAATACCAGGCCCTGTTTCCATCTCCCACCTCTGGCACCTCTATATGAACATCTGATTGGCAGTTCAAACTTGGTATGTCCAAAACTTAATCCCTGTCCTTCCCTTCCACCAGCCTCTGCCTTTAGTCTTCCCCATGTCCACTGGTGAGAACTCTATCTCTAGTTGTTCAGGCCTGAAATAAATGGAGTCATCCTGGACTTTTCTCTCTCACCCACACACAATCCACTAACATATCAATTTGGCTGCACACTTAAAACACCCCCCAAACCTGATCGCCTGAGCACTTCTAACCCCACATCACCTGCCCCAGTGTTCTCCCGGCTGCCACCTGCCCCCTCCCCCTTTCTCCCTGCCCCAGGAAAAGTCTATTCTCAACATGCAAGCCAGAATGGCCCCTTACCTTCAGGTCCTATGTCCTGCTGTGAGTCCTTCATGATGATCTGTGTCCCCCAGGGCCCTTCCTCAAATACCTGGCACATTCCTGCCTCTGGACTCTGCCCTGGCTGCTGACCCTTCCACTCAAATATCCCCATGACCAGACCCCTCAATTTCTCGAGGTCTCTATTCAGTTTTGGCCTCTCAGTTAGTATGACCTTGATGGCCCCTTCATGAAGCTCTACCCAGGCACTCCACTGTTGCTGTTACTCATCACTTCCAAACATGACGTTTGTTGCCTGTCAACCTCACTGAATGTAAATTCAACTGAATGTGGGTTTTTCTGTTATGTACACTGATACCATTATCTAGAATAATGCCCAGCACATGGCAGGTACTCCACCATTTGCTGAACAAATGAAGTATTCTGTAAGCCACCAAACTGCTTTATTACTTTCTCTGTTTATAGTTTTACTTCTCTAACTTCTGTGGAATAGGAAAGCATATGTCACTAAGAAGTCATCAAGCTTAGCTTGGCATTTTATTTTATTTTATTTTTTTATTTTTTTAAAGTTTATTTATTTTTGAGACAGAGAGAGACAGAGCATGAACGGGGGAGGGGCAGAGAGAGTGGGAGACACAGAATCGGAGGCAGGCTCCAGGCTCCGAGCCACCAGCCCAGAGCCCGACGCGGGGCTCAAACTCACGGACCGCGAGATCGTGACCTGAGCTGAAGTCGGACGCTTAACCGACTGAGCCACACAGGCGCCCCTAGCTTGGCATTTTAGACTCCAGTGGTACCCATGCTCACAAGCTCACAGGCCCCTTGAACCCTGTGACTCACTAAGTTCCCTCCAGTCCTTATTGTCCACTCAGTGAGAGAGGCTGGGGCTTGAGTTCCATGGGAACAGTACTGCTGAGCAAAATCAAACCTTTAGTCTGCTATGCTGACCCCACTAGGTATGACCACACAGTTCCAGGACTCCCATAAGCAGAGGCCCAGGCCCCAAACACACTGATGTGTGTCAACCACTTGACAGTGAAACTTAACTATGACACTGACACGGACAGCTCCCACCCTTCAAAGTTCTCCTGGGGTTCCCTCCCCTGGACTGTCATATGTCCTCTGTCTCTATGGCACCTGATAATCATACCCTCTGTGGGCCACACACTCTGGGCGACTGGGGTATAGGCTGTGGCTCTGCCATGACTGGGTCACAGTGTTCCCAGCAAGTTACCCAATGGTTATCCACATGTGCAAGCCACTGTCTGGGCTTCTGAAGGTCCAAGGACCCAAGAGAAGGGGGCGTACTCCTTTTGTGTTAAAACCCCATTTGTGTTAAAAACACAAATACCAGCCAGCAGTGAGGTCCAAGAGATCTAACATACCAATATGATTTATGGACAGCATATGGATTTATGTCTAGCACATGAAAAGGCTTTCCCATAGAGACAGTGCTTCGTATGCCTACCCATGGATGTGATAAGGGAATGAGTGTCCCTTTATTTGGAGCATTTAAGTTGCACTAATCATCTCCACTGCCAGTAGAGATCACTTCTGGCCAGAGACTAATTACCTGGTAATAGCGTATCAGCTCCTCCAGCTCATCTGCGTGAATGACAATGTGAAGACCACACAGTTGTGCAAGGCGGAACTCCTGCCCATCCACGCATGCAAAGCATACCTATCGGAAGGAAGGCCAGACAGCATGAGTGTTCCCAAGAAAGGGCACAGTGCCACAACAGCTGGCTTCCAGGGATGCAACTACAAATGAAGAAATAGCAGCAAACAGCGTTTTTAAAGTTAGATTCTGAGTAAGTAAGTAACTGAAAGGTGAGCTGTGTGAGACTGGGAGGAACAATAATGACATTTCTAATCTGCAGGCCAAGGGGGTGTTTGAGACCAGAGAGAAGAGGGATCATGAATTACTTCTATACCCTGAGATGTGGAGGTCTCTCTGGGTGACAGGGAAGCAAAGCTGGAATTTCAGGTTTGGGACTTGAAAACAGTTTTACAAAGCTCAAGAATAACTGTCAATGGAGCACAGTAGATCTGAGTACTGTTTATACAGGAGGAGCTTTCATAAATATTTTTTAAACTGAACTTTTGTTTTAGGCATTCTGCAGTATGGGCACTTAATGACAAGCTCCGAGAAGTGGAAGAACCTCTTGGGCTTCTGCTCAAAAGGACTCAGAAAGGGCCTTTAAGCTGCTCTTCTTTCAAGGGCTAAAGAGAGACCTCATACCTATAGGCAGAGCTGGCAGAAAACCCAGAAAAAAAAAAATCACATAACCCAGCAAAAACTGGTCATTACCCTGAGACACAATTGTTACTCACTATTTTTCTTGTTATATAGCACTCACCAGATCTCTCTCTCACATACTCACAGAATGGAATTACACTTGACATTCTACTTACTACACATTTCTCACAGAATACTTGAAACCTCTTCTTCTGTAACCTCCTGTTCATTTTGGTAGCATTGCAATATGTACACTATTTAGCCATGCCCTTGATATTGGACATTTAGGTGGGTTTTAATCTTTTATTAAGTAATACTTCAGAGATTCATTGAAGCTAAATCTTTTGCACTTCTCTTTACAAACATTTTTCTACTCACAGAGGATTCTGATATCATCAGAGAGCTCGCTATAAGACAACATGCCCTACCAATTTACTACAAGAGACCGAAATGCCAACTTACATTGATTATACCACTAATAAGGTCATATGATTTTAAAAAATATTTTAAATTATGATATGACTTCTCATACTGATAATTCCATGCTATTAAGACAACTTCTGGGAGATGATTGGTCGAACACAGTGTTCTCTAGGGCCTTTGCCTCAACCACAAATGCTAGCTTATGAGGGTCTCTGAGCCTTCCTGAAGACTCAGAATCCTACCTGGACAAGGCAGGCATCCAGACACATCCCAGCTGGCACAAGAGTGTGGAGGAAGGAAGGATAAGGCAGGAAGGCCTGGGAGACTAGTGGTCTCCTGGAGACTTCCTATGCTTACCTCCTTCCACGTCCGGGTGCTGTTGGCTTTGCGGCTGCTGTCCACGGCTGCCTGATACTCTCCAAGGTGGACCAGGGTGGAAGCCAGGCGGGCAAAGTTAGAAACACTGCTGTAGAGCAGCTTGGCAGCCTCATACATTCCTTCCTCGTAACAGCGGTCTCCAACCTATGAACAACCGAGTAGCTTTCTGAGCCCTTCTTAAATGGTAAGATTCTCTAGAGTTGGTTTAAAGTTTCTAAGTGACAGGGGTGTTCTCAAAGAACACAGGTGTTTTGTTTTCAAAGAAGATGAGTATCTTTCTGATTACACAGCAGCCTGGGCCACCACAGAACTTCTGAAGAAGGAAGTGTGCCACTGAGCCTGTGGTCTCCACCTACCTGCTCCTGTGTATACTGGCTGTCATCTCCCACATCTGTACCCCAGTAGGCCTGGCCTCAGAGCTGTGCTCCTTGCTGCTTCAAGGCCAGTCCCCTCCTCCCCAGTAACAGCTGCCCACCAGAGAATAGCCTGCCAGGGATCACACACCAGCCCTCGTTCTTGCTGTCATCCACAGATCTCCCTCATTTCGAGACAGCTTTAGCTTTCTTTGACTACCTCTGCTCTGAGGACCTGTGTTCCTCATGACAACAGGGGGTTACTATCAGGTGCCACCCCTGGGAAGCCTAGCACAAGAACCCATTCTCTGCCTGCCACCTCCCTTTCTTTCCAGCTCACCGCCTCCAGCACCCCACCACTCCCATCTATACCCTGCCAACTCTCCTCCCAGCTTGCCAGCTGTTGGCAAGCCATGTGACTCTCCCCTCACTCCCTTGGTTATACTTGGCTTTGTTCACTCAGTCAAACCCCAGTCCTATTCAGAGTGGTTCTCTGTCAACTCCACACCTGGGACTGCAGAGCTAAATTCAAACAACTGAACCCCAAAGTGCTGCCCAGGCTCTCTTCAATTTATGACAGTGATCCCAGAGGAGCTCCCAACACTAGCAATTCTCAACCCAGGTACTTACTCCTTGTACACCATTTCCTATCTCCCCTCCCCAAATCCAGCAGCTCAAGCTGAGGAGACAGACACAACCAGAAGAACCCTTCCATAAGCACTAGGACTGAGCCTTTCCCCTAGCTGCATCTTTGGCCTTCACCTGGCCACCAAATCCAACTCCATTGTGCACATGACCCCAGCCCCTCTCCTCTGTAACCCCTGGCAGAGATTTCTCCCTCTGTACTAAATCACTCCTACAACCTTAAGGAATCACTTGTTTTCCCCAGCTCCAAACCAAACCAACCAATCTTCACTGAGATCTGAGTCCAGCTATCAGCTACCATTCTACTTCTACTCTTTCCTTCTGAGCCACATTTCTTAGAAGAGATGTTTCTTAAGAGTTGTTCCCAGTTTCATTCTGTCCTCTTGGGCTTCTGCAATTAGGCTCTTGCTGACTCCCTAACAGGGTCACCGCTGCTGCATCTCCAGCTCAGGATGCACAGCATCTGGCTTACCCATCACTCTCCCTGACAGACCCCTACTTGCTTCCCTGTGCAACCCCTTGCTTTTGTGTCCCCACTCCCAGCCACTTTCCAGCTCAACTTTTCCCTGTTGGGGTGCCTGGTCTCAGGCCTCAGCCTCTCCCCACTGCACAGTGTCAACTGCACACTGAAGGCTGCTACATTTATAGCTCTTGTCCCAAACTCTCCTTGGAAATTGTACTCCTGTACCCAGTTGGACAGATGCCCATGGAAGCTGAGATCGAACTTGTCTGCATAAGTCCTGACTGCCCCCAAGGCAGGCTCCTACATGGCCCCCACCTCAGTAGGCACAAGTCCATCTGTCCAGGACTGTCTCATGCCCCACATGGCATAGTTGCCTCACTTCCCCTTCTCAGTCACACTCCACCAGCTACCCAAGCTTACCACCAGCTCTCTGTCACTCACCTTAACTCATTTCTCTGAGTGGCCATTGATTCTGGCCTGGGCTACTGAACAGCCTCTTATCTCTCTCACTGCCTCTGACTCTGTGCTTCAGTCTGTTTTCAGGACAGCAACCAGAGGAGTTCTATTAACCCTTAAGACCAGATCATGGTCTCCTCTGCTCAGAGTCCTCTGGTCTCACCCAGAGTGGAATCCAGAATCCTGCTGGTGGCCCACAAGTCCCGACACGTCATGCCAAAAAACCACCTCTCCCCTCTTTGGCTTGAACTGTGAGCCTGTGTTTGACTGTACTGCCTCAGTCACCTGGACTACCTCTGCTCCTGCAACACACGCAAACACTACTCAAAGCACCCCTGCACAGGCCGTTCTCTCTGCACTCAGGTCTCCTCCCCCAGAGGGATGCAGACTCAAGAATTCACCTGCAGGACACCTTCCTAGCCACCTGTCTAGAAGGGCACTGCCCACCTTACCACATCACCTGTTCTACACTGCCCACCCCCCTCCCTGCTGCACTTTTCTTCTAAACACATACCATTTAACACATCACAAATTTCTCAAATGGATCTTAAGATCCACAAAGGGAGAAATCTGACTACTATTGTCACACCTGCATCCACAGTCTCTACCCTGGCACATGGCAGATGCTCAAGAAAAGTTTGTTGAATGGATGGATTAATGAAGTGTTGTGTCAAAGTGTATGATCCTTTAAGACTGTTGTTACTACCAATTTATAGACAATCCAGGGAAAATGAGTTAGTTGACATCATGGGAATGTAGTCACCAGAAGCCAGACTGTGGGAAACATAAAAACAGGTGGTGGGCTGGATCTGGCTGAAGCGTACTGACCCCACCTTGGAGGACTGTGGAAGGCAGGGAACAGGGCCTTAGGGACGCCATGAACAGAGGCGAAGAACAAAAAAAGCCATCTGGGCTTCCCAGTCTGGCCAGCTTCCAGTGGGAAATACCTTCTGTGTGACCCAGGGCAGCATCTCTGGCTATGATATACAATAGGCTCACTAGCCAGGAGAATTCTATTATGAATTCAGAGGGAGATTCTGGACAAGGTTTCATTTTTTCTTTTTTTTATGAATATAATTTATTGTCAAATTGGCTTCCATACAACACCCAGTGCTCATCCCAACAAGTGCCCTCCTCAGTGCCCATCAGCCATTTTCCCTCTCCCCAAATCCCTCATCCACCCATCCACACCACTCTCTGTATTTAATAGTCTCCTGTGGTTCGCCTCCCTCCCTTTCTGTTTGTATTTATTTTTTTCCCCTTCCCTTCCCCCATGGTTTTCTGATCAGTTTCTCAAGACCCACATATCAGTGAAAACATATGATATCTATCCTTCTCTGACTGACTTATTTCACTCAGCATAATACCTTCCAGTTCCATCCATGTTGCTGGGGACAAGGTATCATTTTCTAATACCTTTATTAATTTTCTGATCATAAAGGTAATTATAAAAGTTATGGTCACCGATTAAAACAAGACTTGGCAAACACAGGCAAGTGAAAGGAAATGGAATAGTACTGCCCAATCCGTAACCCTGAGTTCTTCACTATCACCACCTGGGACATTTTTCTAGGCAGGTAGATACGTTCATCATATTGTACATGCAGGATTTCACTCAGCTGGAACTTACTTTGAAAGGTTTTTCTATCACAAACAAGGCTCTAAATACTTGTAATGGCTGTATTATATTCCACTGGTGGATGTTGTTTACTTATTTTTTTTTGGACACTGGCTTTTAATTGTTAATAGTATAAATCATGCTGCAATAATTAAGTATTTATATGTAAGGCTCTGTGGGTCTTTTCTTCTTTCTTTGGATTTATTTTTACATCTAGACCTATGAGGCCCATGATTAGGAATATACATATATTTAAAACTTTTATGCATTAGATGAACTGATACTTTCCTTTGTGCTTTCTTCCACTGCTTATATTCTTAAAAATTCCTTCCTTACACAAAGATTCAAATAAATGTTTAAAACTTTTTTTAAGGAAAAAACTTCTCAACTTTTTTTTTAACATTTTTATTTATTTTTGAGACAGAGAGACAGAGCATGAGTCAGGGAGGGGCAGAGAGAGAGAGAGAGAGAGAGAGAGAGGGAGAGGGAGACACAGAATCCAAAGCAGGCTCCAGGCTCTGAGCTGTCAGCACAGAGCTCAATGTGGAGCTCGAACCCACAAACCGTGAGATCATGACCTGAGCTGAAGTTGGATGCTTAACCGACTGAGCCACCCAGGTGCCCCAAAACTTCTCAACTTTTACCTTTCATCTGGAATTTTAACTATAAAATTACATGATGAACTTTTAAGCCCTTTTATTTTTTTTTTTCAACTTTTTTTTTTTTTTTTTTTAATTTATTTTTGGGACAGAGAGAGACAGAGCATGAACGGGGGAGGGGCAGAGAGAGAGGGAGACACAGAATCGGAAACAGGCTCCAGGCTCCGAGCCATCAGCCCAGAGCCTGACGCGGGGCTCGAACTCACGGACCGTGAGATCGTGACCTGGCTGAAGTCGGACGCTTAACCGACTGCGCCACCCAGGCGCCCCTTTAAGCCCTTTTAAAACCCCAACCTAATTTCCAGTTAATTGGTTCTTACTCTGAATTAAAGAATCAAGAGTCCACTTTTGTGTTATTTCAGTAAAGTGTGTGTTTTCTTTTAAGAGGGGTTAGAATACATTCCATTATCCCTTCATCTCTATCACTTTTTCTAGGGGTAACACTTTACCTGAGGAAATAGCAGACTTTACAGTTCTTTAGATCTTTTTTTTATTTAACATTTTTCCTTAAGTTGAGTTTAAACATTTTTGTGTTATTCATTTTTTTTTTTTAAGTTTATTTATTTTGAAAGAGAGACAGAAAGGGAGAGAGAAAGGACAAGTAGGGAAGGGGCAGAGACAGAAGGAGAGAGAATCCCAAGCAGGTTCTCTGCTGCTCTCACAAACCATGAAATCGTGACCTGAGCTGAAATCAAGAGTCAGATGCTTAACTGACTGAGCCACCCA
The DNA here is from genome assembly GCF_046562875.1 of Panthera onca. Classification (NCBI taxonomy): domain Eukaryota; kingdom Metazoa; phylum Chordata; class Mammalia; order Carnivora; family Felidae; genus Panthera; species Panthera onca. The sequence continues at coordinate 27,782,037 of NC_138350.1, read as the reverse complement.
GGCTCCCTGATGTTATTCCTACTTTAAAAAATATTTTTGGGGTGCTTGGGGGGGGTGCTTAGTCAGTTAAGCATCTGACTTCAGCTCAGGTCATGATTTCACGGTTTGTGGGTTTGAGCCCCGTCGGGCTCTGTGCTGACACCTCAGCAGTCCTGACACTGCTTTGGATCCTGCATCTCCCTCTCTCTCTGCCCCTCCCTTGCTCATGCTCTATCTCAAAAAAATAAACATTAAAATTTTTTTTAAAAATATCTTTGGGGTGCCTGCGTGGCTCAGTCGGTTAAATGGCCAACTTTCGTTCAGGTCATGATCTCACGGTTTGTGAATTCGACCCCCACATCAGGCTCTGCACTGTCAGTGCCTGATTGGGATTCTCCCTCTCTGCCCCTCCCTGACTTGTGCTCTCTCTCTCTCTTAAAATAAATAGACTTTAAAAAATATTTTTCCCATTATGTTATTTGATAATTGCTGACATATGGAAAAGCTATTAATTTCCAACATATCTGTTTTACCTGGCCAATTGCTCAGTTCAATTTGCTCTCCAGCAAGAATAGCTAGAACACTGGCACATAGTCCTGACACTTTCTTCTCTAGGAGAATCATTCTGATGTGCACAGCCAGTGGCCTTAACTCCCATACCAGTGACAGTAATAAAGGACTTAATTCACTGTGTGGCATATTTGAGCCACTCTAGGGAGAAATCCCTGAACCTATGTGCAGCAGTTCATGGTCCCCAGGGCATGACCTACCTGTTGGATGTGGGCATTGTTGGGTCCATTAATACAATCTTCTAACTCAGACAGGCGACCAGTTTTAGCCAGGGCAAAAATAAGTTCAGTCTCTATATAGGATTCACGGCCCTTTTTCCTGGCCATCTGTAGGAATTTCACCAGATCTTCCCAATTGTCTAAAGACAGAAAACAAAAATAGGTTAATTCAGAGCTGCTAAATTTAAACAGGAGGCTCAATTCCTCCCATTCTGTCCTCAGCTAAGACGTTTACATTCCCACTCTGCTCTAGTGAGGGCTTGGGCTCCAGATAAGGTCTAGAAGGATTTGTTTGCCTGATAAGTAGAACTCCATCCCAGGTGGGAGAAACACAAAGGGCAGAACCACATGGGGGCTGACCCTGAGGATGGGGACCTGCATTTCACCAAGTAAAGACCTCACCAGGAAACAGGATGCTTATTCCAGCCCCTGGAGAAGTGAGCACCACAGTCAACTGCAAAGGCCAGAAGAAGCTCTGGGTCTAAGTTTCTGACCTTAAGATTACCACGATAATGCTATCCATTGTGCTTAAACTGTCTAGTCAACCAAAGAGCTAGTACCTAGTTAACATTCAACTGAAGAGCTAGTGTCATTAACAGAGTTTAACAGTTATTTCAGGTTCTTTCGAAAAATTTTCATTCAGCAGTGTCTCCAGTATCTCTGGATGTATAATATGTGCAAATTCCTGGGAGGGTGACATCCTTGTCTTGCCAGGCTTCACACCAGTGAGAAGCAGAGCCCTGGGGAGAGGTTAACTTACTGCTCCTACTGGCTGCCTGAACGACTTCCAAGTAAGAGGAAGGGTCGTCAGCTCTGATGTAGGAGTCGATGGCTTCCTTCACCAAGTCTTTCTGGAGCTGGGCGCAGGCCAGCTGACTCCACACAGCAGGTTCATTGCATCTCTCCGCAAACTCGTATGCTCGGTCTAGGTTTCCAATGTGCTCAATCAGGACCTAGGGGTTACACAAGAGGGTTCTCGTTCTCCACAACACACAGTCAGCTCCATGGAGCAGATGGATTTTTGTTTAGTTCTACATTTTGCCTAAAGCTGCGTGACCATTTCAATTCAGTCCAAAGCAACTGGGCATTAAGTATTTCTTAGATGATGAATGGAGGGAAAGGACAAGATCTATTATATAGGAGGAATATGCCATGCAGAGAAGAGACACTCCAACGAAAAGGCATAAAGAAATGGACAGCCAAGCTAAGCTTTTTGGGCCAGGAAGAGGATATGGAAGTTGCCTCCTGATCCTGGTAAGATAGTACAATGGGGCATATAGGGTGGAAAAAGGCTCAAAGAGCTACTATAGGGAGTGAGATAGCTCATCAGGCAGAAAACAGGCTTCAAAAATGAACTATTGGGACCTCATTAAGATAAAAATCTTCTGCACAGCAAAGGAAACAATCAGCAAAACTAAAAGGCAGCTGGTCCAATGGGAGAAGATATTTGCAAATGACATATCAAATAAAGGGGTAGTATCCAAAATCTATAAATAACTTATCAAACTCAACACCCAAAAAACAATTCAGTGAAGAAACGGGTAAAAGATATGAATAGATACCTTTCCAAAGAAGATATCCAGATGGCTAACAGACATGTGAAAAGATGCTCAACATCACTCATCAACAGAGAAATACAAATCAAAACCACGATGAGAGACCACTTCACACCGTCAGAATGGCTAAAATTAACAACTCAGGCAATGACAGATGTTGGCAAGGATGCAGAGAAAGAGATAACCTTTTGTACTGCTGGTGGGAACGCAAACTGGTGCAGTCACCCTGGAGAAAAGTACGGAAGTTCCTCAAAATATTAAAAATAGAACTACCCTACAACCCACCAATTGCACCACTAGGTATTTATCCAAGGGATACAGGTATGCTGTTTCAAAGGGGCACATGCACCCCAATGTTTATAGCAGCACTACGGACAATAGCCAAAGTAGGGAAAGAGACCAAATGCCCATTGACTGATGAATGGATAAAGAAGTTGTGGTATACACATACATACAATGGAATATTACTTGGTGATCAAAAATAATGAAATCTTGCCATTTGCAACAGCGTATGTAAAGCTAGAGTATATTATGCTAAGTGAAATAAGTCAGAGAAAGACAAATATATGATTTTACTCATATGGAATTTAAGATACAAAACAGATGAACAAAAGGGAAGGGAAGCAAAAATAATATAAAAACAGAGAGGGAGACAGACTGTAAGAGATTCTTAAATACAGAAAACAAACTGAGGGTTGCTGGTAGGGTGTTGGGTGGGCACAAGGCTAAAGGGGTGAGGGGCATTAAGAAGGACACTTGTTGGGATGAACACGGGCTGTTACACGTAAGTGATGAACCACTAAATTCTATTCCTGAAATTATTATTACACTATATGTTAACTAACTTGCACTTAAATGAAAAAACAAACAAAAAAACAAGAGAACACAGGCTTGAAGGACAGTCTGGAGGGCTGGGGTACAGCAGTTGCCCCTCCCCACCCCATATAGATTTGATCTCACAGCAAGGCCACAGACCATGTATGAACCAAAAAGGGGGGCTTATAGATCTGAGATTTCATAAGGAGATACAGAAAAATGGTAAGGGAAGAGGCAAGGACATAGAGAATTTTGGTAAGACAGCAACTAAAGTGATCTGTCCTGTGGTTTACAATCCATTTGGAAATAAAACCAGAAAAGGCCAACAGACTGGGAGGAAAGGGAGGAGGGTTAAGGGAAGGGCTCTTGGTGGGGTTGAAAACGGGCAGGAGGGCTGGCAGGACTGCTCTAGGGAGTTGAGGCAGCAGAGGGTGAAGAACTGCAGCAGTCACATGTGAGGGCCCCTGACAATCAGAACACCTCAGTCACCAGGGCTGACCACACAACCTTGCATCAGGTACCCAAGTCTAGGGGAATGACCAGGAAGTGGGGATAACTGCCAGACAGCAGGAGCACCCAACAGAGAAGAAGCCAACAGGCTGGGAAGATGGGTTACTGTTGAGGAGCAGAAAAGAGCACAAGAATCTGAGAGACATATCGGACAACCAGAAGGCACTAGGGTTTAACATGAAAGCACTCAGCAGCTCACCTGGATTGCTGATGCATTCACATCAAACTTGCGAAAGATGGCGAAGGCCTCCTCATACAGTGCGCTACTAACGGCGATGTTCGCAATGTCTGGGGCATCGTAGTTGTCCAGGCGGCTGATGTATTCCATGACCCGCGTACGGTCTGCCTTGATGGCAGTCAGGATCAGCAAATTCTGGAGATTCCTGAGAAGAAGGGGTGGTCAGCACAGTATCACAGGAATGAAAGCTGTACACAACACTCTTTCGAAGGTTGACCAGCACAAGACCTCCAATTTAAAAATATTTAAGGGGTGTCTGTGTGGCTCAGTTGGTTAAGTGTCCGACTTCAGCTCAGGTCATGATCTTGCAATTTGTGAGTTTGAGCCTCGTGTCAGGCTCTGGACAGCTCAGAGCCTGGAGCCTCCTTCGAATTCTGTGTCTCCCTCTCTCTCTGCTCCTCCCCCATTCACACTCTGTCTCTGTTTCTCAAAAATGAATAAATGTTAAAAATAAATTTAAAAAAATATTTAAAATACATACACATGATTGGTGAATAGATACAATAGAATATTTATGAAGTATATGTGGTCCAAAGTCTTGAGAAAGCACCAGCTAGGAGAAATCAGAGCACCCCAATCACTGGAGGGCGGCTGTGGGTTCTCTAGGAGCTGCCTCTGCTCCCACTTCACAGATGCCTATTTTCCTGAACTGTGCCTCTATTAGTTCTTTGTGGTTCTTTATAATTCTACCATATAAATTGTGTATATAAACAATATAGGTGGTTTTTCATGTTTTTGAACTTTAATCATACTAAATACATTCTTATAAAACTTGTTTTCTTTTGCCTTATTAAAAATGTGGGAAAAAATGAATGTAATGCATATTAAGAATCATAAAAAGAAAAACAGCATGATCATCATTAATTGATTCAGAAAAAGCATGTGACAAAATCCAACACCTAGTAATGATAAAGACTCTCAGCAAACTAGAAATACAAGGAAACTTCTTCAATCTGATGAAGGCCATCTACAAAATATCCACAGCTCTCAATAGTGAGAGACCAAATGCTTCCCCCTAGGATCAGGAAGAAGACAAGGATATCCACTCTCCCCTCTTTTATTCAACATTCTACTGGAGGCTCTAGTCAAGGCAGTTTGGCAAGCAAAATAAATAAAAAGCATCTAGATTAGAAAGGAAGAAATACAACTGTCCCTATTTGCAGGAACATGATTGATAGAAATTCCAAGGAATCTATAAAGAAAAAAAATTCTAGGACAAATAAGTAAGCTTAGCAACATATCAGGATACAAGGTTAACCATTAAATTAATTGGGGTTCTATATACCAGCAATGTACAACTGTAAACAAAAAAAAACCCTGTACCTATTTACAATAGCTCCCAAAGCATGAAATATTTAGGTATAAATCTAATAAAACATGTACATGATCTAGATACTAAAAAATATAAAATGCTGATGAGAAAAGTTAAAGATCTAATGGAGAGACACACTGTATTCACACTAAACATAGTAAAAATAGCAACTGTCCATCCCCAAACTGGTCTATAGATCTCATGCAATTCCAATAAAAATTCCAGGAGGTTTCCCTGTCAATAACAGACAAGGCTAATTCTGAATTTTGAACAAGAATAAAGTTGGGTCTTTGACAAAGCAGGAAAGAATATCCAATGGAAAAAAGACAGTCTTTTCAACAAATGGTGTTGGGAAAACTGGATGGCAACATGCAGAAGAATGAAACTGGACCACTTTCTTATGCTGTACATAAAAACAAATTCAAAATGGATGAAAGACCTAAATGTGAGACAGAAAACCATCAAAATCTTAGAGGAGAATACAGGCAGCAACCTCTTTGACCTCAGCTAGAACAACTTATTACTAGACACATCACTGAAGGCAAGGGAAACAAAAGCAAACATGAACTATTGGGACTTTATCAAGTTAAAAAGCTTCTGCACAGTGAAGGAAACAATCAACAAAACTAAAATGCAGCCTACAAAATGGGAGAAGATATCAGGAAGTGACATATCTGATAAAAGGTTAGTATTCAAAATCTATAAAGAATTCATCAAACTCAACACCCAAAAAACAAATAACCCAGTTAAAAAAATGGGCAGAAGACATGAATAGGCACCTTTCCAAAGAAGACATCCAGATGGCTAACAGACACATGAAAAGATGCTCAACATCACTCATCAACAGGGAAACACAAATTAAAACCACAATGAGACACTACTTTACACCTGTCAGAATGGCTAAAATTAACAACACAAGAAACAATGGGTGTTGGCAAGGATGTAGAAAAAGGGGAACCCTCTTGCACTGTTGGTGAGAATGCAAACTGGTGCAGGCTCTCTGGAGAAAGCATGGAGGTTCTTCAAGAAACTAAAAATATAATTACATTATGATCTAGCAATTATACCAGTTGGTATGTACCCAAAGGATACAAAAATACACATTCAAAAGGGGTACATGCACCCCAATGTTTATAGCAGCATTATCAACAATAGCCAAACTAGCAGATGTGGAGTGATGGGCATTGAGGAGGGCACCTATTTGGGAGGAGCCCTGGGTGTTGTATGGAAACCAATTTGACAATAAAATTCATAAAAAAACAAAACAAAACAAGAGCCAAACTAGGAAGAAAGCCCAAATGTCCACTGACTGATGAATAGATAAAGAAGATGTACTATGTGTGTGTGTGTGTGTGTGTGTGTGTGTGTGTGTACGCGTATATCTTTTATATACACATGCGCGCACGCGTGCGCGCACACACACACACACACACACACACACACACAGAGGAATATTACTCAGGCATCAAAAAGAATGAAATCTTGCTACTTGCAATGATGTGGATGGAGCTAGAATGTATTATGCTAAGTGAAATAAGTGAATCAGAGAAAGACAAATACCATATGATTTCACTCATATGTAGAATCAAAGAAACAAAACAGATGAACGTATGGCAAGTGGGGGGAAAAGAGAAGAGAGGGAAACAAACCACAAGAGACTCTTAATGATAAAGAACAAACTATGGGTTGATGGAGGGAGGTTGGTGGGAGATAGGCTAGAAGGGTGATGGGTACTAAGGAGGGCACCTGTTGTGAGGAGCACTGGGTTTTATATGTAAGTGATGAATCACTGAATTATACTCCTGAAACCAATACTGCACTGTATGTTAACTAAAATTTAAATTAAAAAAAAGAATAAAGTTGGAGGAATCACACTACACGGCCAAGTGATTTTTGGCAAAGATGCAAAAGGAATTCAATGCAGAAAGGACCCAACAAATAATGCTGGAATGACTGGATATCCACATGTAAAAAAATGAACCTCAAGCTTAACTTCATACATTGTTGGATGCCGGACCATAGATTTAAAGGTAAAATGTAAAACTATAAAACTTTTAGAAGGAATCCAGAAAGAATCTTTGACCTAGGATTAGGCACAGAGTTCTAAACACCAAAACACAAACCATAAGAGAAAAGTTTATGACGTGGACGTGATCAAAATGGAAACTTTTAATCTGCAAATGGTGCTATTAGGAGAATAAAAAGACAAGCTCCACACTGGGAAAATATACTTGCAAATCCCATATAAAACAAAGGGCTTGAATTCAGACTGTTTAAAGAACAAAACTTGGGCGCCTGGGTGGCTCAGTCGGTTGAGCAGCCGACTTCAGCTCAGGTCATGATCTCGTGGTCCGTGAGTTCGAGCCCCGCGTCAGGCTCTGTGCTGACAGCTCAGAGCCTGGGCCTGCTTTGGATTCTGTTTCCCTCTCTCTCCCTGCCCCTTCCCTGCTTACACTCTGTCTCTCTCAAAAATAAATAAACATTAAAAAAAAATAAAGAACAAAACTTAACACTGAAAAACCAAATAACCCAAATAAAAAAGAGGTGAAAGATTTAGAGACTCTTCACCAAAGAGGATATATGGATGGCAGGTAAGCACAAGAAAAATTGTTTAACATCATTACCCATCAGGGAAATGCAAATTAAAACCACAATGACATCCTGCTATACACTTATTAGAATGGCTAAAATTAAAAATACCATTAATACCAAGTGCTAGTGAAGATGTAGAGCAACTAGGATTCTCTCACACTGCTGGTAGGAATGCAAAATGGTACAGCCACTCTGGAAAACAATAGTTTAGCAGCTTCTTAAACAGTTAAACATACATATAACAAATGGTTCAGCAACTGCTAGGTATGTTCAAACAAAAATCTGGTCACAAACATTTATAGCAGCTATATTCATAGGCACCCCAAACTGAAAGCAATCCAAATGTCCTTCGATCTGCATATCCAAGCAGATATGCAAACTGTTGTACACTCATACAACAGAGCACTATTCAGCAATAAAAGAGAACAAACTATTGATGCACACAACAACTTGGATACATCTCAAAGGTGTGAAAGAAGCCAGGTCTCAAAAGATTACACAGTATGTGATACCTTTTACATGACATTCTTGGAAAGGCAAAACTAGAATGATAGTGATAAATGACAGATGGTGACTGTCAGGGGTACAGGAGCTACAAATGTAAAGGGCAGCTTGCACAAGTCAGTTTCACAGAGTCAGGGAACTGTTCTGTACCCCAACTATGGTGGTTACTTACATGAATCTAGGCATGTGTGAAATTCCTAGTACTGTACATCCTCACAAAAGGCCAATTTTACTGTATAATAATTAAAAAGAAGCGGGGAAGAAGGGAAAAAAAGTATTAGAAATTAGGTCCAAGATTCACCCATGCTGTTGGATAAGCATTAATTTCCACTGTGACAAGGTACTCCACTGTATGACAGTACCACAGCCCTTTTACTGATGGGTATCTGGACTGCTCTGAGATCTTTGCTACTGGAAACTGTGCTGTTTTGTGCATTCTTGCATATGTCTCCTGATACATGTGAGCTGAGTTTCTTCAGGGTTCAGAACCAGGAGTGGAAACACCTTCTAACATGTACTGCTTTCCAAGAGGAACAAAACATTCCCAACAGGGCATATAAGAGGCCCAGCTGCTCGACATTCTCATCAAGGCTGATTAGGAGAGCTAGATCCCCACTGCTCTGCAGGAGGAAAGGGGCAGTACACAGCGGCCAGACTGTGTTTCCTTGATGATTGATGAGGCTGCAGTCCTGCCTTAGACTCACGGGGCTATCTCTCCTCTTGCTGAAGGACCATTCAAGTGCTTTGCTGAGTTTTCTATCAGGTTGTTATCAGGAGTTTTTCTTTTATTGTATGTTCTCCATGCTAGTTTCTGTTGGTTCTGTATGTTGCAAATGTCATCTCTGCTTGTAGCTTCCCTTTTTCTCATCTTAGTATGATAAAGTTCTTAAGTTTAACATAGTCCTATTTTGCAAGTTTTTCACAAATGGTCTATATATTTTTGCAACTGACTTAAGCATTCATTAGGCCACAAATATATTCTTCTTTTAAACGTAAACTCTAAAAACATTATAGTTTTAACTTTTACATTTAAATCTTTACAGAGTATAGGATAGGGGTCCAATTTTAACTTTCACCCACATGGGTAATCAATTGTCCCAACATTATTTACTGAAAAGTCTATTACTTCTATCTGCATAGCCAGATGTTACAAGTTAAGTTTTTTACATATGTGTGGGCATATTTTAGGGTTCTTTGCTCTACTGTTATGGTCCGTTTTTCTATTCCTTGCACAAACCACCATGTCTTAAATTTTGTAATTATTCTAGATCAGAGTAAGTACCTTGTCATCCCAAAACCTACTCTCACATCTTGGGTGATCTATTATTTGTGTTAGCAGCATCTTCACTATTCTTGGCCTTTTATCTTTTTGATTTAAAATTTAGTTTTTTTGAAAAATTTTAAATGTTATTTATTTAATTTTGAGAGGGAGGGTGAGAGACAGAGAGAGAGAGAGGAAGGGGCAGAGAGAGAAGGAGATAGAGAATTCCAAGCAGGCTCCACACTGTCAACACAGAGCCTGATGCAGAGTTCAAACTCAGGAACCGCGAGGTCATGAACTGAACTGAAACCAAGAGTTGGATGCTTAACTGACTGAGCCATCCAGGCACCCCTGATTTAAAATTTAAAATCTTCCTGTCAAGTTTCATAAGTAAACAAATAGAGTGTTTTAGGGTATTGCAATGAATTTGAGTGATGTGGGTAAAACTAATGTCTTTCAAGATGATGTGATCATTCATGAATTTACATCAAGTTGTTTATAATGGCTGAGTGGACAGATTGTAGAAGTTTGCTCTTTCATTTATTTGTCTTCTGATTTTCTTTAGTAACCATGTCTACTTGTTGAATATATGTAAATTCATTCCAGTAAGCTTATAATTCATATTTTTATTTTATTTTTAATTTTTAATTTTTTGATTTTTTTAAAAAAATCTTTTTTTAATGTTTATTTATTTTTGAGAGACAGAGACAGAGACAGAGCACAAGCAGGGGAGGGGCAGAGAGAGAGGGAGACACAGAGCTCAGGTTCCAGGCTCTTAGCTGTCAGCGCAGAGCCTGACACGGGGCTCGAACCCATGAACCTTGAGATCATGACCTAAGCCAAAGTCGGACGCTTAACCCACTGAGCCACCCAGGCGCTCCAATAATTCACATTTAGAAAAAAAGTTTATTTATTTGAGAGAGAGAATGAGCAGGGGAGGGACAGAAAGAGAGGGGGACAGAGGATACAAAGCAGCTTCTATGCTAACAGCAGAAAGCCCAATGCATGGCTCGAACTTGAGCCATGTGAGATTATGACCTGGGCAAAAATTAAATGCTTTAACCAACTGAGTCACCCAGGTGCCCCAAGCTTACAATTCACATTAACTGTCACTAGTTATATTGTTTTTATTTACTTTAAGAAATATATTTAGTATTGTCTTTATACTTTTTAAAAAACAATTTTTTTAACGTTTATTTATTATTGAGAGACAGAGAGAGAGCACGAGCGGGGGAGGGGCAGAGAGAGAGGGAGACACAGAATCTGAAGCAGGCTCCAGGCTCTGAGCTGTCGGCACAGAGCCTGACGCGGGGCTCGAACTCACAAACTGCGAGATCATGACCTGAGCTGAAGTCGGACGCCCAACCGACTGAACCACCCCAGTGCCCCTATACTTTTTAATACACTCATTTTTTAAATATACTTAAAAAAACCTTTTTTCAAGTTCATTTATTTTGAAAGAGAGACCAAGCAGGGTAGAGACAGAGAGAAAGATGGAAGAGAGAATCCCAAGCAGGCTCCACACTGCCAGAGCAGAGCCCTGACCTGAGCCAAAATCAAGAGTTGGATGATTAACCAACGGAGCCACCCAGGAACCCCTTATGTATACTTCTTAATATACTCATTTTTTAAAAAAGCTTGGCCCCTCAACGCAGGGCCCAAACTCACAATCCTGAGATCAAGACCTGAGCTGAGATCAAGAGTCAGATGCTTAATGACTGAGCTATCCAGGCACCCCTAGTATATTCATTTTTTAAGCTAATTGTTCTATTAATTACCTGGAGAGGTATGTTAAGATCTCCCCATATGGTGAATTTGCCTGGGTCTTCTTACAGATTTGTCACTTTTTGCCTGACATATTTTGAAGCTCTATTATTAGGTATATACAAGTTCAGAATTATCTTTCTGGTGAACCGAATATTTCATCATTCTATACAGTAGTCCTCCACATCTGTGGGTAATACATTTTAAGATCCCCCAGTAGGGGTTTGAAACCACAAACAGGGGGCGCCTGGGTGGCTCAGTCGGTTAAGCATCCGACTTCAGCTCAGGTCATGATCTCATGGTCCGTGAGTTCGAGCCCCGTGTCAGGCTCTGGGTTGATGGCTTGGAGCCTGGAGCCTGCTTCCGATTCTGTGTCTCTCTCTCTCTCTGCCCCTCCCCCCGTTCATGCTCTGTCTCTCTCTGTCCCAAAAATAAATAAACGTTAAAAAAAAAAAAAAAAGAAAAAAAGAAACCACAAACAGTACCAAATCCTATTTTTTGTTATTTTTTTCCTGCACATACATACCTATGATAAACTTTATTTTTTTTTAATTAAAAAAATTTTTTTAATGTTTATTTATTATTGAGAAACACAGAGTATGAGCAGGGGAGGGGGCAGAGAAAGGGGGAGACACAGAATCCAAAGCAGGCTCCAGGCTCTGAGCTGTCAGCACAGAGCGCAACGCAGGGCTCGAACCCACAAACTGTGAGATCATGACCTGAACCGAAGTCGGTCACCTAATCAACTGAGCTACCCAGGCGCCCCTGATAAACTTTATTTTTTTATTTTTTATTTTTTTTTATAAAGTTTTTTTTTTTAACGTTTATTTATTTTTGAGACAGAGAGAGACACAGCACGAACAGGGGAGGGTCAGAGAGAGGGAGATACAGAATCTGAAACAGGCTCCAGGCTCTGAGCTGTCAGCACAGAGCCCAACGCGGGGCTCGAACTCACGGACCGCGAGATCATGACCTGAGCCGAAGTCGGCCGCTCAACCGACTGAGCCACCCAGGCGCCCCGATAAACTTTATTTTATAAACCCCAGGCACACTAAGAGATTAACAACAATAACTAATAATAACATAGAACAATTATAATATATCATAAATGAAAGTTAGTGAATGTGGTTTCTTGCTCTCAAAATATCTTATTGTACTGGACTCAGCCTTCATCTTGTGATGAAGTAAGATGATAAAATGCCTAGGTGATGAGATGAAGTGAGGTGAATGATGTAGGCATTGTGACACAGTGTTAGGCTACTACTCTACTTCTGACACACTGTCTGCTTTCAGATGGACCATGGTTAACCATGATCACTGAAACCATAGGACATGACATCACGGGTAAGTGGGGGACTACTGTACTGGCTCTTTTTACTTCAACAATGGTTTTTACCTTAAAGTCTATTTTGTATGATACAAATAAAGACCTTATAGTATATACATATAAACATAAAATGTCATAGTATATTAACATACAATGTCAGTATAATACCAGAATTTTTAGGTTTGCATTTGCCTACCTTTATTTTTTTATTTCCAACTTCTCATTAACCTTATGTTATACACTCTGAGTCATATCATCCCATATCCTTTGGCTTCTACTGAAGCTGCTCAGAAGTCTGCTAATTCATATTTCTTTATAGGTAATCTATCTTCTCTCTGGGTGCTTAAAAAAGTTTTTGTTTTTGTTTTTTGATGTCCCACAGTTTGCTATAATGTGTGTAATGGTGGTTTTAAAAAATTAATCCTCCTAGGGTGCCTGGGTGGCTCAGTTGGTCGAGCTTCCGACTCTTGGTTTCAGCTCAGGTCAAGATCTTGAAGTTCATGGATTTGAGCCACACACTAGGCTCTGTGCTGACAGCATGGAGCCTGCTTGGGATTCTCTCTCTCCCTACCTCTCTGGCCCTACCCTGCTCACATGCTCTCTCTCAAAACAATAACTTTAAAAAAAAAAAACCTTAAAAAAATTAATCCTCCTTGGGATTTGCTGGTCTTCCTGATATTGAGAACTAAACTATCAGTTCTGTTAAAATCTCCATCATTTTCCCTCCAAACAGTGTCTCATTCCCTGTTCTCTCTGAGGCCCTGATTAGGTCTTCCTTTAACCTGTGCACCTCTTAAACTCTTTCACATTTTCCATCTGTGTGTCTTGGCTACATTCTTGCAATTTCTTCACATCTATCTTTCCATTCATTTATTCTCTAATGCCACTAAACCCATTTAGAGTTTACTTCAAATCCAACTATGTAAGTTTATTTTTATTTATCAAAGTTATCTGGCATTAAAAAAAATCTGCTTGATATTGTTTTTGGGTACTTAAACACATTACATTCAATTTTATATTCTGTGCCTGATAATTCCAATACCCATAGTCCCTTTAGGCAGATCTGAGTCTACCCTGTTTTATTGCTAGTTCTTACTAATAGAGCCTTGTTTCCTTATGCATTTTTTCAATATTTTTACTATTAGCTCATTATTTCTTGGAATGTTATCTCAGAATTCTCTGAAGCCTTGTTACAAGGCAGGCTCTTCTTCCTCCTTTTTTTTTTAATGTTTACTTATTTTTGAGAGAGAGAGAGAGAGCATGAGCAGAGGAGGGACAGAGAAAGAGGGAGACACAGAATCCAAAGCAGGCTCCAGGTTCTGAGCTGTCAGCACAGAGCCCTACGCAGGGCTTGAACTCACGAACTGTGAGATCATGACCTGAGCCGAACTTGGACGCTCAACCAACTGAGCCGTCCAGACACCCCTGATAATGAATTTTAAAGTGGAGATAAATGCTGGATGTGACCATACTGAAGCACATTTTATTACTTCCAAGGTGTCTGTCCATGCTGTTGTTTCTGCCTAGAATGTTCTTCCTACCCAAGCTCCTACTCATCATACTTCTACATTACATCTCCAGCAAATCTTCCCTAATACATGCCCAGATTTAATTTTCTTGACATTTGCTTTCAAACTTTTGTTA